>NC_041010.1:24378869-24683006 GCF_004193775.1 Glycine soja | reverse complement strand
TGTACCTTTCACAGCCAGGCTAGGATTCGACTGCACCAACAACATGGCCGAATATGAAGCATGTGCCCTAGCCGTCCAGGCAGCAATTGACTCCAATGTCAAACTACTCAAGGTGTACGGCGACTCAGCGTTGGTAATCCATCAGCTGAGAGGAGAATGGGAAACTAGAGATCCCAAGTTGATACCCTACAAAGCCTACATCAAAGAGTTGGCTGAGACTTTCGATGAGATCTCCTTCCATCATGTTCCCCGCGAGGAAAATCAAATGGCGGATGCACTTGCTACATTGGCATCTATGTTCCAGCTGACACCGCACGGGGACCTACCCTACATTGAATTTCAGTGTCGTGGCAAACCCGCACATTGTTGCCAAGTGGAAGAGGACGGGATGGAAGGCCCTGGTATTACGACATCAAGCGATATGTCGAAAGCAAAGAATACCCGCCAGAGATTGCCGACAACGATAAAAGGACATTGAGGAGGTTGGCAGCCAGTTTCTTCATGAGCGGAGGCACGCTGTATAAGAGAAATCACGACATGACACTCCTGCGATGTGTGGATGCCAAGGAGGCAAATCACATGATCGAGGAAGTCCATGAGGGCTCGTTTGGAACACACGCCAACGGGCATGCTATGGCCAGGAAGATCTTAAGAGCAGGTTATTACTGGCTTACCATGGAAAGTGATTGTTGTGTCCATGTGAGGAAGTGCCACAAATGTCAAGCATTCGCAGATAATGTCAATGCCCCACCACATCCTCTGAATGTCATGTCCGCCCCTTGGCCTTTCTCCATGTGGGGAATAGATGTCATCGGGGCCATTGAGCCAAGGCCTCGAATGGTCATCGCTTCATCCTCGTAGCGATAGATTATTTCACCAAGTGGGTCGAGGCGGCTTCATATACCAATGTCACGAGGAATGTGGTGGTCAGGTTCATTAAGAAAGAGATCATCTGCCGATATGGTTTGCCAAGGAAGATTATCACGGACAATGGCACCAACCTGAATAATAAGATGATGGCAGAAATGTGCGAGGAGTTTAAAATCCAGCATCACAATTCCACGCCTTACCGGCCAAAGATGAATGGAGCCGTGGAAGCGGCCAATAAGAACATCAAAAAGATTATCCAAAAGATGACCGTGTCATACAAGGATTGGCACGAGATGCTCCCATTCGCGTTACACGGTTACCGGACTTCAGTACGAACGTCAACTGGGGCAACGCCATTCTCATTGGTATATGGGATGGAGGCGGTGTTACCGTTTGAGGTAGAAGTCCCGTCATTAAGGATCTTGGCAGAATCCGGGTTAAAGGAATCAGAGTGGGCTCAAACACGCTACGATCAGCTCAACCTCATTGAGGGTAAGCGCTTAACGGCCATGAGTCATGGGCGCTTATACCAGCAAAGAATGAAGAGTGCATTCGACAAGAAAGTACGCTTACGCAAGTTCCATGAGGGAGACCTTGTGCTAAAGAAAGTGTCCCATGCTGTCAAGGACCATCGAGGGAAATGGGCCCCGAACTACGAAGGGCCTTTTGTCGTGAAGAGGGCTTTTTCCGGAGGAGCTTTGGTGCTTACCAACATGGATGGCGAAGAGCTACCTTCACCCGTGAACTCTAATGTCGTCAAACAATATTATGCTTAGAAGCTGGGGCAATTAAGGATGTCGCTGCATGTTCTGTATCTTTATGCGTTTTCTGGATTTCCCCCAGGGATTTCCTGTTTGTTGTATCTCTCGCTACAATCTTTCAAAGAAATGAACGTGGATTCGAGGCTTTTAGTCCTCACGTTAGTTTCACATCTTGCGTTAATTTGTGATCACCTGAGCCCTTCCGCTCAGTTCATGGGATCCCCCAAGCGCGTAATTAGAATTGAACCTGAACCAACTTTCCCTAAATTTTCTGCGTTTAAAAACATTCATGCATACGCATACGCATACGCATGTATATTGTAGTGGTAAAACAGGGGCAGGATCACCTTGGGCTACCTTCTGGAGTGAAGACAAAACATGAATGGCAGAAACCAGTCAAGGTAGGGTAATGATGCGGCCAAGATTGGCCATACCTGGTTGTTTATTACTTGCAGGTACTTAAGGATGAACGCAAGCGGGGATGGGGTCACGACCGACCAATCGTTGCTCTTCTCTGTGCGAAACAAGCAGGGAATGTCGCTGCAAGGCAGCCCCGTATCCTTTCTATTTTGTAGCTTTCTTTTACTATTTATTTTGTTTTAAAAAAAAAAAAAAAAAAAAAAAAAAAAAAAAGGAAAAGAGTAATAATAAGATAAGTAATCAACGCCTGATTCTAACCTAAGTAAGTTCAAGTTAGGCAAAAGGCTAATCCATGAGAAGGGAGGGCACATGGTCAATGTTCCCCTCAAAAAAAAAAAAAAAAAAAAAAAAAAAAAAAAAAAAAAAAAAAAAAAAAAAAAAAAGAAAGTGCAGGTTAGCTCGCCTGGGCGAGCTGGGCTCGCCTGGGCGAGCCACCTCTGCACCAAAATATAAAAATGACGAAGGGGGGGACGTTTTTTTTCATTCAAAAACTTCCCCCCCTCATTCAAAAAAGAAAGCTCACGGGACTCACGGATTTTGCAGCCCTTAGGTCACCATTTTTTGCGTTTTTGATTCCGTTTTGCTCTATTATTCGTCTCCAACAAGTAAGTGCCTCATTCTTGGGCTTTCTAGCTTTCCATTGATGTATTTTGGTGCTCTAAATTGCATGTGTTTGCTAAGAAACGTGAGGGATTTATCCTCAAATTGTTGCTTGTTTTTGTTGAATTGAGGGGTTGTAAGGGATGGCCTTGGCCTAGGGTGTATTCTGAAGTAATGGCGCATGCCACATTGTCCCCATTCTCTTGATATTCGTGCCTAAACATGCGCCCACCAAGTGCTCGGTGAAATGCCTCAACGACATATGAGCATGGTTTTGTGAGCTTTGGGTTGTGGGACTGTTTTATATGTATAGGGACAGCATGAAGGATTTAAAATGAGTGCCCGAATGCAATTCTAGGCCTAGGAACCCAAGCTTTTAATTTCAATACAAGGAAGCATGACTTACGCCTAGGAATCTAAGTTTTGGTTTTGAATGTAAAAAGGCATGAATATTAGGACATGTTTGAGAGGTTGTTGTTAGAATTTAAATTTGGCTGCCCCATGAGGAATACTTTGCATCTAGGTAGCATGGAAAATACCTTTCAACGGTATGTATATATGTGAATATATATAGCATGAAAATGCCTTGCATAATATAGCATGAAGTGCCTTACAAAGTGTTGGATGGGTAGCGTAAAAGTGTTTTTTTAAAATATGTGTATTTGTGAGTAGGTAACCAAAGAAGCCTTCCAAAAAATGTGTATATATATAGGATGTAGCATGAAAAGGTTTGTCAAAAAATATGTACATGGATAGGTGTCGTAAAATGCTTCACACAAAATTTTTTTTGTGTGCAAATACGTATGTGTCATAAAATAGCACGACCCCAATATGATTATTTTATAAAGTGCATGTTGACACTCGTACCATGAGAAGTGTTGTTTGGCCCTTGTTTGTAATGATTGTTATATTTCTTGTAAACTAACTTTCCAAATATTTGCCTTCGCAGGAATGGCCCCGAGGAAGCTTGCCTCAAAGAGGTCCAGGAAGGACAAGGCGGCCGAAGGAACTAGTTCCGCCCCGGAGTACGACAGTCACCGCTTTAGGAGCGTTGTACACCAGCAGCGCTTCGAAGCCATCAAGGGATGGTCGTTTCTCCGGGAGCGACGCGTCCAGCTCAGGGACGACGAGTATACTGGTTTTCAGGAGGAAATAGGGCGCCGGCGGTGGGCACCACTGGTTACTCCTATGGCCAAGTTTGATCCAGAAATAGTCCTTGAATTTTATGCCAATGCTTGGCCAACAGAGGAGGGCGTGCGTGACATGAGATCCTGGGTTAGGGGTCAGTGGATCCCGTTCGATGCCGACGCTATCAGCCAGCTCCTGGGATATCCGATGGTGTTGGAAGAGGGCCAGGAATGCGAGTATGGCCAGAGGAGGAACCGGTCTGATGGGTTCGATGAGGAGGCCATCGCCCAGCTGCTATGTATACCGGGGCAGGATTTTGCCCGGACTGCTGCAGGGAGGCGAGTGCGAATCATGCGCACCAATATGACCACCCTGACCCAGATATGGATGACGTTGCTCCTCAGCAACATCCTGCCCACCGATCACAATTCCGACCTCCCCATGCCTAAGTGCCAGCTGGTGTACGCCATCCTGACACGGATGAGCATCCATGTGGCTCAGTTGATCGCTGATGCCATCTATATTTTTGCAGGTATGGCGCCCACTAGGCACCCTTTGGACCCAGATAAGTCCAACAGGGCCCTGGGATTCCCCGCACTGATCACAGGACTCTGCCAGTCGTTCGGAGTCCCCGTTGCACCTACCAAGGTGATTCGGCCGCCCATCACCCGGGCTTTTATTGAGAAGTACTGTACCCAGAGACAGGGTCAGGGTGATGCTCCACAGGCCGCAGGCGCGCCCCCACCACCTCATCAGGCTGGCCAGGCTGGGGCATTTGACATGGAGCAGTATTTACGGCATTTGGTTCGCCAGCAGGCAGCCAACCACCGAGCACATGTACGGACCCATGACTGTCTGTACCAGATGAGTCTTAGCATGCAGAGCCAGGGCTTCGCTCCTTTTTCATGCCCTACTCCAGACCAGTTCAGGGCAGAGGTTGCATGGCCCGGAGATTGGCCCGAGGCCCAAGCAGGAGAGGCACCCCCAGAAGCTCCCGGCGATGGAGAAGAAGCCCACGAGGATGAGGAGATGGCTGATTTGCTTGACTTCTTGGGAGGGAGTGGAGACACGTGACTGGGAGATCCCCAGATTCATGTTTTCTTTCATATTTCTTTTGTCATTTTTTTATGTTATTGTTTTGACTTGAGAGACTAACGTTTGTTTTTGTTGTTTCGATTGTCATTTTGTACAGTGCATACATTCTTGTTTAGATTGGTGCGTTAGTATTTATATATCATTACTATCGATGATGTTTGAAATTCTGGAACCGTGTAGAGTTCTTCGTTTAGGAACATCGTCCAAAGTATATATGTAAAATAAACAAAAAAATCATGATAAAAGTAAAAATAGAAAAGGAAAGAAAATGAAATAGAAAAGAAAAGAAATTGATAAGAAAAAAAGAGAAGGCAAGTAAGGAAAAAGGTGGAAAAAGAGAAAATAGGTTGTCTAGCTAAAAAAGCAGCATGCTTTTGAAAAGAGACGATTTCCAACTTTTCTTTGAAAAAGTTCGTTGATCATAACCAATTTTTGGAAAATGTGTCTACACCTGAAGGGTGAATGCTGTGAAATTTCCTCGGACGCCCGAAATGGACTCGGATGAATGCACAAATTGATAAAAGAACATATTTTGGAAACATTGGGTTGATTAAAATAGTGGAAATGAATCCTGAGCCCTAGCATCACATGACCATAAAAATTTGACACTTGAGTGTCCGCATAGGTGCATGCATGACCAGTTTTGCATAAAGTTTCCAAATCATCATTTTTGCATTTGTGTCATGGAAATAATGCGGGGCATCCCTTTTATCCTTGAACCAAACCAAACCCTGACATGTATTATGTCTAGCCATTCTACAAGCTTTGAGCCAAAATCCTGACTCACCATAAACCTTGACCCAGGGTGAGAATGCCAATCCTTACCCTCGGAAGCAAAAAAGAATAGAGGGGAAATTTCCAATCAAAGAAAAAGAGAAGGAAAATTTCCAATCAAAGAGAAAGCAAAAAGAAAAGAAAGGAAATTCCCAATCAAAGAGTGGGAGAAAGCAAAAAGAAAAGAAAGAAAATTCCCAACCAAAGAATGGGAGAAAGTAAAAAAAAAGGAAGGAAAGAAAGTTCTTGATCAAAGAAACTAGAAGAAATGTGCAGAAAGGTCTTTTGACCAGACAATATCTGAACAATACAGAATTGTCACCAAATGAACAAAAGAAAGAAAAGGAAACCATGACCTAAAGTGGTCTTCTCCCTTTGATTACCAACCAAAATCTTGTGCGTCGGTGACTTGTTCGCCTCGCGCAAAACCAAAACAGAAAAGGAAAAGGCAAAAAATAATCAAAAGCCGAAAAACTCCCCAAAAGAACCCATTCCCAAGGGAAGTCCTATTTGATCCATGATCACACATGTAATTTTTGATTTGATAGGAAATAATTTGCAAAGTCAAGTCATGACATATCTATGGTTCGGAATTAGGATGAAACACTTACCTGTGCGAGATTGATACAATTTGAGTGGATTTCTTCTATTTTTGTCGAACCCAGTGTTTCCTCTAAATGGTCATTTAGAAACGAAATGCTAACATCCAAAATCTCATTTATGGTTATGGGAGATTTCATCAGCAGACTCTCCTTCCCCGGTAGACGCATTGTTTTTCACTCAAAAAAGCATATGCTTCTCTAAATCAGTTGGAATATTTGTCTCTTTGCTAAAGCATGTTTGCATTTTAGTGGAGAAAACACCGAGACTTTTTCAAGTCTCACAAGTTATCCAGAACTACGTAGGTCTGAGTTCCTCATTGGAGGATACGTAGGAGCAAGAGCCTCGCTTTTGTCGACCACACCGCCTTTTGTTGCCATGACTCAAGAGCTGGTAGCCCGCGGAGATACCTTACGGTTATCCGCACCCCTTTGCTATTTAGACACAGTTGTTGTCCGATGGCACGCAGAGACTAAGTTTGGTCATTCTGCACCCAAGATACGCGGAGATACCTTACGGTTATCCGCACCCCTTTGCTATTTAGACACAGTTGTTGTCCGATGGCACGCAGAGACCAAGTTTGGTCATTCTGCACCCAAGATACGCGGAGATACCTTACGATTATCTGCACCCCTTTGCTAGGCAGACACAGTTGTGTCCGATGGCAAGCAGAGACCAAGTTTGGTCATTCTGCACCCAAGATACGCGGAGATACCTTACGGTTATCTGCACCCCTTTGCTAGGCAGACACAGTTGTTGTCCGATGGCACGCAGAGACTAAGTTTGGTCATTCTGCACCCAAGATACGCGGAGATACCTTACGGTTATCCGCACCCCTTTGCTATTTAGACACAGTTGTTGTCCGATGGCACGCAGAGACTAAGTTTGGTCATTCTGCACCCAAGATACGCGGAGATACCTTACGGTTATCCGCACCCCTTTGCTATTTAGACACAGTTGTTGTCCGATGGCACGCAGAGACCAAGTTTGGTCATTCTGCACCCAAGATACGCGGAGATACCTTACGGTTATCTGCACCCCTTTGCTAGGCAGACACAGTTGTGTCCGATGGCAAGCAGAGACCAAGTTTGGTCATTCTGCACCCAAGATACGCGGAGATACCTTACGGTTATCTGCACCCCTTTGCTAGGCAGACACAGTTGTGTCCGATGGCAAGCAGAGACCAAGTTTGGTCATTCTGCACCCAAGATACGCGGAGATACCTTACGGTTATCTGCACCCCTTTGCTAGGCAGACACAGTTGTTGTCCGATGGCACGCAGAGACTAAGTTTGGTCATTCTGCACCCAAGATACGCGGAGATACCTTACGGTTATCCGCACCCCTTTGCTATTTAGACACAGTTGTTGTCCGATGGCACGCAGAGACTAAGTTTGGTCATTCTGCACCCAAGATACGCGGAGATACCTTACGGTTATCCGCACCCCTTTGCTATTTAGACACAGTTGTTGTCCGATGGCACGCAGAGACCGAGTTTGGTCATTCTGCACCCAAGATACGCGGAGATACCTTACGGTTATCCGCACCCCTTTGCTAGGCAGACACAGTTGTGTCCGATGGCAAGCAGAGACCAAGTTTGGTCATTCTGCACCCAAGATACGCGGAGATACCTTACGGTTATCCGCACCCTTTTGTCATCCAGAGGCGGCGGGCCCGATGACAAGCAGAGACCAAGTTTGGTCATTCTGCACCCAAGATACGCGGAGATACCTTATGGTTATTCGCACCCATTCTTTTGCTATCTGTAAGACAGAACGCTTGATAGCATGCAGAGGCTGACACAGTCTTCTACACCTTTTGTTCCTCCGGGGACAACAAAGTCATTTACATGTGGAAATTTCATGGTCACCCGCGACTCTCGTCAACCGAGAGGAGCGAAATTAGTGTCATACCCTAATTTTCGTCCGGGGACCTTTGCTTGATGACATGCGACCTTTCTTTGGTCCTTGTGAGGTGCTTGGCATCCATCATCAAGCAATTTGTGAAATCCTAGGAACGACAAGTCACGGTCACCCGCGACTCTCGTCAACCGAGAGGAGCGAAATTAGTGTCATACACTGATTTTCGGGTACCTTTGCTTGATGACATGCGACCATTCTTTGGTCCTTGTGAGGTGCTTGGCGCCCGTCATTAGGCAATTTGTGAAATTTTGAGGGACAACAAGTCATTGGCATGTGGAGATTTTTATGGTCACCCGCGACTCTCGCCAAGTCGAGAGGAGCGAAATTAGTGTCTTATCTTTACTTTTCTTTTATCTCCAATAAAAGACAAGTAAAGAGGGGCAACTGTCATACCCTAATTTCGTCCGGGAACCTTTGCTCGATGACGTGCGACCATTCTTTGGTCCTCGTGAGGTGCTTGGCACCCATCATTAGGCAATTTGTGAAATTTCAGGACATGCCGGAAAACCAAAAAAATATTGATGCACAATCCGTAAGTTTCCGTGACGCACCGGAAATCGAAAGGAAGCGTCGTTGCATAATTAAGTGAGGTTTCGTAACATTCCGTAAGTCAAAAAGGGGATGATTATGTAATCCGCAAGGTTCCGTAACAATTACGGAAAGAAAACAAGTATCGTTACGAAATTCGTAAGTTTCCGTAACTTTACGAAAAAAGAATCACCAAAAAACAGCAGAGGGGGTGAACTTAGTAAAAATGGGGGTGCAAATAGCACCCAGGCCCATTTGGGCCCTCCAGAAGGTTCCTCCAGAAGGCGGTTGCTTCTGGAGGAAGCAACCCTGCTCGCCTGGGCGAGCTGAGCTCGCCTGGGCGAGCTGGGCGGCAACCACCTCCCCTATTTTGCTATAAATAGGGGAGGAATGCAAGAAGAAAAGGATCCCAGCCCTTTAGGCACTTCTCTCTCTTTGGAATTTGCTTGGAAAAATTGTTTCCGTGAAGAAAATCTAAGCCGAGGCGCTTCCGAAACGTTTCCGTAACGTTTTCCGTGAGGAATCTCGCAAAGGTTTGAACCGTTCTTCGACGTTCTTCATTCGTTCTTCATCGTTCTTCGATCTTCAACGGGTAAGTGCCTCGAACCAAGCTTTTCGATTCATTCTATGCACCCGTAGTGGTCCACATTGTGTTTCGTGCATTTTGATTCTCATTTTGTTTACTCTTTATACCCCCTGTTGACGTGCTTAAGCCATTTTACTTAAGTCGTTTCTCGCTTAACTTAAAAATAAAATAAATTTTCACCGAACGTTTGAATTGTATTATCCATTAGCTTCGGTTAAAATAAACTCCGACCGTTCGGTCATGCCGTAACCATGTTGGAAATCAAAAAAGGAAGTAAAAATAATATAAAATAATCAAAAAACATCTTTTAGTAAAATAAAGCGGAAAATCAATCGGACGTTTTCTCTTTGGGATTTCTCATTCTTAACCGAATTGATTAATAACTAAAGTGAAACTAAGGCTAAAAATCAACTCGCCTAGTCAAGCTCGTCCACAAAAATAGGCTTTGAAAGTTTGTCATTTCAATTTCTCACTAAGTAAAATGGATCATTTTTAAGGTCCAACGCCTTAAAATGATCACCACTTAAGTAAAAAAAGAATCACTTGATAAGAAAGAACTACGTAGGTCTGATTTTCTCATCCCAATTGAGAAATACGTAGGAGCAAAGGGAAACACCCTTGTCGACCACAAAAAAGGAAAAAATATAAAAAGGGTATAAAGGATATAAGAACATAAAAGGGAACAAAAAAATCAAAGTCATGTTTGCACATTCGATTAAAGGCTGCCGTCCCTTGGGACGGGCGTGTGGGGTGCTAATACCTTCCCCGTGCGTAAATACAACTCCCGAACCTTTTCACTAAAAAGTTCGTAGATCACGTCTTTTCCGGTTTTTCCGACGTTTTCCTCAAATAAACGTTGGTGGCGACTCCGCGCGTATTCCTTTCGTGGAACACGCATCCTCACCTTCAGAGGGCTACACGCCCTCGCCAACAGAGGATTGCATGTCCTCACCTTCGTAGGGCTACACGCCCTCATCTTTAGAGGATCACACGTCCTCACCTTCAGAGGGCTACATGCCCTCGCCATCAGAGGACTGCATGTCCTCACCTTCTTAGGGCTACACGCCCTAACCTTTAGAGGATCACACGTCCTCACCATCAGAGGGCTACACGCCCTCGCCATCAGAGGACTGCATGTCCTCACCTTCAGAGGGCTACACGCTCTCGTCATCAGAGGAATGCATGTCCTCACCTTCAGAGGGCTACACGCCCTCGCCATCAGAGGACTGCATGTCCTCACCTTCATAGGGCTACACGCCCTCACCTTTAGAGGATCACACATCCTCACCTTCAGAGGGCTACACGCCCTCGCCATCAGAGGACTGCATGTCCTCACCTTCGTAGGGCTACACGCCCTCACCTTTAAAGGATCACACGTCCTCACCATCAGAGGGCTACACGCCCTTGCCATCAGAGGACTGCATGTCCTCACCTTCAGAGTGCTACACGCCCTCGCCATCAGAGGATTGCATGTCCTCACCTTCAGAGGGCTACACGCCCTCGACATTAGAGGACTGCATGTCCTCACCTTCAGAGAGCTACACGCCCTCGCCATCAGAGGATTGCATGTCCTCACCTTCGTAGGGCTACACGCCCTCACCTTTAGAGGATCACACGTCCTCACCTTCAGAGGGCTACACGCCCTCGCCATCAGAGGACAGCATGTCCTCACCTTCAGAGGGCTACACGCCCTCGCCATCAGAGGACTGCATGTCCTCACCGTCGTAGGGCTACACGCCCTCACCTTTAGAGGATCACACGTCCTCACCTTCAGAGGGCTACACGCCCTCGCCATCAGAGGACTGCATGTCCTCACCTTCCTAGGGCTACACGCCCTCACCTTTAGAGGATCACACGTCCTCACCTTCATAGGGCTACACGCCCTCGCCATCAGAGGACTGCATGTCCTCACCTTCAGAGGGCTACACGCCTTCGCCATTAGAGGACTGCATGTCCTCACCTTTAGAGGGCCACACGCCCTCGCCATCAGAGGATTGCATGTCCTCACCTTCAGAGGGCTACACGCCCTCGCCATTAGAAAACTGCATGTCCTCACCTTCGTAGGGCTACACGCCCTCACCTTTAGAGGATCACACGTCGTCACCTTCAGAGGGCTACACGCCCTCGCCATCAGAGGACTGCATGTCCTCACCTTCAGAGGGCTACACGCCCTCGCCATCAGAGGACTGCATGTCCTCACCTTCGTAGGGCTACACGCCCTCACCTTTAGAGGATCACACGTCCTCACCTTCAGAGGACTACACGCCCTCGCCATCAGAGGACTGCATGTCCTCACCTTCGTAGGGCTACACGCCCTCACCTTTAGAGGATCACACGTCCTCACCTTCAGAGGGCTACACGCCCTCGCCATCAGAGGACTGCATGTCGTCACCTTCAGAGGACTACACGCCCTCGCCATCAGAGGACTGCATGTCCTCACCTTCAGAGGGCTACACGCCCTCGCCATCAGAGGACTGCATGTCCTCACCATCAGAGGGCTACACGCCCTCGCCATCAGAGGACTGCATGTCCTCACCTTCAAAGGGCTACACGCCCTCGCCATCAGAGGACTGCATGTCCTCACCTTCGTAGGGTTACACGCCCTCACCTTTGGAGGACTACACGTCCTCGCCAACAGAGGGCTGCACGCCCTCACCTTCAGAGGACTACACCTCCTCGCCTTCAGAGGACTACACGTCCTTGCCTTCAAAGGGTCATGTACCTTCACCTTTGTAGGGCTACACGCCCTCACCTTCAAAGGACTACACGTCCTCGCCTTTAGTGGACTACACGTCCTCGCCATCAGAGGACTACATGTCCCCCATTTTCAAAGAGGGACATGCCCTCACCTTTAGAGGATTGCATGTCCTCGCCATCATAGGACTACACTCCCTCGCCTTCAAAAGGCGACACGTCCTGAACTTCAGAAGGCTATACGCCCTCGCCTTTAGATTGATACGCGTCCTCACTTTCAGTGGGCTACATATCCACACCTTAAGATAATTTTAGGTCCTCTGTCCTTAGATGCTTAACCGAGACTTGCACTCCCGGTTAAGGGACCAGTAGTTTCCTTTTAACGGTTTCTGGGCCACCCCCTGATATTGGAGGAGGGCCAACTGTGCGAGCACAACCAGAGAGGGAGGCTATCACACAGCTACTATGCATACCGGGGCAAGATTTCACCCGTGCCGCTGCAAAGAGACGAGTGCGGATCATGCGCACCAACATGACCACTCTTACACAGATATAAATGACGTTGTTACTTAGCAACATTCTGCCCAGTGATCGTAATGCCGATCTCCCCCTGCGGAAGTATCAGTTGGTCTGTGCCGTCCCGACATAGGTAGGTATGCATTATTTCCAACTAATTTCTAATGCCATCTACTATTTGCAGGGATCGCACCCACAAGACACCCAGTGGACCCGGAAAAGTCCAACAGGGCCCTGGGGTTTCCAGCTCTGGTTACGGGCCTCTATCAGTCCTACAGGGTGCCCGTACCCCCCCGGCAAGGTCACGTCATCATAGGTAAGTATGCACATCGCTCAACTGATTTCTGATTTCATCTATTGTTTGCAGGGATCGCGCCTGCAAGACACCCAGTGGACCCGAAGAAGTCCAACAGGGTCTTGGAGTTGTCAAGCTCTAATTACGGGTCTCTGTCAGTTCTACGGAGTACCTGTCACCTCCAGCAAGGGCATCAGGCCCCCCTACCAATCGAGCTTTCATCAAGAAGTACTGCGCCCCCAGGCAGGCGCAGGGCGAAACACCACATCAGCATTGGGATGGCCGGTAGCGGGCAATAGACACACTGCCACCACCTCTAGAGTTCACCTCAGCTCATCCATAAAAAGGTTAGAGCGTTGCCTACAACACATGGCCGACCCATAGGCGACCAAGTCCAAAGCCAAAGGTAAGCAAAGTACTAGGTCCATGACCGACAAATCATTAGGCGTCCAGCTCAAGACGTTAAAGAAGCGCTACTAGGAGGCAACCTAGTAACTTTTAAATTTCTGCCTGCTATTTGATCACCTTTTGTTTCTCAAGTCATATTGGACACACCTAGTTGCTCATGATCCTTAGAATTTAAATAAAACGAGCACAAGCTCGGAAGGTAGTCATACCTCACAAAATATATGTATGCGTGTTTAGGTAGTGAAAAATACCTTAGATATGCATGTATGTAATTTAGGTAGCAAACAACTACCTCACAAAATATATATATGTATGTTTAGGTAGCAAGATACCTTAGATATGCATGTATGTAGCAAAAAGATACCTCACAATATATATATATATATTATTTTTTTTTTTTTTTTTTTTTTTTTTTATTATATATTGTATGTTTGTAGCAAGATACCTTATCATTATAATATATATATATGTATGTTTAGGTAGCAAGATACCTTGGATATGCATGTATATAGCAAAAATACCTCACAAAAATATACACATGTTTAGGTAGCAAAATACCTCATGAAAAGAAAAAAAGGAAAAAAAAAACAAAAACAAACAAGAAAAAGAAATAAACAAATAAAAAAAAGGAAAAAGAGAGAAAAAAGAAAAATAAGTTGTCTAGCTGAAAAGCCAACATGTTTTTGAAAAGAGATGACTTCCAACTTTTCTTTGAAGAAAAATTCGCTGATCATAGCTAGTTTTTGAAAAAATGTGTGTACACCTGAAGGGTGAATGCTGTGAAATTTTCCTGAGTACCCAAAATGGACTCGAATGAATGCACAAATGGATAAAAGAACATGTTTTGGAAACGTTGGGTTGACTAAAATAGAGGAAATGAATCCTGAGCCCTAGCATCACATGACCATAAAAATTGGACACTTGAGTGTCCGCATAGGTGCATGCATGACCAGTTTTGCATAAAATTTCCAAATCATCATTTTTGCATTTGTGTCATGGAAATAATGTGGGGCATCCCTTTTATCCTTAAGCCAAACCAAACCCCGACATGTATCATGTCTAGCCATTCTACAAGCCTTGAGCCAAAATCCTGACTCACCATAAACCTTGACCCAGGGTGAGAATGTCAATAATTACCCTCGAAAGCAAAAAGAAAAGAAAGGAAATTCCCAATCAAAGAGTGGGAGAAAGCAAAAAGAAAAGAAAGGAAATTTCCAATCAAAGAGTGGGAGAAAGCAAAAGAAAGGAAATTCCCAATCAAAGAATGGGAGAAAGTAAAAAAGGAAGGGAAGAAAGTTCCTGATCAAAGAAACCAGAAGAAATGTGCAGAGAGGTCTTTGGACCAGACAATATCTGAACAATACAGAATTGTCACCAAATGAACAAAAGAAAGAAAAGGAAACCATGACCTAAAGTGGTCTTCTCCCTATGATTACAACCCAAAATCCTGTGCGTTGGTGACTAGTTCGCCTCGCGCAAAACCAAAACAGAAAAGGAAAAAGCCAAGAACACGCAAAAGCCGAAAAACCCACCAAAAGAACCCATTCCCAAGGGAAGTCCTATTGATCCATGATCACGCATGTAATTTTTGATTTGATAGGAAATAATTTGCAAAATCAAGTCATGACATATCTATGGTTCGGAATTAGGATAAAACACTTACCTGTGCGAGATTGATACACTTTGAGTGGATTTCTTCTATTTTTGTCGAACCCAGTGTTTCCTCTAAATGGTCATTTAGAAATGAAATGCTAAACATCCAAAATCTCATTTATGGTTATGAGAAAATTTCATCAGCATACTCTCCTTCCCCGGTAGACGCATTGTTTTTCACTCAAAAAAGCATATGTTGCTCTAATCAGTTGGAATTTTTGTCTCTTTGCTAAAGCATGCTTGCATTTTAGTGGAGAAAACACCGAGACTTTTTCAAGTCTCACAAGTTATCCATAACTACGTAGGTCTGAGTTCCTCATTGGAGGATACGTAGGAGCAAGAGCCTCGCTTTTGTCGACCGCACCGCTTTTTGTTACCATGACTCAAGAGCTGGTAGCCCGCGGAGACACCTTACGGTTATCCGCACCTCGTCATTCAGTGACCCCAAGTGTGATTGATGAGCAAAGGCCAGTGTGGTCATTTGCACCCTTTCCGGAGATGTCAGCATCTTCCGGTGGAGACTTTTTCAAGTCTCACAAGTTATCTAGAACTACGTAGGTCTGAGTTCCTCATTGGAGGATACGTAGGAGCAAGAGCCTTGCTTTTGTCGGCCGCCCCACAAGATCTGTCATACTGACCCTGAGGTCATGTGACATGCAGAGACAAAATTTGGTCATTCCGCACCCCTTTGCCATTCAGACACAGTCGTATCCGATGGCGCGCAGAGACAAAATTTGGTCATTCTGCACCCTTTGTCATCCAGAGGCGGCAAGCCCGATGACATGCGGAGACAAAATTTGGTCATTCCGCACCCCTTTGCCATTCAGACACAGTCGTGCCCGATGGTGTGCAGAGACAAAATTTGGTCATTCTGCACCCTTTGTCATCCAGAGGCGGCGGGCCCGATGACATGCGGAGACAAAATTTGGTCATTCCGCACCCCTTTGCCATTCAGACACAGTCGTGTCCGATGGCGCGCAGAGACAAAATTTGGTCATTCTGCACCCTTTGTCATCCAGAGGCGGCGGGCCCGATGACATGCGGAGACAAAATTTGGTCATGCCGCACCCCTTTGCCATTCAGACACAGTCGTGTCCGATGGCGCGCAGAGACAAAATTTGGTCATTCTGCACCCTTTGTCATCCAGAGGCGGCGGGCCCGATGACATGCGGAGACAAAATTTGGTCATTCCGCACCCCTTTGCCATTCAGACACAGTCGTGTCCGATGGCACGCAGAGACAAAATTTGGTCATTCTGCACCCTTTGTCATCCAGAGGCGGCGGGCCCGATGACATGCGGAGACAAAATTTGGTCATTCCGCACCCCTTTGCCATTCAGACACAGTCGTGTCCGATGGCACACAGAGACAAAATTTGGTCATTCTGCACCCTTTTGTCACCCAGAGGCGGCAGGCCCGATGACATGCAGAGACAAAATTTGGTCATTCTGCACCCTTTGTCATCCAGAGGCGGCGGGCCCGATGACATGCGGAGACAAAATTTGGTCATTCCGCACCCCTTTGCCATTCAGACACAGTCGTGTCCGATGGTATGCAGAGACAAAATTTGGTCATTCTGCACCCTTTTGTCATCTAGAGGCGGCGGGCCCGATGACACGCGGAGATTTACATTATCTTCCGCACTCACAAGATCTGTCATACTGACTTTTGAGTAACGCTGACGGGCGGAAATACCCGAGTGGTTATCCGTATAAACATTCTTTTGCTATCTGTAAGACAGAACGCTTGATAGCATGCAGAGACTGACATCGTCTTCTGCACCTTTTGTTCCCTCGGGAACAACAAGTCATTTGCATGCGGAGATTTTATGGTCACCCGCGACTCTCATCAATCGAGAGGAACGAAATTAGTGTCTTATCTTTACTTTCCTTTTATCTCCAATAAAAGACAAGTAAAGAGGGGCAACTGTCATACCCTAATTTCGTCCGGGGACCTTTGCTTAATGACATGCGACCTTTGTTTGGTCCTTGTAAGGTGCTTGGCACCCATCATTAGGCAATTTGTGAAATTCCGGGACATGCCGGAAAACAAAAGAAAATATTGATGCACAATCCGTAAGGTTCCGTGACACACCGGAAATCAAATGGAAGCATCGTTGCATAAATAGTGGGGTTCCGTAACATTCCGTGAGTCAAAAAGGGGATGATTATGTAATCTGCAAGGTTCCGTAACATTACGGAAAGAAAACAAGTATCGTTACGAAATTCGTAAGTTTCCGTAACTTTACGAAAAAAAGAATCACCAAAAAAAGCAGAGGGGGTGTACTTAGTAAAAATGGGGGTGCAAATAGCAACCAGGCCCACTTGGGCCCTCCAGAAGATTCCTCCAGAAGGCTGTTGCTTCTGGAGGAAGCAACCTGGCTCGCCTGGGCGAGCTGGGCGGCAACCATCTCCCCTATTTTGCTATAAATAGGGGAGGAAGTGAGAAGGAAAAGGGTTCAGCCCCTTAGGCACTTCTCTCTCTTTCGAATTTGCTTGGAAAAATTGTTTCCGTGAAGAAAATCCAAGCCGAGGCGCTTCTAAAACGTTTCCGTAACGTTTCCGTGAGGAATTTTGTGAAGGTTTCGACCGTTCTTCGACGTTCTTCATCGTTCTTCGATCTTCAACGGGTAAGTACCTCGAACCAAGCTTTTCGATTCGTTCTATGTACCCGTGGTGGTCCACATTGTGTTTCGTGTATTTTTATTCTTGTTTCATTTACTTTTTATACCCCCTTTTGACGTGCTTAAGCCATTTTATTTAAGTCATTTCTCGCTTAACCTAAAAATAAAATAAATTTCCACCGAACGTTTGAATTGTATTATCCGTTAACTTCGGTTAAAATGAATTCCGACCGTTCTGTCGTGCCGTAACCACGTTGGAAATCAAAAAGAGATAAAATAATAATATAATAATAAATAAAAACATCTTTTAGTCAAATAAAGCGGAAAATCAATCGGACGTTTTCTCTTTGGGATTTCTCATTCTTAATTGAATTTATTAATAACTAAGGTGAAACTAAGGCTAAAATCAACTCGCCTAGTCAAGCTCGTCCACAAAAATAGGTTTTTGAAGTTTGTCATTTCAATTTCTTACTAAGTAAAATGGGTCATTTTTAAGGTCCAACACCTTAAAATGATCACCTCTTAAGTAAAAAGAGAATCACTTGGTAGGAAAGAACCACATAGGTCTAATTTCCTCATCGCAAATTGAGGAATACGTAGGAGCAAAGGGAAATACCCTTGTCGACCACAAAAAGAGAAAAATATAAAAAGGGTATAAAGGATATAAGGACATAAAAGGGAACATAAAAATCAAAGTCATGTTTGCACATTCGATTAAAGGCTGCCGTCCCTTGGGACGGACGCGTGGGGTGCTCATACCTTCCCCGTGCGTAAATACAACTCCCGAACCTTTCACTTAAAAAGTTCGTAGATCTCGTCTTTTCAGGTTTTTCCGACGTTTTCCTCAAATAAACGTTGGTGGCGACTCCGCGCGTATTACTTTCGTGGAACACGCATCCCGCGAGTCACGCCGAAGGGTAGGTTGCGACATAGGTGTATACACATTTTTTTCAAAAACTGGTTAAGATGAGTAAAATCTTTCAAAGAAAAGTTGGAAATTATCTTTTTTCACAAGCATGTTGTTTTTTAGCTAGACAACTTTTATTTTTTATTTTTTTTTATTTTCTATTTTTTTTTCTTCTTTTTCTTTTCTTGCTCGCTCTTTTTCTTCATGAGGTATTTTGCTACCTAAACATACGTATACTTTTGTGTGGTATTTTGCTATATACATGCGTGTCCATGGTATCTTGCTACCTAAACATACATATATATGTTTGTGAAGTATTTTTGCTACATACATGCATATCCAAGGTATCTTTCTACCTAAACATACATATATATTTTTTTTTGTGAAGTATTTTTTGCTACATACATGCATATCCAAGGTATCTTTCTACCTAAACATACATATATATTTTTTTGTGAGGTATGACTACCTTCCGAGCTTGTGCTTTGTTTTATTTAAATTCCTAGGATCATGAGCAACTAGGTGTGTCCTGCTATGACTTGAGAAACAAAAGTGATCAAATAACGAGCAGAGATTTAAAAGGTACTAGGTTGAGCTGGATGCGTGATGGCTTGTCGGTCACGGACCTAGTACTTTGCTTACCTTTGGCTTTGGCCTTGGTCGCCTATTGGTCGACCATGGGTCGTAAGCAACGCTCTAACCTTTTTGTGGATGAGCTGAGGTGAACTCTAGAGGTGATGGCGATGCGTCTGTTGCCCGCTGCCGGCCATCCCCAGGCTGCTGTGGTGTTTCGCCCTGCGCCTGCCTAGGGACGCAGTACTTCTTGATGAAAGCTCGATTAGTAGGGGGCCTGATGACCTTGCTGGGGGCGACAGGCACTCCGTAGAACTGACAGAGGCCCGTAATTAGAGCTTGGAAAATTCAAGACCCTGTTGGACTTCTTCGGGTCCACTGGGTGTCTTGCGGGCGCGATCCCTGCAAACAATAGATGAAATCAGAAATCAGTTGAGCGATGTGCATACTTACCTATGTCATGATGGCGTGACCATGCCGGGGGAATGAGCACCCTGTAGGACTACAGAGGCCCGTAACCAGAGCTGGAAACCCCAGGGCCCTGTTGGACTTCTCTGGGTCCACTGGGTGTCTTTGTGGGTGCGATTCCTGCAAACAATAGATGGTATCAGAGATCAGTTGAACCATATGTAAACTTACCTATGTCACGATGGCATGACCTTGCTGGGGGAACGGGCACCCTGTCGATCTGACAGAGGCCCGTAACCAGAGCTGGAAACCCCAGGGCCCTGTTGGACTTCTTCGGGTCCACTGGGTGTCTTGTGGGCGCGATCCCTGCAAACAATAGATGGTATCAGAAATCAGTTGAACCATATGTATACTTACCTATGTCACGATGGCATGACCTTGCTGGGGGAACGGGCACCCTGTAAGACTGACAGAGGCCCGTAACCTGAGCTGGAAATCCCAAGGCCCTGTTGGACTTCTTCGGGTCCACTGGGTGTCTTGTTGGCACGATCCCTGCAAACAATAGATGACATCAGAAATCAATTGAGTCACGTGCATACTTACCTATGTCATGATGGCATGACCTCGCTGGGGGGACGGGCACCCTGTAGGACTGACAGAGGCCCGTAACCAGAGCTGGAAACCCCAGGGCCCTGTTGGACTTCTTCAGGTCCACTGGGCGTCTTGTGGGCGCGATCCCTGGAAACAATAGATGACATCAGAAATCAATTGAGCCATGTATGTCATGACGGCACAGACCAACTGATACATCTATAGGGGGAGATTGGCATTGTGGTCGCTGGGCAAAATGTTGCTAAATAGCAACGTCATCCATATCCATGTAAGAGTGGTCATGTTAGTGCGCATGATCCACACTCGTCTTTTTGCAGCGGCACGGGTGAAATCTTGCCCCGGTATGCATAGTAGATGTGTGATAGCCTCCCTCTCTGAATGTGCTCGCACAGTTGGTCGCCCTCCAATATCAGGGGGTGGCCCAGGAACTGATAAAAGGAAACTACTGGCCCCTTAACCGGGAGCGCAAGTCTCGGTGAAGCATCTAAGGGCAAAGGACCTTATATTCTCTTAAGGTGTGGATATGGAGCACACTGAAAATGAGGACGCGTAGCCCTCTAAAGGCAAGGGCGTGCAGCCCTCTACAGGCGAGGATGTGCAGTCCTCTGATGGCGAGGACACATAGTCCTCTAAAGGTGATAGGTACTAGTACCCAAGGGTCCACCTTTATGAGAAAGCAAGAGATCGACTCATCGAGAGGGCCGGTCATCCAAAAAGATTGGACACGAGATGTAGGAAATCTATGCAGTTAACATGATTTTTAGGGATGCAGACGCATGCAACCTTTGTCGTGAAATTTGGTAATGCTGACCTCATATGAAACAATGCAATGCAATGGAAAGTTGTACAATGTTCATGACATTCTTTCCCTATTTTGTGATTTTGATTTTGATTTAATTTTTTTGGAAAACACAGATTGATTGTCCTTTTGAAAAAGGTGATAATTCATGCAACCTTATCCTATCTTTTGCAAATCTCTCCGGGAACTCCCTCAGAGTGTATGTTCTATTTTATTTAGTCACTTGACCATTTTGGAGTGACGGCAATGGAGCCGTTTGACGTTTAATCAATCTATTGAAATTCCAGGATTTGTCTCCCTTTTTTCTTGTTTAAAAACATCGACGGGTGAGAACTTTTGATCTGCCCCTATGTTCACTTGAGGCTCATGCACGATGCCCCTCATTGCCCCAGTGTAAGGCTTTGAGGTACCAATTTTTATCTTTCATCATGACCTTGTAGCTGGGAACCTATTGGGTGAGAACTTCTAATCTGCCCCTAGGTTCGCTTGAGGTTTTTGCATGGTGCCTTTCATTGCCCCAGTGTAAGGCTTTGAGGTACAATCGTTGTCTTGTTTTCACAACCTCGTAGTGAGGAAGAACGAAAGATGCAGTTGATTCTTGCAAAAAGAATTTTCCAAGGACGAGAAATAGTTGAAGGATTTTTCAGTTGATGGATTAAGTCAAATGACTCCTATGTAGAAGCAAGATGTTTTAATGTCTTGATGATGCTAAAGGATCAAGTGCTTCTAAGTTTTATTCAAGACAAGAATCCATGAAAATCAAGATGTATGATCAAGTTGATCTCTAGAATCTTTAGGAAGAAGTTTCCAAATTGAAAAAACAAAAGGTTTGACCAAAGAATTCTATCATTTCAAATTGAGATTTGCTCTCTGGTAATCGATTACCAGCAGCTGAAAATGTTTATAACAATCACTAGAAATTTGAATTCAAAATTTATAACGTGTAATTGATTACACATGGATGGCAATTGATTACCAGCAGTTTATTGAACGTTTTAATTCAAATTTTTAAAACCTGTAATCGATTACACAAGTCTTGTAATTGATTACCAGAGGGGATTTTCATAATATAATTTCCAAGAGTCACATCTATTCAAATGGTTTATGAATGGCCATCAAAGGTCTATTTATATGTGACTTGGAAACACGAATTTAAAGAGAGTTTTCATTTCCCAAAAAGGTTTTATCCTCTCAAAAGATTAAGAGAGTTTTTCTGAACTGAAATGTCTTATCCTCTCAAAAAGATTCCTTGGTCAACCACTTGCATATTTAATAAGGAATTTTGATTGATCTTCATTGTACAATCTATCTCTTTTAAGAGAGATCTCTTCTTCTCTTCTTCTTATTTCTGAAAAGGGATTAAGAGACCGTGGGTCTCTTGTTGTAGAGGATTCCTGAACACAAGGGAAGGGTTGTCCCTGTGTGGTTCAGACTTTGTAAAAGGAGTTTTACAAAGAGAGTGGAAAATCTCAAGTGGGTTGCTTGAGGACTGGACGTAGGCACGGGAAGTGGCCGAACCAGTATAAATCAAGTTTGCATTCTTCGCTTCCCTTAAACTTCTTTTATTTTATGCTATTTACCTTTTGCTTTAAAGAAGTTTATTTTGAATTGTCTTTTGAGTAATTCATGTTAAGGGTGCATTGTTAATCCGAAAAGAGAGAGCAAAAGTTTAATTGGGGAATAGTCTTCGTATCTTAATTCAATCCCCCTTTTTCTTAAGGTAACTAAGGCCATTTGTCCAGCATCCTATTCTTGATAACTCACTTTTCTCTAAAAAGACAAACTTTCCGGAATGATAAAATGAGGTCACATGAACGTCTTGAAAACACAGTCAATCAAATGCTTTTTTTTCTTTTTGAAAACTTTTTTATTTTTATTTTGAAACTTATTTGTTTTGAACTTTACTCGTTGTTTTACGGCACCCCCACCAACGTGCAAGACGAGTAATCTCTGATTGAACGGTCTTGGAAGTCCAAACTCAGGAGCACAGGTCGCTTGAGCAAATAGACCAATGGCTTGCACCCACATTCCGGTGAAAGTTGAATAAGCAAAGATGCGTTTGTGAGAGGATGAGGGACAAAGATATCAACGTTATCCATTTCATTTAACATTGTAACTGTGGTTTACAATAATGGTACAAACTTGAAAATCCCGATGTTATTGGCTGAGTAATGACATTGTTGGGTTGGGGGGAAACTTGGCTGTATATGAATGACAGTCATAGCATGGGCTTCTCCCTCATTCTCACCCTCTTCATTTGCCCTAGTTTTTTTTGGCATTTATCAAAGCATGATGATCAGATTTGCCTCTTTTTAGACCCACTTTGATCCTTTCGTCGGTGAAGACCATATCATCAAAGCTTGAAGGTGTGTAGCCCACCATCTTTTCATAGTAGAATACTGGTAATGTGTCTACTATCATTGTCATAATTTTTTTCTTCGTCATTGAGGTGCCACTTGAGCTGCCAGGTCTCTCTACCTTTGGGTGTATTCTTTTGAAAGATTCGTGCCCCCTTTTTGCACATGTTATGTAGTTGCATCCTATCCGAAGACATTATACTGACACTGCCTAACGAAGGCAACCACTAGGTCCTTCCAAGAATGGACTCGGGAAGGTTCCAAGTTAGTGTACCAGGTAACAGCTACCCCAGTAAGACTTTCTTGAAAGGAATGTATCAGCAATTCCTCATCTTTTGCGTATGCCCCCATCTTCTGATAATACATCTTTAGATGGTTCTTGGGGCAAGTAGTCCCCTTGTACTTGTCAAAGTCCAGCACCTTGAACTTGGGAGGGGTGATGATATGGGTACTAGGAACAACTCTTCTAGGTTAGCAAAGGCATAATCTTCACCTCCTTCAATGGCCCTGAGCCTTTCCTCTAGATGATCCAACTTTCCCATTTCTGCCATAGCATGAGGGTTTTTACTTGTTGTGGAATGCAAGAGGTGTAGTTGGGGATGATACTGAGGGCCCTCCAAAAGGTTTTGTAGGGGTATACCACCAACTGCTTGCCCTTCAGTGGCATATCCGAGGCAAGGCTCGAAGTCGGCTAGATTGTGGTGGGGAATTTCATGTGTCTCCCCCACGGTTTAAGAGACATGTGCATGATCAGTTTGGGGTTGTTGGCTCTCAATGGGTATAGGAGTGGAGTTATTGACATTCTTATTGGGAGTGTACGCCACATTGGGTGGCGTATAGTTGAGAGGCAAGCCATATGGCGGGAAGGCGTGCTCGTTTTGAATTTTCACATCATGGGGGCCGCCCGTACTTCCCAAATCCTTGCCTACCATAGCTGAGGTTGGATGATTCATTTGGTTGAGGCCAGATGGGGGCATCGGGTTCACCTTAGCAACAGTGCTGGTAGCGGCAACTGCAACCGCACTGGCTTCCATTATCTTCTTCATGATCATCATGGCCTCCATCATCGTGGCCATTTGCTCTTTCATGGCCTCCATGTCGGCCTTCATCTTCTCTTGTACCTCCTCTACTTCACCCATTACTCTAGCTCTAGCACAGGTTCGGTGAAGGCACCGTAAAGCATGTTTTTTTTATAACAATGATTAAGTTCATTTTATTTTATTTTATTTTTCAAGGAAAGAATGTAATGAGCAATGCAACCAATGAAAAGCATGGATGTATGTGAATGATGCATAGTTGAAGTATTGCGAATTTTTACGCAGGACATGGGGTTGAATCAATTTAGATTTTCAACATGGTCCATGACATCTTTGTCAAGGTGAAGCTGGAAGTAACAAGGATATCAACAATCCTAAACGTGTTTGGCAGTAGACGAAGCAATGATGTAACACGATCCATCTTTTGCCCCAATTTTGCAAGATGGTTACTTCTTTACTTCAACTTGACTCGATGAACCTTTTTGTAAAAGCACGAGCTTGGTTCAACCCCATAACCCAGGGAATGGCAATTTTGATCGCCAATACTTCAACAACATTTCATAGGGATGAAAGACTTAGGAATACGCATGCTATGCATGGAAAATGTAATTATGAGATTGAGATGCCCGAAAAGACATCCTTTCTTAGTTAACCACGCATTAGGTACCATGCTCAATCATTTTGTTTTGTTTTTTGTGTTTTTATTTATTTATTTTAGAAATGGGTTTATGATCCCAACATGGTTGGCTCATGGTACCTAACACATGCAACTAAGAATGCATCATGAATTTTCGCGCTTTCTTTTTGGTTTTTGTCTTGCAGGGGAAAACACAAGGGTCACGCATGAGCAAACATGAAAACAATTGGTATGCAATTTGTAGATCAAAAACGTTTGTTGAACGCATATGCATGATGATGCAATGACTAATGCAAAATGTGATGCTGGAATATGATAACGGACAAATGTAGGAACGATATATTCATTATGATGCTATGAAGAGATGCTTATGCGATGCATGATATGAATGCATTTATGGACACGAGAGCCCGAAAAATTATCTCTTCTTACTTGCACATTTGGGGGCGCAGTGCCCCATGTGTGCAGTTAAGAAGACGATATGGATCTTCCGACTTCCCACGACAAAAGACGAGACCCACATACAACGTATGTGTGACGACATGATGCAGATGCACAAAAGCGCAACAGGGGGATTTACACAGCATGGCAATATCCTCAAATAATCATACCACAAAGGCGTACATGACCTTTAGGTTATATGCATGACAGTGTTTAAAAGGCACACAGCGTGTTCGCTTTGTGCCCCTATTTTAGGGACCTATAGGATAATATCTAGGGGTCTCTAATAACTACTCCCAAAGATTCATAACTCACACGGCTGTTTTCTAGAGGTATCATCACTCAAGATAATAATATTATGGTGATATGGAATACCAGCGACAACACATTATAAAGAGAGAAAGCTCTAGACGAGGTTTCACTATTATCAAGCAAGTCGGAGACCTAGCATGATCATAGATTCACCTCCACTCCTTAGATTCCCATGAACCCAGGTATAAGGCCCCTTTTTTACTCAAACCCGTGGGTGCTTAGAATGCAGTGTAAAAATGCGGAAAAGATAGCAGTTATTATATTTACACAGTTCAACAAAATGCACACACGAAGCTTCACAATTCCACAATTCCCTAAAAAAGGCCTAACTCACAAAAAACAGTCCCCAATGGAGTCACCAACTGTCGCAACATGCCATTTTGTAGGCGAGCGAGGCGAGGCTCACGGGTGCGCTTTCCAAAGGAGGAAAATGCGTGGAGTCGCCACCAATGTTTATTTGTGGAAAACGTCGGAAAAATCAAAGGAAACCGGTCAAAACGAAAATTCTAAGTTCGGGAGTTAAATTTACGTTTAAGGAAGGTATTAGCACCTCTCACGTTTGTCTCAAAGGACAACAGCCTATTTTTTAGAATTGTGAAATTGTGTTATCTTAACTTTTATTTCCTTTTTTATTTTTGAGGTCAACAAAAGCGGGGCTCTTGCTCCTACGTACCCTCCATCGAAGAGGAAATCAGACCTACGTAGTTCTTTTTTAAGGGTGAATCGAGCGACTCTTTTTACTTAGAAGGTGGTCATTTTAAGGCATTGGACCTTAAAAATGATCCATTTACTTGGTAAGAAAAACTGAGATATTGAACTTTTCAAATCCTTTTTTAGTGACTTTTTTGTGGACGAGCTTGACTTTGCGGGTTGATTTTAGCCTTAATTTCACTTTAGTTATTAGTCAATTCAATTAAGAACGAGAAATCCCAAAGAGAAACGTCCGATTGATTTTTCCACTTTATTTTACTAAAAGGTATTTTTTGATTATTATATTATTATTTTACCTCTTTTTTGATTTCCAACGTGGTTACGGCACGACCGAACGGTCGGAATTCATTTTAACAGAAATTAACGGATATTACAAATCAAATGATCGGAGGAAATTTATTTTATTTTTTGATTAGGCGAGAAATGAATTAAACAAATGACTGAAGCATGTCCAAAGGGGGTACGGAAAGTAAATGAAAATGAGAATAAAAGTACACGAAACAAATGGGGACCACCACGAGTACATAGAATGAATTGAAAAGCTCAGTTTGGGGTACTTACCGGTTAAAGATCGAAGAAACGAAGAACGAACGATGAATGTCGAAGAGCGGTTGAAAATCTTCGCGTAATTACCCACGGAAACGTTACGGAAGCGCCTCGTCTTGGATTTTCTTCACGGAAATAATTTTCCTCAGCAATTTCATGAGAATACGAAGTGCCAAGAAGGCTGAACCCCTTCCTTCTTCATTCCTCCCCCTATTTATAGCAAAATAGGGGAGGAGCTTGCCACCCAGCTCGCCCAGGCGAGCCAGGTTGCTTCCTCCAGAAGCAACCGCCTTTTAGAGGAAGAATCTGGAAGGCCCAAGTGGGCTTGGTTGCTATTTAAACCCTTTTTTTACTAAATACACCCCCATTTACTTTTTTTGGTGATTATTTTTCCGTAACGTTACAAAACTTTACGAATTTCGTAACGACACTTATTTTCTTTCCGTAAGGTTACGGAACCTACGGATCATGCATTTACTCTTTTTTTAGCTTTCGAAAAAGTTACGGAAACTCATGGATTGCGTAACAATACTTCCTTTTGGTTTCCGTCACATTACGGAATTTCACGGATGGCGTAACCACGCTTCCTTTTGATTTCCGACGCGTCTCGGGACTTCACATATTGTGCAACAAAGGGTGCCAAGTACTTCGAAGCGGTCAATCAAAGGTTGCATGCCATCAAGCAATAGTCCCCGGACGAAATTAGGGTATGACATATATATATATATTTTGAATTTCAAAATTTGGGCTTGGGCTCAGTGAAACGGCCCGCTAAGCGAGCGTGTTGAGAAACCAAACGTCTCTCGCAATTGCTAAGCGAGTTGGTCGAAAAACAGATAAGTGAGTGTAACAACAGTTACACTCACATTCACTCAGAATTTCTAAAACGCATCCCCTGCAATCTCTCTCTCCCAAATACTTGCGCATTGCATTTGTGCATCATTCTTGCATCTTCTGTTAATCTTCACAAAGCACCTCTGATCCAAGTAAGTTCCTCACTTCATTTATGCTTTTGCTTTTGTTGAAACCTTAGGATAGAATACATTAGGTTAGCAATTTAATTTTTAGGATTATATTGTAAATATAATGGATAAAAATTAGGACTTTGCTAAGGATTATACTGTGTGGGTACATTTGATGGTCTTGCATGTTTGATAGATGCCTTTTAGAGGCCTAAAAAGAGAAGAAAACAAAGTTCGTTATCTGCGTTTTTCTGGAAAATGCAACGAACTCGCTAAGCACGTTTGATGCGCTAAGCAAGTTCATCAAAAGTGCGTGAATGTATGCATTCCAGGCAAACTCACTAAGACAATCGTGTTGCACTAAGCGAGTTCATCTTTTTAGATGAATGTTCATCATCTGGTATGAACATGGCTAAGCGACAGCTTTGTGTGCTAAGCCACCAAAGCTCGGAAAAAGACAACATGAGGGCTAAGCAAGTGTCATCCCGCTAAGCCCGAGTAACTTAGAAAAATCTGGGAAGGCCGCTGCGCACTAAGCCAAGCTGATTTGAGCTAAGTGCAATTCCTTGCGACAAGTGATTGGCTAAGCGTGTCTGATTCGCTAAGCCATATCACTTAGACAATCTTGAAGTTTTGTAAAGCGCTAACCCAGCCCTGCTGAGCTTAGCGCAATTTGTTGCAGCAATCTTTGGGCTAAGCGCATCCAATGCGCTAAGCCACTGTGTGAAATAATTTTCTCTGGGCTAAGTGAGTACCTATCTCGCTAAGCCGATTATGGAGAACAAAATTTTGCTGTCATAACTGGCTAAGCGCAACCTGTTGCGCTAAGCCAGTTTGTTGTTTTGCCTAAGGTGCGCTAAGCCTGCTATATTTCGCTAAGCGCCTACAATTAAATTTAGCTTTTAATTTCTGTTTTTGAACTTGAATAAATTTCAGTCTAATGTATTTTTGGTTCTTGTTATTACAGATGGCATCAAGGAAAAGGAAGAGCACTGCTTCTAGGCCACATGCTCAGTATGATACCCGGAGATTCCAATCTTTGGAAGCCTGGAACTGATATACAAATAACATTCTAGACCGGAGGATCCTTCCGGAAAGGAATGTTAAGATTTATCATACTGAATTCGACGAGTTTAAGGCAGAGCTGGAAAGGCGTAACCTACACAAACGCCTCGCCAACCTTCAGGAGGGAAGCATAGATGTGGTAGTGGTTAAAGAATTCTATGCCAACTTATACAACCTGGAAGACCAGAGCCCTTAGCAAGTGAGGGTGAGAGGACATTTAATTAGGATTGGTGCTAACAGCCTGAATTCTTTCTTAGAGACTCTAGTAGTCTTGGAGGAGGGTGAGACACTGCCTACCTATTCCAGGTTTTCGAGGATGAGGATTGATCCTTAAGAGTTTGCTGCCCATCTCTGCATCCCTGGTAAGGGTTTTGTTCTGAATGCAGAGGGCCATCCTTGGAAGCTTCTGAGGAAAGATCTCACTACTCTTGCATAGACATGGAGTGTCCTCTCCTATAGCAACTTGACTCCCACTTCCCACACCTCTGATCTTAATATGGACAGATTCAGGTTGGTTTACGGCTTAGTCACAGGCATGGACATGAACATCGGAGCCATAATCTCAGGTCAGATTTCTACCATTGCCTAGAGTAACTCCTCTAAGCTCAGATTTCCAGCCTTGATCACTGCCCTATGTAGAGCTAGAGGAGTTACCTCTGACATTCTGACCTATGAGAGCCTGAGCTCGGCCATTAACTTGGCCTACATTAAGAAAAACTGTTGGAATGTGGATGATCTGACAGTTAACTTCAGAGGGGCCAGGAAGGTAAGGGCTCGACCAGCAGATGTTCCTTCTTCTTCTGCACCACCGGCTCCTCCCACTTCTGCCACGCCTACACCAGCTGCCCATGACTCTCAGCACTTTGAAGCCATGCTTCAGAGTATTCATCAGGGATAGATTTTATTACTGCATAGCCTACAGGTGGTAGCTCCTCCAGGGTCCATTATGTCGGTAGAACAGTTCATTGAGAAGGTATCCTGGCCTGGAACTATACCTTCAACTATGAGAGAGGGTGAGGGCCCCAGTGCTTAGGTACCTCAATAGGTACAGGATGCGTCTTCTGAAGCTACCATCCCTGGAGCTTTTGATTTTTCAGGTGCAAGAGTAGAGATGAGACCTGATGAGGTTGTCTTTCCTGAGCCAATTGTGCCAGTTATACATGAGACTGTTGAAGCAGGTGAGTCACAATTGAGATAGGAGGTTGCTACTCCTGAGAGGACACCACAGACCCTAGAAGATTTATTCTCACCAGGGATGGAGCTATCTTTTGCTCAGCAGGTAGCAGATCCTCCTACACCAGTACATGAGAGACCAGTTGTCCCCTCTACTTCCATTTTAGAGATACCAGAGGACCCTACCACACCGGTCCTGACACTGAACACCACTCCTCTAACCACATCTGAGCTTCAGCTTTCAGATGAGGAGGGGGGACAAATTACTTCTCCTCCGGGGACGCTAGTGTTACATTTCGATGATGAGGAGCAGGATCCAGATGAATGACAGGATTTGATTACCTGTCCTAATTATTATTATAATTATATCATTCTGAGTACATTTTAATTATTATGTTTTCGTAGTATAGTGGTTGCATGGTTTTAGTACGTATGAACTATTATGGTTTGTGGCATGTGAATATGGTTTACAACATACTTTTTGTTTTGGAAACATTTTGAAAGTCTTGATGCATAAAGAATAGTTTAACTTGACTCTTTGAAAACTCAGTTTGATATGAGTTTGAAATGGTGATCATGGATTGAATGCATGATTGAAATGAAGATTGTGTTTTATCATGAGTTTGAGCAAATATGTATGATAGACAAAGAAAGAACAAGTGTGTGAGCTTGCAATTAGAAATGTTAGTCAGTAGACAGATTGATTGAGAATGAAAAGCTTGAACCATAACCCGGTGAGAGTGTGATCTTAAATTGTGAGTGAATGACTAGCATTGAGTAACATTCTTTGTATCAGTCTCTGAATTTTAGAATGAAATGCATAAATTTGAAAGTGAGGAAGGCCATTGTTCTATTTGTAAACTACTTGACCAGAAAGCTTACCTGTAATTATAATTGTATCCTTTGCACCCTTTGTGAGCTGAATTAAATTTTCAAATTGAACCCTGAACTTAAAATGAATATCTCCAACTACCCTGTTTAAATTCTAGGAGGGCATATGGTTCAAGGCAATTTGCCCCAAATTTGGGGGAGTTAGTTGGGACGTGAAGTGAAAAGGCAAGACATTTCAGCACACACAACAAATAAGTTATGTTAAAAAAAAGAGAGAGAGAAGTAAAATACAAACAAAGAGAGTGTGTGTTGTTGTAATAGGGTCAAATGCAAGGCAAGTGAGTAAGCTAAATAAATTAAAAGGAAATACATTGGGTGAGTCTAGGATCCATGCTCTCTTAGAATTTAAGCCTTTGAATCCTAGAAAAACTAATAATTTTTGTAGCCAAGCCTCACTACAAGCTTATGAAAGTCCTTCTGATTCTGTTTAGGCATTTCTGACTTTATGACATGAGATAAAATACAAAGATACTCTTGTTCGTTGTTATTGCTTAATAGCTTAAACACTTGAGCGTGAGGGAAACAATAGCCATGAGACTTTGGTTTAAGCTACTTTCTTTAATATCTGTCTTGTGCATAACTTCATCTAATTGTATAGCATATGTTATGTTCTTATCTTTGAATAACTGCATATTTGGTGAAAAAACAATTGATGAGGACATTTTGTTTCATTTTGTCATCATGCACTCAATATTTTGTAGCAAGCACCTTTGTAAATTGTCATTGCATGTTTTTGTCACTTGAGGACAAGCAAAGCTATAAATTTGGGGGAGTTTGTTAGTTAGATAATAAGGGTGGCCTTCATTAGGCAGTATCAGTATAATTCTGATATGGCTCCAGATAGGATGCAGCTTGATCGAGGCCGTACCCGAATAAAATGAACATGAAAATGCAGTAACTAGGAAGTGATCCTAGGTCGTTTCCCAACGAGCAATGACAAACCAGATGTTCATAATATACTTGCGCAGTAACAGTAACGATTAGGGGGGGTTTGTTTGTTTTGTGATTAAAGAGCAGAACAAATAAACTGGAATATGAAACTACTAATATTAAAAACGGGTTGTTTCCTCTGATTCAGAAGTCATTCTCTTATCCTGGGTTATGGAGAATTCATCCCTAACAGTCAACCACTTAATCCAACCCTATTTCAATTTACTAAGCGAAAATCAACTTAGGGTTGTCAATACGTGATTAGGCACCACATACACCAGTTAGCCCTTCGTCCATTAAGCATGAACGCAAGTTAGGCTCAGAGGCAATTAATCGAACACGAAGCGTGCACTGATTAATGTTCACGAATTTGGGATAACTGGTGAAGGGAAAACTGCCAGGAAACCACATTACAAACGAAACCTCAAAGAGAGTTGGGCTTCGTCCTCAAAAGGAAACAACACCAGAAAAACTAGCCTTCCATAGATTCAAACAGAAAATGCAAATGAAACATAAAGCAGAAACGTAAATGAACAGAAACGTAAATGAACAGAAATGTAAATGAAACAGAAACGTAAATGAGACAGAAACATAAATGAAAGTAGAAGAAGAAGCAAGAACGAAATTGTAATTAGAAGCAGAAAACGGAAAATTGCATTAAGAACGAAAATAGTAGCCTTAGAACAGAAAAACGTAAAAATCTAAAACAAAAGCTCTGAATAATAAAATAGCATAACAGAATAGCCTTGCATGAATCCCAAGGCTGCTATTTAAAAAGAGTCACTCAAAGTCACTGGGCCCTATTACAATACTCTGGCCCAAAACGAAATAAACACTGAACAACATAAAATAAAATTGCGAAATTGCCTAATTAGAAATTAACTAAGGTAAGCGCTGCTTTATTTGCCCTCTTCAAGTCCATAACCAAAATCCGGATTAAGCCCAATGTTTCATTAATTCCTGAAATTAGATTAAAAACATCAAATTAGCTAAATGAGCCCAAATAATAAAACTGCCTGATTAATTGACAATTAAGACCAATCAGTAGTTAAAATGGTGCAAAAAGGGTTTAGAAAATAGAAGAAAATGATGGCACATCACAGCTACAGAACATGTGAAAAATGAGCATGAATCTTTCAAAGAATATGCCCAAAGGTGGAGGGATCTGGCAGCTCAAGTAACGCCCCCAATGACAGAGAAAGAGATGATAACACTGATAGTGGACATGTTACCGATGTTTTACTATGAAAAGATGGTAGGTTACATGTTAGTCGGATAATACGACTAACTTTTGTGTAAGAAACTTGTGTAAATTGTATCTAAATCCTCCCATTTATGGTCATTTTGTAGGGTTGTAATTACTCTTTGTTAAATATAGGTAATAAGTACTTAGTATCCCATTCTGTGTATTCAATGATCATTCCTTTGCAATTTCAGGCTAATTAGGCAAGTTTGGTGGAAGTGTTGATTTTGAGTTGCTCGCTAAGCCAATTCTTTGGCTTAGCGAGCCATCCGCTGAGCGCAGCAGTTCATGGCTACGTGCGAGGAAGATCCTGGAAGTAGATGAGTTGTCAATGATGCGCTCAATGAGAATCAATTCGCTATGCGCACCGCTTGAACCTCCAGGCTGAGTAAGCATTACTGGCACTAAGCCAGAAGTCACTTACACGCGCTAAGCGAGCCCATCTCCCGCTAAGCGCACGCATCCCCACAGAATTTCCTATTTAAAGCAGAATCTCGAAATTGAGAGGGTTGTTGAGTTTTTTTGAGAGTTTTTGGTTGTGGAGAGACTGGAGAGAACTGAGCTTGAAGAGTAAGCTATCTTGCAAAGCATTGGAGGAGATTTTGAGTGATTGTGAGGTTTCTAGAGGTGCAGGAGACATCCCCACTACCTGTAATTCTTCAATCTTTCACTTTCTCTTCTTTTTTTTTTTTGTAAAAGAAGCCTCCCTTCTATGGAGAGCTAAATCCTTAGTTGGTTCTTCCTATGGGGTACTTGATGTAAATACTTCTATATCTATCTGATGATGTTTTATGTGTTCTATGTACTATCAATATTTCATGTTTGTATGCTTTTACCTTGATCACGTAGATGCATGCTCAGTTAGGGTCACTCAACATTGGGAAATGGTTTGATCATTAGAACTTGATAGGACGGGGCTAGTTTATCATATCGTCACGAGGGATCGGGGTACGGTAACCTAGTTGTTGGCATGTATGTCTTAATGCGGTTCTGGTCAAGTTTAGTCCAACAAGAGGAATCTGAGGATGATACTTGAGTAAGACTAGGCTAAACATGCACAAGACATCGGGGTTTAGCATTTCAGGAGACAACATAGAACACATGAGCATTGTTAGGTAGAGAAAATCCTTTATAACATCAAGAACCTGCTAGGAAGACTGACACGTTGTCTATCTGTCTTCAAACACCATTATTCACGTGATCTGCCTTTTTAATAGTTTAGTTTACAAACCTGTCCATACCCCACACAAACCATTTACAACAAGACGCTTATATACTGAACCACAGTTTACCAAGTAAAACAAGTTGCTCGAGAGTTCGATACTCGGTTCTTATCGTTTTATACTACTTGCGTGATTCGGTGCACTTGTCGGCCATTGAACATTACATGCCTTCAAGCTTTGCCGATTTAGTTTTTGCCAGTGAAATGTTCGAAGTGAACCTGAAAAGAGGCAAATTTGATTATCCTACTTTGATGAATAGGAAGTCTAGGGCAAATGGAGAGAGTAAGAATGAGGGAGGAACCCGTGCTGTGACTGCCATTCATACATGGCCAAATTCCCCACCAGCTCAACAATATCAATACTTGGCCAATATCGGTCCTTCTCATTACCCACCACCCTATCAACCAAGAACACTCAATCATCGACAAAGGCCACCCCTAGGTCATCCACAAAGCCCGCCTTCTGCACATCCAATACCAAACACCACCCTTAACACAAACCAAAACACCAACCATGGAAGGAATTTTCCAGCAAAGAAGCCTGTAGAATTCACGCCAATTCCGGTGGCGTATTCTAATTTGCTCCCATATCTACTCAATAATGCAATGGTAGCCATAACCCCAACCAAGGTTCCTCAACCTCCATTTTTCTAAGGATACGACTCGAACGCAATGTGGAAGCAAAGCTTCATGATGAATCAACAATGATTCAAAGGTGTTTTGATGATAACAATGATGACAACAAAAGATGATGACAAAGGTGATGAACAAAAAGCTCAAAAGATCAAAGAACAACTCAAGTGAATCAAAGAACATCTCAAGTGAATCAAGAAAAAGTCAAGAGTTCAAGACTCAAGAAGAAAGCCTACAAACAAGAATCAAGATTCAAGATTCAAGATCAAGATTCAAGACTCAAGATTCAACAATAAAGAAAGGACTCAATCAAGATAAGTATTAAAAAGTTTTTCAAAACTTTGAATAGCACATGATTTTTTGACAAAACCTTTACCAAAGAGTTTTTACTCTCTGGTAATCGATTACCATATTGGTGTAATTGATTACCAGTAGTAAAATGAGTTTGAAAAAGTTTTCAAACTAAATTTACAACGTTCCAAATATTTTCAAAAGGCTGTAATTGATTACAATGTTTTGGTAATCAATTACCAGTGTCCTTGAACGTTGAAATTCAAATTTAAAAGTGAAGAGTCACATTGTTTCACTCAAAAGCATTGTGTAATCGATTACACATATTTGGTAATTGATTACCAGTGTTTGTTTCTGAAAAATCTAAAGATGTAACTCTTCAAAAAGGTTTTGACTTTTTCAAATGGGTTTTAAGTTTTTCTAAAAGTTATAACTCTTCTGAATGGCCTTCTTGACTAGACATGAAGAGTCTATAAAAGCAAGACTTTGTTTTGCATTTTCCAATCAATCTTTCTAACAACAATCTTGAATACTTTTGCTTTTCCAATCAATCCTTTACAAGCCTTGAAATCTCTTTGAAGTTCTTCTTCTTCTTCTTTTGTACCAAAAGCTTTATGAAGTTTTCTAGTTTTCTAAACCTTGAAAACTTGTGCTATTCATCTTTTCATTCTCTTCTCCCTTTGCCAAAAAGAATTCGCCAAGGACTAACCGCCTGAATTCTTTTTGTGTCTCTCTTCTCTCTTTTCCAAAAGAACAAAGGACTAACCGCCTGAATTCTTTTGTGTCTCCCTTCTCCCTTGTCAAAGAATTCAAAACGACACAGTCTGAGAATTCTTTTGATTCTTCCCATTCCCTAATACAAAAGCATTCAAAGGTTTAACCGCCTGAGAATTCTTTTGTATCCCCATTCACAAAGTATCAAAGGTGTAACAGCCTGAGATCTTTGTCTTAACACATTGGAGGGTACATCCTTTGTGGTACAAGTAGAGGGTACATCTACTTGGGTTTTACTGAGAACAAGAGAGGGAACATGTTGCTTGTAGAAGGTTTGAAACATAGTTTATTAAGTGTTAGTCAATTATGTGATAAAGGATATAAAGTATCTTTTGATTCTGAAAAATTTGTTATTAAGCATGAGCATGACAATGATATTGAACATATAGGTTTTAGAGAAAATAATGTCTACATGATTGATCTAAAACAAAAATCTATAAATGATAGATGCTTTTTAAGTAAAGACTGTGATCCATGGTTATGGCATAAGAGAATTGCTCATATTAACATGGATCATCTATTGGATTGCCTAGATTAAAATTTGAAAAAGATAAGTTATGTGATGCATGCCAAAAAGGTAAACAAACAAAAGTATCCTTTAAATCTAAAAATATTGTTTCTACCACTCAACCATTGCAATTATTACACATGGATTTGTTTGGACCATCTAGGGTCATGAGTTTTGGTGGAAGTTACTATGCATTAGTAATTGTTGATGATTATTCTAGATATACTTGGACTTTATTTCTTACTCATAAGAATGATGCATTTCATGCATTTAGAAGACTTGCCAAAGTTATTCAAAACAAAAAGAATCTCAAAATCATCTCCATCAGAAGTGATCATGGAGGTGAATTTGAAAACAATGATTTTGAAATGTTTTGTGATGAGTATGGTATAGAACACAATTTTTCTGCACCCAGGACACCCCAACAAAATGGAGTAGTAGAAAGGAAAAATAGAGCCCTAGAAGAAATTGCTAGAACTCTTTTAAATGACACACCTCTTCCAAAATACTTTTGGGCAGAAGCGGTTAACACCGCATGTTATATTATGAACAGAGCCTTAATTAGACCTATTCTTAAGAAAACCCCATATGAACTTTTTAACAATAGAAAACCAAATATTGCACATTTGCATGTTTTTGGATGTAAATGTTTTGTTCTAAACAATGGTAAAGAAAGTCTAGGAAAGTTTGATGCCAAGGTAGATGAGGGTATCTTCCTTGGGTATTCCTTACATAGTAAAGCATTTAGAATATACAACAAAAGAACTATGACAATTGAGGAATCAATACATGTTACTTTTGATGAAACTAACATTACCTCCCCGAGAAAGGAGTTTGTTGATGATATTACAGATACTTTGGAAGATACTCAAAATGAAGAAAGAAATCTGAAAAGAAAGAGAGATGATGAAGACAAGGATGATCAAGATGACACAGCACAAGAAATGATAATCTTCCTAAAGAATGGAAAACTTCGAGAAATCATCCTCTTGATAACATCATCGGTGATATCTCAAAAGGGGTAACAACTAGACATTCTCTTAAAGATTTATGCAATAATATGGCATTTGTTTCATTAATAGAACCTAAAAAATTTAAAGAAGCTATTATAGATGACCATTGGATAGTAGCTATGCAAGAAGAATTAAATCAATTTGAAAGAAATGATGTATGGGAATTAGTAGAAAAACCTTCAGATTATCCAATCATAGGAACTAAATGGGTATTTAGAAATAAATTGGATGAAAATGGTATAGTAATTAGGAATAAAGCTAGACTTGTAGCAAAAGGATATAACCAAGAAGAAGGTATAGACTATGAAGAAACTTTTGCACCTGTAGCTAGATTAGAAGCAATTAGGATGTTATTAGCATATGCATCTATTATGAATTTTAAACTATATCAAATGGATGTCAAAAGTGCTTTCTTAAATGGTCTGATTCAGGAGGAGGTATATGTGGAATAACCTCCTGGGTTTGAAGATTCACAAAAACTAGACCATGTCTATAGATTAAAGAAGGCACTTTATGGCCTAAAACAAGCACCTAGGGCTTGGTATGAAAGATTAAGTAAATTCCAATTAGAAAAGAATTTTACTAGAGGAAAAGTAGATACTACCTTATTCATAAAAAAGAAGGATAATGATATCTTGTTAGTACAAATTTATGTTGATGATATAATTTTTGGATCTACTAATGAATCTTTGTGCAAGGAGTTTTCTATTGATATGCAAAGTGAGTTTGAGATGTCCATGATGGGTGAGTTAAATTACTTTCTTGGATTACAAATCAAACAAACAAATGATGGGATCTTCGTCAATCAAGCAAAGTATTGCAAAGAACTCATTAAGAGATTTGGAATGGAAAACTCAAAACACTTGGCTACTCCTATGAATACAAGTTGTTATCTTGATAAAGATGAATCTGGACAACCTGTTGATCCGAAGCAATACAGAGGTATGATTGGATCTCTACTTTACTTATCTGCAAGTAGGCCAGATATTATGTTTAGTGTATGCATGTGTGCCAAATTTCAATCAAATCCAAAGTTTTCACATTTATTGGCAGTAAAAAGAATCATAAGATATCTATTAGGAACAGTTAGTTTAGGATTATGGTATCCTAAGAATTCTTTATGTAACCTAGTAGGATACTCAGATTCAGACTTTGCTGGATCAAAAACAGATAGGAAGAGTACTAGTGGTACATGTCAATTCATAGGGTCTGCACTTGTTTCTTGGAATAGCAAGAAACAAAATAGTGTAGCTTTATCCACGGCAGAAGCAGAATATATTTCTGCTGGTAGTTGTTGTGCACAAATTTTGTGGATGAAACAACAACTATCTGACTATGGAATAGTATTAGATCACATTCCCATAAAATGTGACAACACAAGTGCCATAAACATATCTAAGAATCCAGTTCTTCATTCTAGAACCAAGCATATAGAAATTAGGCATCATTTTATTAGAGATCATGTTTTAAAAGGTGATGTTGTTTTAGAATTTGTAGATACTAAAAATCAACTTGCAGACATCTTTACAAAACCACTAAGTAAAGATACCTTCTATAACATAAGAAGAGAATTAGGACTAATAGATGTTAGTGACTTATCAAAATAAATCTCTATATTACTATAGTATTTGAACAATTTACTATTTCCCTATTTGCATGGTATGTTTGAACAAATATTAAGTATGTTATTTGACTATGTGGAGTTTATAATTTATCTATGCATGGTTGTTTGCTTCATGGTTTCATGGTTCTTGTTTCTTGCTTCATGATTTGGTTGATATTTTTTATGAACATTGTATGGATGTTTAAATTAAATTTATTTGATACGCACTTTGGCTTTTTGTTGATGCCAAAGGGGGACAGAAATGGGATTAAATCAAAAATTCACATGAGTAATCAACTTATTTTTAAGATAAGCATAAATTCAAAAACAAAGGGGGAGAATTTAAGAGAGTGATCGACTAGGAAAAAGTGTGTGTGTGTTTCTTGATTTTAGAAGTTGTCATCATCAAAAAGGGGGAGATTGTGGAAGCAAAGCTTCATGATGAATCAACAATGATTCAAAGTTGTTTTGATGATAACAATGATGACAACAAAAGATGATGACAAAGGTGATGAACAAAAAGCTCAAAAGATCAAAGAACAACTCAAGTGAATCAAAGAACATCTCAAGTGAATCAAGAAAAAGTCAAGAGTTCAAGACTCAAGAAGAAAGCCTACAAACAAGAATCAAGATTCAAGATTCAAGATCTCAAGAATCAAGATCAAGATTCAAGACTCAAGATTCAAGAATAAAGAAAGGACTCAATCAAGATAAGTATTAAAAAGTTTTTCAAAACTTTGAATAGCACATGAGTTTTTCACAAAATCTTTACCAAAGAGTTTTTACTCTCTGGTAATCGAATGAGTTTGAAAAAGTTTTCAAACTGAATTTACAATGTTCCAAATATTTTCAAAAGGCTGTAATCGATTACAATGTTTTGGTAATCAATTACCAGTGTCCTTGAACGTTGAAATTCAAATTTAAAAGTGAAGAGTCACATTGTTTCACTCAAAAGCTTTGTGTAATCGATTACACATATTTGGTAATCGATTACCAGTGTTTGTTTCTGAAAAATCTATAGATGTAACTCTTCAAAAAGGTTTTGACTTTTTCAAATGGGTTTTAAGTTTTTCTAAAAGTTATAACTCTTCTTAATGGCCTTCTTGACCAGACATGAAGAGTCTATAAAAGCAAGGCTTTGTTTTGCATTTTCCAATCAATCTTTCTAACAACAATCTTGAATACTTTTGCTTTTCCAATCAATCCTTTACAAGCCTTGAAATCTCTTTGAAGTTCTTCTTCTTCTTCTTTTGTACCAAAAGCTTTCTGAAGTTTTCTGGTTTTCTAAACCTTGAAAACTTGTGCTATTCATCTTTTCATTCTCTTCTCCCTTTGCCAAAAAGAATTCGCCAAGGACTAACCGCCTGAATTCTTTTTGTGTCTCTCTTCTCTCTTTTCCAAAAGAACAAAGGACTAACCGCCTGAATTCTTTTGTGTCTCCCTTCTCCCTTATCAAAGAAATCAAAACAACACAGTCTGAGAATTCTTTTGATTCTTCCCATTCCCTAATACAAAAGCGTTCAAAGGTTTAACCGCCTGAGAATTCTTTTGTATCCCCATTCACAAAGTATCAAAGGTGTAACAGCCTGAGATCTTTGTCTTAACACATTGGAGGGTACATCCTTTGTGGTACAAGTAGAGGGTTCATCTACTTGGGTTTGACTGAGAACAAGAGAGGGTACATCTCTTGTGGATCAGTTCTAGTGGAGGGTACATCCACTAGGTTCAAAGAGAACAAGGGAGGGTACATCCCTTGTGGATCTTTGCTTGTAAAAGGATTTTTACAAGGTTGAAAGAAATCTCAAGGACCGCAGGTTGCTTGGGGACTGGAGGTAGGCACGGGTTGTTGCCGAACCAGTATAAAAACTCTTGTGTGTTTATTTCCTTCTTCCCTACTCTTTTACTTTCTGCTGTGCATTTATTTTTCGCTTTTACTTTCTGTTAAGTTTCTCTTCTACTCCATATTCTCTTAACAACAAAAGTAAAAGCCTTAAAAGAGTAATTTTAATTGGTAAAGTTTTAGGAATAATTAATTCAACCCCCCCCCCCTTCTTAATTATTCTGAGGCCACTCGATCCAACACGCAACATGTGATTATCATGGAGGAGTCTCGGGGCATTCCATTGAGCATTGTATGACCTTGAAACATATGGTACAAAGTCTAATTGATGCGGGATTGCTAAACTTTGAGGAGGATAATCGCTTGTGAATTCGGACGTTGGTAAGCGACACTATGCATGGGACAAATTGAAGGTTGTTGTTAGATGTCTCCATTGACTCATTAGGATTTTCAAGTTTATGCCATTACTGTAAACAACAGTCGCAGTGCTAATAATATGGATACATTTGATGTCCTTGTCTCTCATTCTCTCACAATTGCATCCTCGCTTATTTAACTTCCACTAGAATGTGAGTGTAAGCCGTTGTTTTGTTTGCTCAAGTGACCTATGCTCTTGAGTTGATCTCCAAGTCTGTTCAATCTGAAATTGCTCATTCTCCACGTTTGGTGAGGATGCCGTAAATGACGAGTAAAGTAAAAAAATAAAAAAAAAATGTTGGATTGACTGTGTTTCAAATCAAAAAGTACAGACGTTCATGCGACCTCATTTTATCATTCTGAAAAGTTTTCATTTTGAGAGAAAAGTGAGTTGTCAAGAACAAGATTCGTTCGGCTTAATCGGTCAATTGAAAAATCTTTTAAATATTTCTCGTCCTTGAAAATTCATTTTCGAGGATCTGCATAATTTCTTCCATTTTTCCTTGCTACAAGGTCATGACAAAAGACAACAATAGATACCTCAGAGCCCTACACTGGGGCAGTGAAAAGCACCATGCATAAGCCTCAAGCGAACCTAGGGGCAAATTAGAAGTTCTCACCCGGTAGGTTGAAAACCCAAAAGAGTGGCCTAAGCAAAAATTAGGGTTGATATAAAATAAAATAAAAATAATCAGAGGCATGTTATTAAGGTTGTATCCCAAAATTCAAACTATAAAAGGATCTAAGTCAAAATTTGAAATGACACATGGCCATGTTTCAACATCCCAAACACTAGTTTATCCTTTGCTACCCCCTCCAAGCCAAAGCATATTCATTTTCTAAAAACAACAACAAAGAAAAATAGCAAAAGTAACATAGAAATCCTAAGTAGGAACCATCGCTAAACTAGCGAGAAGAGCAATGCAAATAATGCATGCATGAAGTTGTACAACAATAAAAAAGATAGGAAATAAAATTCGCCAAAGGCGAGTGAAGAAAAAAAGAGAGACAAAAGATCTCCAAATTCTACAAGAAAGGCACAAAAGTGCAATGAAATATTAATGTATGAGACAAAAGGAGTAGAGCCCAGCCCAAAAGGTAAAAGCAACGCTCTTGAGATTTTTACTCAATATAACCCTCAAACACTCTTTGAGCCTCTCTAATCCTTTCTTTCATAGTCCTGTTACCCCTAACCAGGTTATAAGCCCAATAAAGCCCATGTGGATCAGCCCATGTCATCAAGTTTCAACGGGATTGACAGACCCTTGTGATGTAAACCCATTTGCACAAGGGTTGAGGATGGATCTTCAAAGGTTTTTTTTTTTGTATGAAATTCAGAAAATGGAATGGATAAGGAGAATGAAGAAGGTGGTTGGAAGAATCACTCCTCCGGAATTGGTGTCACACACAAGGTGGTGTTCCTTGATAAACCAATTTCTTGAATCACTCAAGTAACTAAGGAGATTCACTCTCACATTTTAGAAGGTGATTAAAATTCAATTCTAAGGTCTGTTTTTTATTAGAAAATGTGCAGCTCATAAATAGGAATGACATCAAGTTGGTTATACAAGTGAGAAATGATCACCAATAACAACAATTAATGGTGTCATTATACCTAATTAAAACTAGAATTAAGACAAATGATCACCAATAACAACAATTGATGGTGTCATTGCATGAAATATGAGCTCATAGACCCTTTGAAAATCATTGAAAAATAGAAGAAGAAGAAGAAGAAGAAATAAGATTATATATGTATATATACTCCAATAAAAATCAAATTAAAAGAATCATAATTCATGACATTTTGAATAAACAAAATATTTAAATAAACATCTCAACACATTCAAATAAATATAACAAACACAATTTAGTGATTCCTAGAATCAAAAGACTCAATTCTTTGGTTCTCAGAACTAGTGTGCACGAATTATTATACAATTTATATTAAATATATTTATACACTCTCCCTATCCCAAAATAATGGTTGTCCTAACTTATTTTACACATATAAACAAAAAATAACAAATAGATGAAAGAAAATGATAGTTTTACAAAGTTAGCTTTATAATTTATATCATCGTTAATTCAGTTATAATTATTTTTTTGCAATTAATATTATAAGGGACATAAGTAAAAAAACATAATTAATGTTACATTGAAAAATTAAAATGACAATTATTTTAAAATAATTTTTTTCTCTTACATGATAATTGTTATGGGAAGGAGAAGCAATATTTTCTTCATGTTTGTTTCCTTAATCGCATTTTTTTAGGTGTGGTTGCTATTCAAAATGTGTCCATTAACTAATGTACTAATATGAGTGAATTATTTCATGATCTTATGTTGATATGTAATATATAAATTCGTATTGTATTTGTTTTTCCGCAAAAGGTTTTTCGTCTTACCGTATTATTATCATTAAACACACATCTTACCTTTGTCCAACAAAAGTATAAATCTATTTAATTTCAAAATAATAATAATTATTGTATTATATTTTTAAAATAAATAAAATTTTAAATTACTCATTTGATTCCTATAGTTTCATTATTCTTACATTTTTAATCCCTATAGTTTGAAAGTGGTTTTTTTAGTCCCTATAGTTTACATTTTAATTCTCTTTTAGTCCTTGTAGTTTAAAAGTGTTTTTTTTAGTCCTTATAGTTTATATTTTAATTATGTTTTATTCCCTACAGTTTGAAAATGATATTTTTAGTCTCTATAATTTGTAATTTAATTACCTTTTAGTCCTTACTACAAAAAAATATATAAAAATAATTAGCTACAAATTAGTTATAAATTATCAATTATTTTTTATTACAAATTATCTTACGATAAATTAGTTACAAATTACTTGCTAATATTTTTGTAGTTAATTGTAATTGATAATATTACTCATATTTTGATGGTAAGGACTAAAATGGAATTAAGATATAAAATATAGGGACTAAAAAAATCACTTTCAAACTATAGGGACTAAAAGAGAATTAAAATACAAATTATAAGAACTAAAAAATTCACTTTCAAAACTAAAGGGACTAAAAGAAAATTAAAATGTAAACTATAGAGACTAAAAAACTACTTCCAAATCATAAGGACCAAAAAGATAAGAATCGTAAAACTATAAGGACCAAATGAGTAATTTAACTTAAATAAAAAAGTACATAATGACCCATGCGAATGCACAATCAAGCCTCTTTTGGTGTGAATTTAGCAATGTATTTTTCGTTTTGCCCCTTCCCTTCCATAATTGTCATGGATTTTGGGCTTTCATTTTTCTAAACCCAGAAGAGACAAGAAATAAATTGAGGATTTGTCCTTTCATCCTTTTGTTGTGTCGTGTCCGTTAGACTGTAATCTATTATAGATTAGATACAGTTTTTCCTTTGCTGGCACTCCAAGGGTGGGTTACGTTGTTCAAATAGAAGCTTTTTTTGGAATCTAATTCATTTTTTCTTGTGTTGTAGGCTTTCAGCTACTGAGAAATAGAAGGCGTCTTTTTCTTACGGATTTATTCTTCTCCCCAGCCAAGAGTCTTTTATAAGAAGCTTCTTCCTCTTTATTTACGCGATTACCTCTTCTCTTTTTTACATTAAACCGGAAAACCAACACCATCCCACACCTTTTTCGCTCTACCATTTGTGATCTTTCTTATGTGGAGTTCATCAGTGCGGCCTTCAGTGAACCACTAGCAGCATGGTGGTTAAAATCGCGTTTTAAATCATAGGATCGTATGATTTTACGATTCCACTAAGGTTCGGCGAGTTAAATCGGAAGTAGAATCGAAAATGGAGTAGACTCGTCCGATTTAGCATAGACTCCAGCGAGTTTGGGAAGACTCGCGAGTTTGCTACATGTCTGCGGGTTTACGAAAACCCGAAACGGCATCGTGCTGGTGCTGCAGCTACTTATTTGGGTAGACTCTGTTTGCCTTGTTCAAGTTCTGCTTCTGTTCGAGTGTTGCAGCTACTTTACTTATTTGGTTCATGCTTCTTGGCTTCTTGCTGTGATGCAGTCAGTGCCGGAGTGTTGCGGTGGGGTGCAACGGTGAAAGGAGGTTTTCGGTGCTTCTAGATCTTTTGCTGAAAGGAGGTTTTCGGTATATGGGATCAAGGTGATTTGTTGCGAACAAAAGCTAAAATTCAAATTGCACAGGGCCAGTTAAGGAACAAAAGCTATATTGATATACGCAGTTGCTTGTTGTTCTTCAAATTTAGAGTAAAGGTTTTGGTTCTGGGAAGAAGCTATACAAGGTTTGTTGTTGTAATAACTTATACTGATTGAATATTTCTGAACCATGGGCCTTTATTCCTGTTATTTACTGTTAGAATTGGATGAATGCAGTCTCATGAACCTTTTGAATTTATAAGATTTTTCAAGAAATTTGTGGTCATGGGTTTGTTAGAAAAAAGGAAGTGTACTGATAGTTTGTACCTTAGAAAGTGAGAATATTGATAAGAAAGTAATAGTGAAAGTATTGAAGATTTGATCACCATTTTATTTGGTGAGGCTAGTTGTGGCGGCCAATTTCCCAACATAGGCTCCTTTTCAAAACTAATTCCCGATATGGGGCTCTTTTGAAACTATTTCCTGCATGGGGCTGTTATTTACGTAAAAAGCATGCAACTCGCAGAAGCCATTGGCGAGTTTGGCCAGCCTTTGACATGTGGCACTGGTCTCGCCATTGTCACTGGCGATTTGAGCTCCATGGGACTCGCCAGTTTGACTGGTGAGTTGAGGTAGGTAAGCTGGCTAGGGTTGTAGGCACGAGACAACTTTTTCAAGTTGGGAATTGCCAGTGGGACTGGCGAATTATGCTTTATTTGGAATTGCCAGTAGCATTGGCGATTTACTCTTTGAATAGCCATTTCCAGTGGCGAGATCATCAGCTTTAAATAGGCTCACTCGTTCCACATTTGTTGTGCGTTTTTTAAACATTGCTCAATTGCTCAGTTTTTCGAATTGCTTGCTATCCAATTTTTGTCATTGCTAAACCTTTTGTTCTTGAAGTCAGCCTTAAGGTATGAAGTTCTTAACGAAATGTGTGTGGCGTGAAAGTAGTTTTTATGAAGTAATATTTTTTATTATAATTTTTTTTAATTAAGTTGCATTTTTTTAAATTAAATTTGTGAAGGTTGAAGTATAAGTCTGTTTTAAAAAAACAATTATCTCATCATATTTATGTGAAGAAAATATCTAGAGTCAAAAAATTGTTTTGAATATGAAGTTTATAGTCATTTTATAATTATATTAGGTTGGTGTTAGTGTTGATGTTGTGTTACTGTCTTAAAAATTTATGAGCCTTCTTTGAAATGTGTTTAAAATCAAAAAATTTTGTGGCATAATATTTATTTGAAGTAATTATTTTGAGTATGGTAAATTTTTTAAATATGAAGTTGTAGTATTTTTTGAATTAGATTAGGTTGGGGTGTTTATGGTTTGTTTGTGTGTGTTAAAAATGTATGAGCCTTGAACTTCAAACTTGTTTAAAATCAAAAATTTATTTGGCATCATATTTATTTGAAGTAAGTATTTTGAGTGTGGAGAAAATTTCCAATATCAAGTGTGTAGTATTTTTTTTTAATTAGATTAGGTTGTTGTTGCTTTTTTTTTAAGTTATTATTGTTAAGATTAATTACTACCTTTTGATTCGTTGATGGATTATTTTTCTTTTAAAATTAGTACGTTGAAATCGTTCAACTGTTTTAAGTCTTTTTCGTGATATTTAATTGAAGTTAATAATTTTAATTTAAAATAAAGTTTTAATGTGAAGTTTTAAGTAAAGAGGGATTTTGTGATTAGATTTATTTATTTTGAATTTATTATTATTATGATTAATTATTAACAATAGTGTTTTTGTAGGTACATGATGAATTCAATTATAAAAATGTTGTATTTCAATGCAAGGGTATATGAAGAGAATGATGGTGTAATATTTGAAGGCAGTAAAAAAGCGATTCAAATTAAACGTGGAATTAGTTTCAATGCTTTGAAAAAAAAATTGGAGATAAGGTAAAGTTACAAAATAATAAAATTATTTCTGCTATCAGTTGTAGATTTTTAGTTTCTAGAAAATATGTTGCTTTGCAAATTTGTGATGACGAAGATGTTGAAACCATGCTCGAAAGTTTTCAACAACAAAATCAAATGTCAGTTTTGGAATTGTACATAGAAAAGGATGTGGTTGGTGGTTCTATGTTTCATTTCGCAAATTCTCTTACATCATGCGGAAATAATTTATCTAATAATGAGGCGCAATCGCCAACAAATGTGAGCAACTTACATGTTGATGAAGATGATGATGATGATTATCTTGTGTCTAACTCATACGTTGAAGAGTCTTTAGACGAAGATGATAGTGTTTATGGTATATCTGATACAGACGATGAAGTCGCCGACATTATTCAACCAGTAAGAATTGTTCACCCAGCAGAAGGTATAATTTATTAATTAAAAAAATAGGTGTATGATTTGAATTTATTAATTAAGAATTGTTAAATAAGTATGATTAGAATTTTTTTGTAACTATTAGGTGTACAAGGAATTGAAAATCCATTTTGGAATGATGCTTTACATTATAACAATATCAACTGGAGTCATCCTGATGAGGAAGACATTTGTGGTTTGGAGATGCCATCGAGTTTGAATGTTGGACAAGAATTATATGTTGGCATGGATTTTGATACTAAGGATGCGGTAAAAAATGCATTAAAACAATATGTTATGAAGGTGCATCAAACTTTCAAAGTTGTTGAAAGCAAATCGAACAAGTATGTTGTTTGTTGCTTGAATAAAAGCGCAGAGTGTCCTTGCCCGTTCTATATAAGGACAATTTTATCTAAAAAAACTTATTCATGGAAAGTCACACAATGGGGTGAACCACACACATGTCTCAATATGACCATGACACAAGATCACGAGATGCTTGATTATGATTTAATTGCCACTTGTGTAGTAGGTACGTATTTGATGTTCATATTATGCTACTTTTGTGTTAATTGTCATTTTAATTTTGTTATTCTATTAACAGGCATGATCAGAGAAGATCCATCAATAAAAGTTTCTTTGATTCAAGAGAGGATTAACAGTGAATTTGCCTACAAGGTGTCGTACAAAAAAGCTTGGTTGGCGAAGCAAAAAGCCATTGCACTTGAATATGACGATTGGGAAGAGTCATATGCGAAACTTTCATCGTGGCTAACACACATGCAAAATCATTCTCCTGGATCATATTTTCAAATACTACATGACGATTTTATTGTTGGGAACACAGTTAGTCGCGAACACCATTAGTTTCATAGAGTGTTTTGGACTTTTGGTCAATGTAAGGAGGCTTTCAAGTTTTGTAAGCCAATCATACAAGTTGATGGCACACTTTTGTACGGAAAATATTGGGGGACCCTCTTAATGGCCACATCACAGGATGGAAATGGTGGTGTTCTTCCTCTAGCATTCTCTGTGGTCGAAGGTGAGACGTTAACAGCATGGTCATGGTTTTTGGCACACTTGCGTGAACACATCACAGATAAAAATGGTATTTGTCTCATATCTGATCGTCACGCGAGTATAAAGTCTGTTGTGGCTAACGAAGCACTTGGTTGGCAACCTCCCTACGGTTATCATGTTTACTACGTCCGACACATAGCAAGTAATTTCAATCGCAAATTCAATAATGCCAAACAAAAAGAAATGTTGAAGAAATTGGGTAAGATTTCATTTATCATGATCACCTTAATTTAACTTTCATGTATACTTCAAATTATTGTTGCTAACTAATTTCATGCAGGCTACACTCCTTGCAAGCATATTATTTTTATCAAAATTTAGAAAAATTCCGTCAACTGAGTCCAGCCATAGCAACATGGATTGCTCGCATTTCAAAGGAAAAGTGGACCATTGCTTACGATAGAGAAGGATGTCGATATGGCCACATGACAACGAACCTCTCAGAATGTATAAATAAGGTATTGAAGGATTGCCGCAACATACCGATAACAACATTGGTCAAATCAACATATAGTAGGTGTCGAAAGTACTTTGTTGATCGTGGTCGCCAAGCCCAAAGACAGTTAAATGAAGGACAAGTATATTGTTCTAAGCTTGTTAAAGAACTTAGAAAAAATCAAGAAGAAGCTTGTTCGCACATCGTTCGCGTGTATGATATCCACTCCACAAGGATTGAAGTAGAGGAGACCTTCAATCCTATTACGCAACGTGGCGGACAAAAGTGGGCAATTAACTTGAATGGTCATTATTGTCAATGCGAAAGGTATTTTGCACTCCATTATCCATGTTCACACATTATTGCAGCTTGTGGTTACGTGAGCATGAACTACTACCAATATATAGATGTTGTTTACACAAATGAGCACATCTTAAAAGCTTACTCTGCACAATGGTGGCCTCTTGGGAATGAAGCGACTATTCCTCCTTCTAATGACGCATGGACACTTATCCCTGACCCAACTACAATTCGTGCGAAAGGTCGGCCAAAATTAGCAAGGATAAGGAATGAGATGGATTGCGTCGAATCATCTAAGCACCGACAAAAATGTAGTAGATGTGGAGTAGAAGGACATAAAAGCCATCGTTGTCCAACGCAATATGAGCGTGGGAGATGTTCATTTAATTGATTTATGCATGTTACTTGAGTGACTTGTATTGGTTTAAGTTCTCTTCAATGTATTTAATTTGTGGGGTTCAATGAATTCATTAGTTAAAAACATTACTTATTTTGGCTTGTGTACCTTAGTTATTTTTTAAAAATTACTTTTTTAAACCCTAAACCCTAAACCCCAAACCCTAAACCCCAAACCCAAACCCTAATCCCAAAACCCCAAACCTAAACCCTACACTCTAAACCCTAATCCCTAATCCCCAAACCCTAAACCCCAAACCACAAAACCTAAACCCCAGACCCTTACCTCAATCCCTAAACCATAATCACCAAACCCTAAACCCCAAACCCTAAAACATAAACCCTAAACCATAAACTCTAATTCCCAAACCCTAAACAACAAGCCATAAACCCTAAACCCTAAACCCTAAACCATAAACCCTAAACCTCAAACCCCAAACCCCAAACCCCAAACCCCAAACCCTAATCCCCAAACCATAGCCCACAAACCCTAAACCCTAAACCATAATCCATAAACCCTAAATCCTAATACCCTTCATCGTTAGTTAGTACCAATAGTTATTTTTGTTGTTATATTTTTTTAAAACTTTATTTATTATTATAGTTAGATGCGCGACATAAACTGTAACCATTAGTAAGCCTTAATAAATGACATACGATAGATTAAGTGTCAAATTCAAATCACAAACATATAACAACAAATTTAAACAGAGACATGAAAATCATTCATTATGATGTTCGTGGTGACGTGAGGATGTGCCACATGGTCTATCCCATCTTCGCACTTGGCGTCTTCTGCCGCAATCAACACCTAATAAGTCACCCATATCAGGTATTGCTCCGGGTACATTTCATTGCGGAGCTAATGGGGCGTTAGGTGTTGTCATTGGGGCATCATGTTGTTGTGAAGGGGTCATAGTCGGCCATGAAAAATGAGGATGTGTTTCCGCAACACCACCAAACGAATGTTCGCTTGCAGACATATCTGTGTGATGACCTTCAAACGGATACTGATACATCTGTGAATGATACTGAGAAAATGTTGGTGGCGTGTAATACATTCCATGGCCACACTCCTCAATCTGCTGGGAAAATTCTTGCGCTTCAACAGCCTTCCTTCGTCTGTCAAAACCTCGAGTTTCAACACTTGACTGAAGCATGTGAAACTCTTGTGGTGGAAATTGACGCTCTGATGTTGGACCATGTGTCACAGGCTCAGTGATTCTCTCTTGCTCTTCGGATAAAATCGTTATCTTCTCCACATAAGGCACGAGATCATCAACTGTCCATGTGTTCCTCCCTTATGGTGACACCATATACTGTAATGTCTCTACAACTTCAGCCTGTAATTATTAGGGTCAGGAAATTAATGCCCATGCTTTAAAAAATAAATTGAAGTTAAATATTCAAAAAGAAATAAATACCAATGTAGTTGTGTTTGCATTAAGTTAAATATTCCAAAAGAAATAAATACCAATGTAGCTGTGTTTGCATTCTTTGGGTCGACAAACATCTTCGTTTTTCGCCTATACCAGACCATGTAGTCAGAGTTAAAACTCAATAGGCCCTCCTGTCGAGGATAAACGTCGACCCTAAACTCAGCTTGATTGTTCCATTAACTGATCATTGGGGCCAACAGCTGGAACCAATTTTCAGCTTGTTTGCCTTTCAGCGTAAGGCCATGGATATTCAGTGGTTGCGAAGGACACTCGGGAATAGGTTGTTGCATTCCAAATTGTCGCAACACTCTATCGGGTTGGTGCCACTCAACAACATGGAAACAAATGAGTGGCACCACCGCGCACCACGCTACACTACCAACCAAACAAATTGAAGGCAACGATGACATAACAGTTGCTGTGTAAGGCTCCCACAGAAACTGCATACAATAACACAATTGTTAATTTTCACTTAAACATGACATTGTATTTATTGTTTAACGAATACATTACGATCTTCTTACCTCATGTCGTTTCATGATATCCAATTTGCAACAAAAAACTATTAGATCATCATTGCCAATATGTTGATTTCCACGTCGCAACCACCTAAAAAAATATGAAATCATCAGTGGACTCGCGTTACATTATTAATTATTTTCAAATGAAATCTTATTTTTAAAATAAGTAACTTGTGTCCGAGTGGTTTATTTTTTATTACGGGAGAAGTCCTCTTTGGAGCCAAAGTCGTGCATCGTTCCCATGTCCACATTTGGATTAAGATGCACATACCTACAATTGATTTAATTTTGTAATCGGTAGCGCTACACATATCTCTATATAAAAAAGCAAGCACGGCAGGTTCCCATGCATACGTGCTGCATTGTTCAAAGTCACGTAAAAATTGTAGGTACCTTAGGGAAACTTTGCTGCTCTAGAAGCAAGCAAAGCTTCATGGTGAATCAAGAATGATTCAAAGATGTTTTGATGATAACAATGATGATAACAAAAGATGATGACAAAGGTGATGACAAAAAGCTCAAAGATCAATCAAAGAACAACTCAAGTGAATCAAGAAGAATTCAAGACTCAAGAAGAAAATCTAGAATCAAGATTCAAGGTTCAAAATCTCAAGAATCAAGATCAAGATTCAAGAATGAAGAGAAGACTCAATCAAGATAAATATTAAAAAGTTTTTCAAAACTTTGAATAGCACATGATTTTTTGACAAAACCCTTGACCAAAGAGTTTTTACTCTCTAGTAACCGATTACCAAATTGTTGTAATCGATTACCAGTAGCAAAATTATTTTGATAAAGTTTTCAAATTGACTTTACAACGTTCCAATTATTTTCAAAAAGTTGTAATCGATTACAGTGTTTTGATAATCGATTACCAGTGCCTTTGAACGTTGAAATTCAAATTCAAAAGTGAAGAGTCACATCCTTTCACACAAAAGCTTTGGGTAATCGATTACACTAATTTGGTAATCGATTACCAGTGACTGTTTTTGGTAAATCAAAAGATGTAACTCTTCAAAAAGGTTTTGACTTTTTCAAATTGGTTTTAAAGTTTTTCTAAAAGTTATAACTCTTCTAAATGGTCTTCTTGACCAGACATGAAGAGTCTATAAAAGCAAGGCTTTGTTTTTCATTTCAATAATCTTGAACACTTATTCATACAATCCTTTACAAGCCTTAAATCTCTTTGAACTTCTTCTTCTTCTTTGTACCAAAAGCTTTCTGAAGTTTTCTGGTTTTCCAAACCTTGAAAACTTGTGTTATTCATCTTTTCATTCTCTTCTCCCTTTGCCAAAAAGAATTCGCCAAGGACTAACCGCCTGAATTCTTTTTGTGTCTCTCTTCTCCCTTTTCCAAAAGATCAAAGGACTAACCGCCTGAATTCTTTTGTGTCTCCCTTCTCCCTTGTCAAAGAATTCAAAACGACACAGTCTGAGAATTCTTTGATTCTTCTCATTCCCTAATACAAAAGTGTTCAAAGGACTAACCGCCTGAGAATTCTTTTGTATCCCCATTCACAAAGTGTCAAAGGTTTAACAGCCTGAGATCTTTGTCTCAACACATTGGAGGGTACATCCTTTGTGGTACAAGTGAGGGTACATCTACTTGGGTTTGACTGAGAACAAGAAAGGGTACATCTCTTGTGGATCAGTTCTAGTGGAGGGTACATCCACTAGGTTCAAAGAGAAAAATGGAGGGTACATCCCTTGTGGATCTTTGCTTGTAAAAGGATTTTTACAAGGTTGAAAGAAATCTCAAGGACCACAGGTCGCTTGGGGACTAGATGTAGGCACGGGTTGTTGCCGAACCAATATAAAAACTCTTGTGTGTTTGTTTCCTTCTTCCCTACTCTTTTACTTTCTGCTATGCATTTAATTTCCGCTTTTACTTTCTGTTAAGTTTCTCTTCTACTCCGTATTCTCTTAACAACATAAGTAAAAACCTTAAAAGAATAAATTTTTAATTAGTAAAGGTTTAGGAATAATTAATTCAACCCCCCATTCTTAATTATTCTGAGGCCACTCGATCCAACAGTTGCTGCTTTTGTCAACAAATAGGACTCCTCCTATGAATCTAAGGATCCATGCACGGGTAAACCTTTGTAGTTTTTCTACGTTACCGTCATGGTTATTTATTTGTGAAAAATGGTGAGCCAACCAGCTTAATTTAACCACACTGCCTTGAAGTTCACCTTCCTGTGGTCTGACTCCCAACAATTCTTCACATAATTCAGCCCAATCAAGATTAGTTTGACCAATTAATGGTGCCCCATCAACACGCAGACCTAATAATACTGAGACATCTTGAAGAGTAATCGTACACTCTCCGCATCTCATGTGAAACGTATGTGTTTCAGGCCTCCATCTTTCAATCAAGGCAGTAATTAATGAAGCATTTATTTTTAGGTAGCTCATCTTCATTATCCAATAAAAACCACATTGTCGAAGAAGAGGAATAATTTCCTCTAGTATTTCTTTTTCCCCTTGATACGTGGGGACAACTCGTCTGATGTATAATTTCCGGTCTTCTTTTCCATTCCAAACATGTTCTGAAACATGTTTAGCTTGCATCCATAATACGTCATCATCGATCAGGCTAGACTTAATTTTAATATTTGATGAACATGACGACGAACATGTCATTGATACTGCAAAATAAAATATAATATAATAAATTCACAAAATAATTTATACATTAGTTGTAAAGAAAAAAAATTAACTACATTTACAATAAAATAATTAAATATATATCCCACATAATTAAAATTTGAATAAATAACAAAATATATTATAACAAAATTTAAATATATAAAACATTATTTAAATATATTCCATAAATAAATTAAATTACATGCAAAAACAAAAAAAAAATAACATTATATATATATATATATATATATATTTGGGACCAAAAATTTATATAATACATATACAAAATTAATACAAGGTATTATATAACTAACCTAGCATAGAAAATTTAAATATTTGTAACTAAAACTAAAACTAATATCATTTAAAACTATAACTAAAACTAATATCTTTTAAAACTAAAACTAAAACTAAACCTACACTAAATAACTTAAATTATCAAACTAAACCTAATTTACCATTTAAAACTAAAACTAAGTAAACACAGATTTTTATAAATAACATAATTTATCATTTATAACTAAAACTAAGTAAACACAAATTTAAATAAATAACATAATTTATCATTTAAAACTAAAACTAAGTAAATACAAATTTAAATAAATAACATAATTTATCATTTATAACTAAAACTAAGTAAACACAAATTTAAATAAATAATGTAATATATATATTTACCAACAAAAATTAATATAATATATATACAAAATTAATGCAATGTATTATATAAAACTAAAACTAAACCTAATATCATATAAATCTAATATACAAAACTAATCTAGCATAGAAAACTAATCTAACATAATCTAGAATAGAAAATTAATACAATGTATCATATAAACCTAATATGCAAAACTAATCTAGCATAGAAAATGTAAATATATTTAACTAAAACTAAACCTAACGTACAAAATTAATATCATTTAAAATAAAAACTAAAACTAAACTTAATATCATTTAAAACTATAACTAAAAATAAACCTACCGTACAAAACTTAAATTATCAAACTAAACTTAATTTATCATTTCAAACTAAAACTAACTTAAGATAGAAAACTAATAACATATACTACTAATTTACTATACCTAATTTACTACTAATTATCAGAATACAAATAAAATAAAAAAATAATTAAACAAACTTACCAAGTGAGAAAACTGGAAATGGATCTCTTTCTGGGGAAAGCTTCACTCGAACACCAACACCAACAACTTCCTTCTTTCCTGCGTTTTTCTTGTGTGGATGCTCTATGGGGGTAGGGTGGATTTATGGAGCCCAAATCGCTATTGGAGTTGGCGATTTCCTCCAAGCAAATCGCCAGTCAAACTGGCGATTCCCTACTGTTGCTCTTCTGCGCTTCTGCTACGCTGCAACCCTCGAAAACGAGCTCACCTAGCTCAACTCGCCAGTCAAACTGGCGAGTCCAATGTGCACGGCTTCTGCTCTTCTGTTGTGCGCCTGCAACCCTCGGAACTCCCCTAGCTCAACTTGCCAGTCAAACTGGCGAGTCCCACCTACCTCAAATTGCTAGTAACACTGGCAAGACCAGTGCCAGCTGTCATCCCCAGCCCGAACTTGCCAATGCCTTCTAGGATTTGCATGGATTTTACGTAAAAAATGACACCATGCAGGAAATAGTTTGAAAAGTGCCCCATTTGCGGAAATAGTTTGTAAAACAAACCCCTTTTGGAAAATTAGCCGGGTGTGGCTTCCCCCAACGAGTGCATGTGAGGATGATATGGGCCAACAAGACTCCGTTACAGGAAGAGAGAGAAAGAGAGGGCACATGGCTAGCACATGAGGAGAGAGAGAGGGATTTGGAAATTTTTAAATTGAAGCTTCTTTTGGAATCTGATTCGGTTCTTCTTTCATTGCAGCTACGGCAACGAACGTCATAACGCTTCACTCATTTATTTTTTTATTTTAAAAAAAAATCCGAGCATCGTCGGGATAGGACACTAGTAAAGTACATGCAAGGTAACCATTCCAAAAACGAGAGGTTAGAAAGAGTCAACATCATAAAACCAGAACCACAATGAGTGAAAATTGTAGAACAAAACAGACAAATATTAAGTAACATTAAAATTCAAGGTTAAGCTTCCCCTCCCATTTTCCCTCCCTAAACTAAAGTCACACACAATTAAGAAAAAAAATACCACTGCGTTGTGAAGATTTTGACAAAACAAGACGCAATTTTGATGTAACAAATATTTTTAAAAAATAGAGTGAGAACTTGAAGCTCGAGACATGGACAAGCGTGTTTCAAAAATACTAAAGTTTAAATATATTTTTCTTCCTCGTAAATATGAAAATATTTAGAATTTATCCATGTAAAATTTTGAATATATTATTCCTTCTCATAAAATTGAAATGTATATCATTTTTTAACTTGAACATGATAAATTCGAACCTATAAAGATAACATTTTACATCAGTTATACATATAACAAATGTAAATATGATGTTTTTTACATCGATTATCTATATAATCATGTAAAGAGTTACGTTGTAGGTTCTAATGTTTGAACCTTACTTTGAGCTAAAAACAACACATTTAAATTTTATAAGGATAAAAAATACACTAAAAATTTTACACATACAAATTTTGAATACTTTCATATTTATGAGGACAAAAAAACACATTTTAATCAAATAACAAACCTATGAGAAAGGTGAATGATCACTAACTAACTTGGCACATGCACCTTCTTTCACACTTATTAAGGAATTAGTTATTTTCATTAGAAGTGACTCCCAACAAAAAATTGAACATTTTTCTTAAGTTATTCTTTATTGGAACTTGATATTAAGCATAATTTTTTTTATCTTATTAAATGAATGATATTTTGAAGGTAGTCTCAATAAATAAGGCATTGGTAATTGAGATTTACTTATATTTGAAACCAAAATACAAGAATCTTTTGCTATATATGCTCGAGACCCGAGGGAGTAAGAAAAAAACATGATAAACTAAGAAACTTAGTTAATTACATTTAATTACATCAATTTTAATTAAAAAGTAATTTTTTTTTCGAACTTATCCTTTATTGGAATTTGATATCAAGGATAAGATTAATTGAAGCTAACACCTCAATTAAATGAAAGATATTTTAAAAATAATAACATAAAATAAAATAAAATTAATTGAAATTTTATTATATTTTAATAAAAAAAATGTGTTTTTTCTTCTTATATGTAATACTCGAGGAAGTCAGCACTAGGCATAACCAAAAAGAAACGTTCTGAATGCGAAGAAGTTGAACCAAACCAACTAATATTAATACTAAATATTTAATATATTAAAATAAAAATAAGCTCACCTAAAAATTAAGGCTGGGCCCATGTCAGGGTTTTGTATTGGCACCAATTGATTTCTATTGGCATCACTTATTATTTTATTCTGTCAAAAATACACTGAGCCCTAATGGAAACCCCTTTATGTTGAGTATTATACAAAATGGAAATGTGTTCCCATTTTATAGAGGGTTATGCTTTCCATATACAAAACAAAACACATTTCCATATTTGTAACTTTCCGTTTTATTAGATATTTAAAATTTCAAGAGGTTAAATTAGAAAATAAAATTGGGAGAAATTGAATTCTGATTTGATTTCCCCCTGTTATTCTTCTTTAAGACACTTATATTCATAATATGGTCGAACACTAAATGTGAATAAAATTATCATGTTATGAAGAATTAACCCCTTCCACTAAACTCAATCCTCATTGATAGTTCATATAGTACAGTGTTAGAAAATTTTAATTATAGAAACTTAGAATAACTTAAATCATTACGGTTGAAGTATGAACTATACCTGTTAGAATAAATATTTTAATTTAAAAGGAATTTATATTTTTAAGTTATGAAAATTTTTAGACCCTTAAGAAGTAAATTTTAATGAAAAATTAGAGTTTTTTTTTGTCTTAGGTGTGAGACCATGAGTGTCCCCTAATCTTGCCGTATGTCACTATTGTTGACTTAAGAAAATTTTACACACAAAAATAATCAAACACATATTCTCCTACTAAATAGATATATGCGAATGCAATGAGACCTTACACTATTATGTCAATTTGATGAATTGGAGATTCAAATTTAATATACTCTCTCTATATATATATATATAAGTAATTGGAGATTTAAATTTAGTATACTACATTTTAACATGAATAGTGATTGATAAGGGGATCTAACTCAGTTGAGTAAAGTGTATAAATGTTATAAACTCTCTGGTACTATATTCAGTTCCTATGGATAAAAAAAATATGAATAGTGATTGAGATTATTGACTGTATTTTTAGAATGACATTAACTAGTATATATACCTTGTTTTGAAAAAATGACATGTATCTTCCTTTTAATTGTAAATTTTCTTGTCTTTATAATAACTTCTTTTTTTATCCATCAGTTTATCTATATATAGCCGGTGAATAGGGAAGCACCGCCACCTGCAGATTGAGTATAACGTATATGGTGGCAAAAAAGTCGCCAGTATTGGTTAATATTTAAACTTGATGATAAACATATCAAAAGAATGTATATAAAAAAAGTTAAGTCTACAGATGAAGATTGAAGAGTAGTTGTGCATGTGTTCGGTTTTTCTTAATTCTCACACAAAAAGGCTTCTCAACACTTCATGAGCATATTCTAAAACACCAAATAGGTTCACATATACACATGCATAACACATCTATTTGCCAGTTAGCAACATACGGTACTGAGATTAACTGCTTCCTTCTGGAGGAATATTTCTATAACACCACCATGAAGGTGCAGTAAACCAGGTGTATGTCCAATGGTCTATATCACCATGGAAGCAAAACGGCTCGCCATCCTCATTGCCAAGCCTGAAAATGCCCCAATTGCTTATGTCAGTCCTATTGGCGCCAAAACGGGTTAATATACCTTTTAAATGATCAGAATCCCATTCATTCCACCAAGGAACAATTGGATCATTGCAGAAAAAAATGCTGTTTCTAATTCCAGCTCCAAGTTCCATTGCAGAGAAGGATGTTGAGGAACATTTCCCCAAAAATATCATTTGATCCCCCAAATCCTCAACCTTCTTCCAAGATAATTGACAAAAGTCCAATGAATATACCTCGAATTTTAGGGTCTCAAGCACCGCATCTTGTTTGGTACTAAAATATCTACAAACAAGCAAAAGCTCCCCACAAGACTCCACAAGATATCTTAAAATTTGATAGTCATGATGATTGTGTAATATAATCCCTTCTTGTAATATCTCAGGCCTTTGTACTTCAAGAAACTGTGTTTCTATCTTGGACTGTGTTCCAAAATCATCATCACCTTTGCTAATGCTAGAGTAGATACTTCGAACATCAATTTGCCATATATTAAATCCATCAGCCAGGAGGTAAAAGCTTCCATTACAAAATACAGCATCCTCAAATGGCTCACCCGTTAGTTTATGTTTACGCCATGAATTTGCTCCTGGGACCCAAAAAGCCAGCTCACAGTACTGGCTGTGTAGAAGCATGCAAATAAAGTTATTCTCAGAGGGAAGCCCTGAATGCACCATCTTGTGGTAAAAGTTCCATATTAAAGGGAGACTAATTTGGCGTCCTGAAAATGGATTCAACAAGTTAACTTCAAGATGGAAATTGTCAATTTTTTTTACCATAATTAACCAATCACAAAATGATCCCCAACAATACTTTCCATATGCCTCTGATAACTCCAACTCCCAAACACGATTCTCCAATATACTGATACAAGTTCTAATCTCTTTGTTCTGCTGATCTGACACCAAGAGCCAAGGAAATCCATGCCTTTGCCACCTAGGAAGTTCTTCACCAAGAACTCTATTCCAACTTGTACAAACTTTGCTGATTGATAAGCAATCGATAAAGGTCAGTCTTTCAGCAACCATCTCAAGTATACCTCGAGGGAGACTAGACCAATCTGCAAAGTTTTTCTTTTTCAATTCTTTTTTTCTTCTGTGTATTTTTTTTCTACATTTGACACTAAATCTTCTCCTGACTGCTTTCAACGGCAATGAAGGGATACTTGACCAATCCTCATAGTATTTCTTTCTCAAGTTTCTTTTTTTATTTCTTCTTTTCATCCTTTTGGCAACAATTTTTGTGATGATAGCTTCCCACAGTAATGAATGCATCCTGCATGATGTTTATAACTAAATGAGACATCAAATATATTGTTTACAGAATTTAGGTGGGAAAGAGAAAGAAATAGAAAGACAGAGAAAGAGGGAAAGAGAGAAGATACATAATAGAGAGGACAGAAGGAAAGAGAAGAGAAACAAAGACGTCAAGGAAATGTGCACTGCACTACGTGATTATCATTCAGTCTCTCTAAAATACAACAGACCTGCCTTATCTATAGACAGCTACCTAACAACCATAAAATAACAGTAGTTGACTAAAACTAACTAACTACTTGACATCCCTTTTCTTTTTATTTACTTATCAATACCCTTTCCCCAAAAGAAGACCCTTGCCCTCAAGGGTCATGCATTTCAAACACAGGATATTGTTGTTGAAACTTGAATAGAGGAACCCATGTAGCCTCCTGATCAGGTAAACCACACCACTATACCAAACTTCAGTAATAATAAGACCCTTCTTCCTTCCCATACGTTTGTTGAGAATCTTTTCAGGAAACATAGAACTAGGTATGACTGGCCAATCAATGGGAGGATGCCTCTGCTTAACAGAGGGGTCTGGGCATAACTTGAGTACAGAGACATGAAATGCTGAGAAGATTCAAGAGTTTTCTGGAAGCTGTAATAGGCAACTGGACCTACCTTTTCCAGAATCCTATAGGGCCCATAGTACCTAGGAGCAAGTTTCTCAGAGTTTCTTGCTGTTGCAGAAATCTGTCTGCATGGCTGAAGCTTCAGAAACACCCACTGACCAATCTGAAATCCCCTATCAGACCTTCTTAAATCTGCCTTTTGCTTCATCATGTTTGCGGCACAATGTAAGTGATGTTTAAGAACTCCCACCATTGCTTCCCTTGCTGCAAATGTTCTGTCAAGTGCATCTACCACTGAATTCCTTGGGAGATAGGGAATGTGCAGTGGTGGTTTTTGACCATACAAGAGCTCATGAGGGGAATGTGGTATTATACCACCATTCAGCAAGAGACAGCCACTTACTCCATTCTTTTGGATTCTCCAACACATATACCTCGAGTAAGTCTCCAAGCACATGTTAAGGACTTCAAATTGCCCATCTAATTGAGGATAATAAGAAGATGATTTCAGTTCAATCCCCAATTCAAGAACAACTTCCAAAAATTACTCTCAAACACAATATCCCTACGCTTAACCAATAGCAGCATGAACATTTGCCCTTCCACAATATCTTCAGGATGTATCTTTTTAGATTCCACCAATTGGCATTCATTTGGTGGCTTGGGTTTAAGTTTAAGCATTTTTCCATTGTACGAAAAGTACATGGCAAGTGCATCATAGTCCTCAAATGCATTATTGATTCTTTAAGCCATTTCAATCCCAATACCATATCATATGTAGGAAGCTCCATTACTCTCAAACCAAATGTAAAATCTTCACCCTGCATTCTGCATTTAAAATTCTTCCACAGTTAACACTACCAGAAGCCATAAATTCTGTGCTCTTGATCAACAGCTTCCTCTCAGCTTGTCGCTATAGTGTGATTTCTAGCATGCGTGCCAAACTGCGAACTTCTCTCATGGTTCTTGGCTTCAATAAGCGAACTGGGCCAGCATATTCTTCTTGCAGACCAGTCAAATAAGCGTCAACATGATAGTCTTCAGATACGTGGAGTTTACAAGAAATCGCATCAAACTCATCATTAAAATCTGCCAAGGTGCCTTGCTGAATCTTCCGTGAGGGCCTCATGTGAAGGTCCAAAATGACCTTCAAGGCTTCAACATACTTGTCCCAGCTTGGGTCTTCACCTTCCCATAGCTGCTCATAAGCTTGGTGCCATTTGAATGCTCTATCATCTAGTCCCATGCTTGCCATCTTAACCTTCATGCCATTAGGGGTTTCATCCAGCTCAAAGAATCTTTCACACTTGAGTATCCAAGCAATAACATCTCCCCTCTGAAATTTTGGGAATACCGTCTTTGTAAATTGTTGGCAGCCGATACTCCCTTCTATTAGAATCATGTCTATCTCGAAAGTGATCTAGATTGTGTGTACGATGATGCCCATTTCTTTGATTATTTTCAAGATTGATGGAAGCATTATCCCTTTTGCGCATTAGCCCTTGAAGCAGATCAGAAATGCCCTCCACGGACCCACCATGTCTGATAGTGCATCAATCTTTGCAAGCTTTTGCTCTATTTGAACAAATCTTTCTTCCATTTCACGCATCACTGTCTGTGATCTTATTTCTGTGCCCATGAATGAAAAGATTCTGGTCTAGTGGCCGTAGACAGCCAGCTCTGAATACCAACTGTTATAGGATTTAGGTGGGAAAGAGAAAGAAACAGAATGACAGAGAAAGAAAGAGGCAAAGAGAGAAGAAAAGGAATAGAGAGGATAGAAGGGAAGAGAAACAAAGAGCTCAAGGAAATATGCTCTGCACTATGTGATTATCATTTGGTCTCTCTAAAATACGACAGACCTGCCTTATTATAGACAGCTACCCAATAACCTAACAGCCAAGAAACAACAGTAGCTGACTAAAACTAACAAACTGACATCCCTTTTCTTTTTATTTATATATTATATACAATGAAAGATTAATATCAGATTAGTCAGCCTTAACAATTTTCTTAGGATGGAAGCTTGTACTAGGCTTAATGGTTTTGGAGAAAAGACTGGGCTGATTAAATTATCGCTATTTATTTTTCCAAGAAATTAATGATGTGCTAATACCTCCCTACAACTACAAATCCTCAGAAAACAGACAGAATGTATACAATGTCGTATAAGCTATCCAAATGAAATTTAGCAAGAATGACAAATCAAAAGATGAAGGAAGGACAAAGGCAATCAGAAAAACAATTTATGAAACTATCTGTCCTTACGTTCTCCCACATGATGACTTGTTGCAAAGTAATACAAGTCAAAATAGGTATACTCATGAGAACATTTTTGTGAGAGAAACCAATAGAATTGTCAGAATATATGGAAATATTAAAAAAGGCCTTATCATATCTTTCTTAGATTATCTTATAGGATTGGTTTCCGTGATTCCTCATTATCTCATAACAGGATTGATTACTATATTTACTTATCTTATCATGATTTGTTTCCTCAATTAGTCATGATAGAGATAGCAGCATTACCCGGGTAGTGGATACAGAGTTTTTCAATAATCTAGGTTACAGCTACATTAATTTAAATTTAAAAATATACATATTTATATAAGAAAAAAAATTATATAAACATGATTGTGCAAAAGAATTCAAATAAGTATAAATATATCTCCAATCACATTAAAAATTCTCTTTGTCCTAGAAAATAAGGGCACATTTCCTAAATACCATCCTACATCGATAGGCCATGTTGCAATTCAGAATTCACAAATAAACATGATCCTCATTGTACTAGCGTAGAACCCACAAACCAAGAACTGCAAGGATTTGCACATAAATCACAATATTCTGTTTAAACATTGATAATATACCGACTTAGGGCATGCATCAAACAGATTATTTATCAGTTATCACCCAGGACCAGGAGTAGTCATATAATTAAAATATACATTTCAAAGTGAGAAATCGACACACGTACACGCGTAAGAGGAGAAAACCTTTAACAAAAAACACAAACCCGTGAGAGAGTTGAATAATCACTAACCTGTACCTGTAGCTGTAAGTTCGCACGATGTTCCATCACAAGAAAGAAACGTTCCGACTTCGAATACGCAGAAGCTGACCTAGAAATTGATGCTGGGCTTAGTTCAAACACAATCCATGTTAGGCTTTTTGCTTTGTGCACCTAGAATTCTGTTTGTGCACCCAGCGTATTTTTGAAATTCTGGAAATATCCCTAGTTATTTCTTCTTCCTTTTGCCTTCTTCAGTCATTCATTATGTTGCTTTCTTTTCATTCATTGATTCATTCTTGTAAGAGGAGAGGTCCTTTGTTGTTGTGTCAGCTTTGGTCGAGGGTGCAAGTGTTAAGGTGGTTCGTCGACAAGTGGTAGTTGTGTTGGTGGTTGGTGTGACGGTTAATGATAGAGGTAAGGTATTGGAACTTGTCTTTGATTTTTTTTTTTTTTTGTATAAAACTTACAGATTGATAATCCATAAGTTATATAAAATTTACAGATTAATAATTCGTAAGTTATAACTTACAGATTACCAATTCATAAGAACCATATGAATTTTGGTTCCGACGGATCGATAATCCGTAAGTTCTATTTTTTAAAACTTTTTAAAAAATATGTTTTATTGTTTTTAAAAAATAATTAGTATTATTATTTAAAATATTTATAAATACATATAGTTTGATAAAATAATTTGTTTTAAAATAATTTATAGTTTGAAAGTGGTATTTATTTTAAAATAATTTAGACTTTTATTTTATTTTAGTCGTTTATTTTAAATTTATTTTTTAAGTCCATGAATGTATGGTGTGGTTAGGGGTCATTTGTTTGTCATTGATTTTGTTTCAATGTTTTGTTAAGATAGACGAAGATAAGTGGATGCATGACAATGTAATATCTGAAGAAGTTGATATGAATGAAGAAAATGAAGATGAACCTGGTGCGTATCAACATGTTGATTGTTCTGATGCCTTCAATAATTTTTCAGGTATTAATATAATTTTTTGTTGTTAAAGTAAGTAAATGAATGTCCCTTGAAGACTAAATAATTATGGATTGCATTGTAGGTATTTGCTACCCATAATGATGTTTTGCATTGGGATCGATCTGTTAATTATGATATTGGTTTTGTGGCGGTGATTGTGAGGTCAGACACAAATACTAATATTAGAGGAAGAACCTCATTCGTTTTAATTGGTTGTGAAAGAAGTGGTGACGTAGCTCCATGTGGAGCTTGTAGGCCTTGGATCTTCTTCATCAATGGAGTCTTTTGCTTCTTGATGATGAATGGCAGCAGAATGGAGAAGGAAGAAAGATGATTGGAGATGCCACTTCAAGGATAACATGAGTCAAGAAGAAGCTCACCACCATAGGAAGCCATGGATAAGAGCTTGAAGGTAGGAGAAGATGAGCGGAGGGAGAGGGAGAGAAGGAACATGAAATTTTGTACCTCAAATGAGGTCTGGACTTTGAAATGTACTTCTCAAATGATCAAAGTTGGAAAAATGTACACACATGACCTCTATTTATAGCCTAAGTGTCACACAAAATTGGAGAGAAATTTGAAATTCTATTGAAATTTCACTTGAATTTGAAATTAAATTTGTGGAGTCAACATTTTACTAATTATGATTAGTGAATTTTAGCTATGGTTCAGCTCACTAATCCAAGATTAAGTCCAAGATTCTACACTAAGTGTGCTTAGGTGTCAAGAGACATGTAAATCATGAAAGACATGCACAAAGTGTGACTATATGATGTGGGAATGGAGTGTAGCAAGAAAATGCTCACCTTCCCCTCCAAAATTTAATTGGATTGGGCTTTTCCCAATTCAATTAAATTTATTTCCCAACACTCACATCAAATATTCACTTAATGCATGCGAAATTATAAAACTACCCCTAATACAAAAACTAGTCTAGGTGCCCTAAAATACAAGGATTGGAAAATCTTACATTTCTAGGTTACCCTACCTACATTATGGAGCCCTAAATACAAAGCCCAAAAATAATGAAACCATAATCTAATATGTACAAAGATAAGTGAGCTCATACTTAACCCATGGTCTCGAAATCTATCCTAAGGCTCATGAGAATCCTAGGGTCTTCTCTTGCATCTCTGGCCTAATCTTCTTGGAGTCTTCTATCCAATGTCCTTGACGGGTAGGATTGCATCAAGTGGTCAGTATAGGGCCAGGAAGAAAGATTTAGCATGAACAGTTACTAGTAGTAGAAAATATGGGTGTCCCAATCATGAATTGGCTAAGTCATTAGTTGAACATCCATATGTTGGTTGACTGACTTTGGATGAGAAGATTATTATTGTTGATATGACAAAGTCAATGGTGAAACCAAGAAATGTTCTTCTAACATTGAAGGAGGACAATGCCAACAGTTATACAACAATCAAGCAAGTATACAATGGGAGAAATGCATACTATTCTTCCATAAGAGCTAGTACTACAAAAATGCAACAACTAATAAAGCTTCTTGAACAGGGTTAGTGTATTCAGTGGCATAGATTGAAGGATGAAGATGTTATACATGATATATTTTGGAGTCATCCTAATGCAGTCAAATTATCCAATGCCTGTAATTTGGTATTTTTGATAGATAGTACCTACAAAACAAACAGGTACAGGATGTCGTTACTTGATATTGTTGGTGTGACACCAACAGGGATGACATTTTTTTGCTGCTTTTGCCTATTTGGAGGGAGAACATTTAAATAATGTTGTTGAGCTCTAGAACACTTTCGATTTATTTTTTCAGTCGTGATGCACTCCCTAGAGTTATTGTTACCGATAGAGATCTAGCATTGATGAATGTGATGAAATTTTTTTTCCGTAAGTCTACCAATTTGTTGTGTCTGTTTCATATTGATAAGAATGTGAAAGCAAAATGTAAAACCCTGGTTGGTCAAAAAAATGCATGAGATTATGTCATGGAAACCTAGGGGAGTTTGGTGGATTGTCCTTCTAAGAAAGAGATAGATGAGGGCCTTATGAAGTTTGAAATTGCTTGCTCACCATGGCCAATGTTTGCTGACTATGTCAAGAAAACATGGTTGATTCCCCATAAAGAAATGTTTGTTAAAGCCTGGACAGATAAGGTGATGCATTTAGGAAACACAACAACTAACATGTATGAAAGTTGTAAATATTTGTTTTTGTTAGGGTTTAGGATTTATTGGATAAAAATAATTGTTTTTCTTTACTTGTTTGTGTATTTCATATGTAGGGTTGAGTCTACTCATTAGACCTTAAAGAAACTACTACAGAATAACCTTGGAGACTTATGTAGTGTTTGGAAAGCCATGAACAACATGATCACAATACAACACACCGAAATTAAGGCATCTTTTGAGAAAAGTACACATGTGGTTGGACATGTTTTTAAAGTTACCTTATACAAGAAACTACTTGGCATGGTATCAAGGTATGCTTTAAACTAGATCGCTGCTAAGTTTGAGCGTGTAAGTTATGCTGGTATTAAGAGTTCTCATTGTGGATGCGTAATGAGAACTACTCATGGTCTTTCTTGTGCATGCGAGTTAGCTAGATATGTTGTCGGTAGCATACCTCTTGATGTAATCCATATGTTTTGGCGGAGGCTAAGTTTTTCATACCAAGGGTTATCTGAGCCCGAAGTCAACATAACCGAATAGATGGAAACCATATCCAAGTGGTTTGAAGAGTTTGATGTTTGTGGCAAAGTTACTCAAAAGAGTAAACTTTGGGAAATTTCCTACCCTGATCTAAATTCTATGTGTGCTCCTCTAGAAAATGTCAAAACAAAAGGTGCTTAGAAGAAATCAGTGATCAAACATCAAAGATCAACAAAGCGTGATCTGTCTTACTGGGAGTATGTTGATGCATTACAATCTGTGCAAAAATAGTAATTGTTTAGTCAAACGTAGTGCACCATCATCTGAGCAAGTAAAACCAAGAAGGACCATACCGATGTTGGATCAATTTCATCCATACATTCATGATTCCATTGAAAACATTGTCGATGTTAAAGTTGATGGTAATTGTGGATATCGTGCAATTGTTGCCTTATTAGGTATGTGTGAAGATTCATGGTCTTTGGATCACAACCATTTGCTTAGAAAACTTGCAAAATGGTTTGATGAGTATATCAACATACTTGGTGGCATAGACAAATTTGAGGAATTAAAGTGGTCCCTACTTGTTGATGGATTATCCATGGTATATAAATTTTTTGTTAGGTATTGAGGGATTAATTTCACTTTAAATAAATGTAATTATAATTGTTACATGCAGATTACCATGCATAAGTGGATGAATATAACCGACATGAGATATGTGATTGCATCAAGGTATAATGTCATCCTTGTTTTTATTTCTCTCCAACAAAGCATGACGTTTTTTCCACTTAGAAGTCAACCACCAATCGATTTTTTTGTTCATCACGTTATATGTATCAGTCATGTGTATGACAATTATTTTGTCCAGGTAAAAGCATCATCAACTTATTTGTCTAATTTATGTAATAAAATGTGTTCTAATAATTTGCAATTTGTATGTCCCTATGTAACAAGTATTTCTAAAAGATTGTTGTCCTTTACCGCCAGTAGCTTTGTTATGGTCTACACATTCTAATGTAAGCTCCCTTGGAGCTTGTAGGCCTAGGATCTTCTTCATCAATGGATTCCTTTGCTTCTTGGAAGATGAATGGCAGCGGAATGGAGAAGGAAGAGAGAGAGGATGATTCCTCTGTAGGATCTTCCTTGTAGGCACTTGATGTAAATATCTTTTTATCTATCTAATGATGTTTTATGTATTCATTGTGCTATCAGAACTTCATTCTACCATGCTTTTGCCTTGATCACGTAGATGCATGTGTTTTTAGGGTCATTCAACAGTGGAAAGTGGTATGATTCTTAGAACTTGATAGGACATGGCTAGTTTGTCGTACTATCACGAGGGATCGGGGTATGATAACCTAGTTGTTGTATGTTTGTCTTAATGCAGTCCTGGCCGAGTTTAGTCCAACAAGAGGAATCTGCGGACGATGCTTAATCAGGATTAGGCTAGACTATCATGAGGAATCGGGGTTTAGCATTTCAGGAGACACCATAGAACGCATATGCATTGTTAAGTAGAGAATATCCTTTGAACATCAGGTTCCTATTAGGAAGACCAACATGTCATTTTTTTGTCTTTACACATCATTACTCATGTGATTTTCCTTTTAATAGTTAGGTTACACACCTGTTCATAGTAAACATATCTCTTTTCACACTAGACATCTATTCACTAAAATAGCTTTACCAAGTAACATAAGTTCCCCGAGAGTTCAATACTCGGTTCTTATCGTTTTATACTACTTGCGTGATCCGGTGCACTTGCCGGAAGCGAATAGCCACCCAGCTCACCCAGGCGAGCTGGTTGCTTCTTGATGAAGCTTTCTGATGGGCCCAGTGCTGAAGGACACCCCCTAGTTTGATCAGTTCACCCCCATTTTCGTATTTTTTCTCATTTCCTTCTGAAACGTTGTGAAATCTTACAAATCACGTGGCAATTGGTTTTAAGTAACTCAACGTGACCAACAAAAATCTGCATGTCGACAAACAATTGTCCCCATATGAAATTAGGGTATGACAGGCGTGAAGGGGGTTGAGGAAAGGGTTCCAAGGTTCAGCATTGAAGGATATTGAGAGAATTGAGAGAGAAGAAGAAGAAAGAATAGGAAACGAAGCCGAGGCGCTACTGAATCGCGACCGTGATCGAACCCTACATCGTTCCTCGTTCGGTGTTCTTCATGCGACCGTCGGTTAGTTTTCTTTTTAAGATTTGAATGAGATCTATGCACCCTTAGGGGTCCCCCTTGTTTTTTGCATACTCATTTCCTCCATCTATCATCGGTGATCTCGTTTTCTTTGTAAAATTCAATCTTAACATATGACTAGTACTGTAAAGTCGTCTTTCAAGAGGTTGAAAGTTAATAAACAAAACTAAGATAAAACCAATTCATAACATCTTCTTTATATCAAATATCACTTGAGATCGTTTCAAGGTCCAACGCCTTAAAATTTTTTTTTCCGCAATTAAAATAAATCTTTCAAAAACATGAAATCAATTTAACACACAAACATTCAAACTTAAAAAACTATATAGGTCTGAATTCCTCATTGCACTTGAGGATACGTAGGAGCAAGGGCAATCCCCTTGTCGACCCCAAAAAAATAAAAAATATAAAAGGGAAAATAAATAATATTGAAGTCACATTTTTGCACACTCGATTAAAGGTTGTCGTCCCTTGTGACGGGCGCGTGGGGTGCTAATACCATCCCTATGTGTAAACAACTCCCGAAACCTTATTTTCAATAATCATATACCTCGTTTTGGTTTTTCTAACATTTTCCTTGAATAAACGTTGGTGGCGACTCCACACGTTTTCTTCATGAGAAGACACTCCTCTGGCATTTAGCCTCGCCCTCCCGTTGAAGGGTAGGTTGCGACATAATCCATAGGAATTCACATCCATATGGCTTATACGGATTCTCAATCCGTATTCACCATTGCCAAAACCGAAAGAACAAGAGGGTAGTGAAAGGACTTGATGTAAGCTCCATTGGAGCTTGTACGCCTAGGATCTTCTTCATCAATGGATTCCTTTGCTTCTTGGAAGATGAATGGCAGCGAAATGGAGAAGGAAGAGAGAGAGGAGACGCCACTTCAAGGAGAAGATGAGTCTAGAAGAAGCTCACCACCATAAGAGGCCATGGATAAGAGCTTGGAGGAAGAAGGAGATGAATGAAGGGAGAGGAAGAGAAGAGCACGAAATTTTGTGTTCTAAAAGAGCTTTGAAATCTGAAGTTTAATTTTCAAATGATCAAAGTTCCAAAAAATGCACACACATGACCTCTATTTATAGCCTTAGTGTCACACAAAATTGGAGGGAAATTTGAATTTCTATTCAAATTCTACTTGAATTTGAAATTGAATTTGTGGAGCCAAAATTTCACTAATTATGATTAGTGAATATTAGCCATGGTTCAGCCCACTAATCGAAGATCAAGTCCAAGATTCTCCACTAAGTGTGCTTAGGTGTCATGAGGCATGTAAAGCATGAAGGACATGCACGAAGTGTGACTATATGATGTGGCAATGGGGTGTAGCAAGCAAATGCTCACTGTCGCAACCTACCCTTCGGCGGGAGGGCGACGCGAGACTCACAGGTGCGTCTTCCATGGGAGGAAAATGCGCGGAGTCGCCACCAACGTTTATTCGAGGAAAACGTCGGAAAAACCGAAAAAGGTGTGGTCTACGAACTTTAAGTGTGAAAGGTTCGGGAGTTGTATTTATGCACGGGGAAGGTATTAGCACCCCACGTGTCCGTCACAAGGGACGACAACCTTTAATCAATTGTGCAAACATGACTTCAATTTGTTTTATTTTCCCTTTTACGTTTTTATGTCTTTTTATGCCTTTTTGTATTTTTTATCTTTTTGTGGTCGACAAGGGTGTTTCCCTTGCTCCTACGTATTCTTCAATTGTGATAAGGAAATCAGACCTACGTAGTTCTTTGAGAACTAAACGTTGGTTAAATTGTTTTTATCCTTTTTTGCAAGATATATTTTGATCGAACCAAAGGTTATTTAAGGCATTGGACCATTAAACGATCTTTCGATTCTTTTGAAAGGAGAGAAAACATTAAAGCATTGGACCATTAATGATCTCTTGGTTTTTTGAAAGAGGTGACAAAGCTATGTGTTGATTTTAGGCCTTTTTTTTTTTTATAAAATCCACGTTTAACCAATAAAAGCGAAAATGACCATTTCAAGGTGTTGGACCTTAAAAATGGCTTTTGGGTGATGACAAAAGCTTGATTTATGAATTGATTTTAGCCTTAGTTTCACTTTGGGTATTAGTCAATTCGATTAAGAAAGAAAATCCCAAAGAAAAATGTCCGATTGATTTTTTTTATTATTTTATTTAAAGATATTTTTTTATTATTATATTATTATTTTGCCTCTTTTTGGTTTTAAACGTGGTTACGGCATGACAGATCGATCAGATTTTATTCTAACAGAAATTAAAAGATGTTACAACTCAAATGATCGGTGGAAATTTATTTTATTTTTGATTAGGCGAGAAAATGACTTAAATAAATGACTAAAGCACGTCAAAAGGGGGTACAGAAAGCAAATGAAATAAAAATAAAAGCACGCGAAACAAGTGGGGACCACTAAGGGTACATAGAATGAATTGAAAGGTTCGATTTCGGGAACTTACCGGTTGAAGACCGAAGAACGATGAAGAACGATGGAAAACCTTCGCGAAATCGCCCACGGAAACGTCTCGGAAGCGTTATGGAAGCGCCTCGGCTTGGATTTTCTTCACGGAAACAATTTTTCTCACTAATTTTAAGTGAATCTCAGATACCAGGAGGGTTGAACGAATTTGTTCTGCCCTTTTTCCCCTATTTATAGGGGAAAAGAGGGAGGTGGTTGCCGCCCAGCTCGCCCAAGCGAGCTGGGTTGCTTCCACCAGAAGACACCACCTTCTGTTGGAACATCCTAGAAGGCCCAAGTGGGGCTGATTGCTATTTGCACACCCTTGTTTACTAAATACACCTCCATCTGCCTTTTTTTGCTGATTCTTTTTCCGTAACGTTACGGAACTTTACGAATTACGTAACAATACTTGTTTTCTTTTCGTAATGTCACAAAACCTTACGGATTACGCAATCGTCCCCTCTTTGGCCTTTGAAATGTTACGGAACTTTACAGATTACACATTAACACTTCCTTTCGACTCCCGACATGTCGCGGAATTTCACGGATTGCCTAACGATGGGTATCAAGTACCTCGAAGTGGTCAAGCGAAGGTCACATCCCACCAAACAGATGGTCCCCGGACGAAATTAGGGTATGACAGTTGCCCCTCTTTACTTGTCTTTTATTGGAGATAAAAGGGAAGTAAATATAAGACACTAATTTCGTTCGAGTGGAACATCATTCGGCCGGTCAATCTCCCCGCCAGTGGAACCTATCATTCAGTAAGAAAAGAAAAGGCATCAATAAACTTCAGTGTTTTGAAAACGACAAAGTTGGACAACCACGACACTTCCCTTTGCCATTGCACCCAATCGTCTCTGCCCAGTAGAGAAGAAGTCCCGCGCGTCGCTGAACTTGAATGTTTCCGGACGACGAGAGTGAAAAAAACCTGCAAATTTTTTTGAAAACGATCAGCACCGAACGACCAACATCATCCTAACACTACCAAATTCGTTCCTCTCGGTTGACGAAAGGTGCGGATGACCATAAGGTATCTCCGCATGTCATCGGGTTCGCCGCCTCTGGATGACAAAAGGCACAAAAGACGACGTTAGTCTCTGCGCGTTATCAGGCATCGAGTCTTGTAGATAGCAAAAGCGTGCGGATGACCATAATTTGTCTCTGCGTGCTGTCGGACTTGATTGTCTCTGGATAGTGAAAAAAGGTGCGGGACCATATGGTTTCCCCGCATGTCATCGGACCCGCCGCCTCTAGATGACAAAAGGTGCAGAATGACCATAATTTGTCTCTGCCTGCCATCAGACTCGATCGTCTCCAGATGGTGAAAAGGTGCGGAATGACCATAATTTGTCTCCGCATGTCATCGGGCTCGCCGCCTTTGGATGACAAAAGGCACAAAATGACCATAATTTGTCTCTGCGTGCCATCGGACTCGATCGTCTCCAGATGGCGAAAAGGTGCAGAATGACCATAATTTGTCTCCGCATGTCATCAGGCTCGCCGCCTCTGGATGACAAAAGGCCCAGAATGACCATAATTTGTCTCTGCGTGCCATTGGACTCGATCGTCTCCGGATGGCGAAAAGGTGCAGAATGATCATAATTTGTCTCCGCATGTCACATGACCTCAGGGTCAGTATGACAGAGATTGTGGGGCGGCCGACAAAAGTGAGACTCTTGCTCTTACGCATCCTCAATGAGGAACTCAGACCTACGTAGTTCTGGATAACTGTGAGACTAAAATAGTCTCGCTGTTTTCTTCACTAAAATGCGAACATGCTTTAGTAAAGAGACAAAACTTCCAACTGATCATAGCAACATATGCTTTTCGGATGAAAAACAATGTGTCTACCGGGGAAGGAGAGTATGCTGATGAAATTTTCTCATAACCATAAATGAGATTTTGGACGTTAGCATTTCGCTTCTAAATGACCATTTAGAGGAAACACTGGGTTCAACAAAAATAGAAGAAAATCACTCAAATTGTATCAATCTCACACGGGTAAGTGTTTCATCCTAATTCCGAACCATAGATATGTCATGACTTGATTTTGCAAATCATTTCCTATCAAATCAAAGATTACATGCATGATCATGGATCAATAGGACTTTTCCTCGGGAATGGTTTGTTTTTTTTGTGGGGAATTTGGCTCTGAGTGTTTGTGTAACGACCTGCCTCGTCGCTACGGTATCCACACTCTAATATTCGATAATTTCAATTTTTATAAAAAGAACTCCCTTAATTTTTTATTATGAAAATAGAAGTGATTTTGTCACAACATAAATTCATCCAACAACACGCCATTACTTATGTGATTATGCATAATTACATAGAAACAATAATTCGGTACATGTCATACACATAACGAAAATTAAATATGTTTATATATATATATATATATATAATTAAAATTCCAGTTTTACATCTTTAACTCAACAAAATAAAACTTAAAAACCAACTACGGAGGAGTTGATTACAAAACACAACTCTCTCCCAAAATAACGCCAACGTCATCACGTCGGCTCGGCGGCTCCTCACCAGAATCTTACTCCCTACACCCTGCCACTGTCATTTTGCTCCCACGAACAAGGTTCGTGATCATCACAGGTATCAACCACACGATACAAAATTGCAAGGGTGAGTTTATTATAAAAGAACCAATACCAATTCCAAATAACCACAATTAGCAAGGAACATAGGCAAACATGATAAGCATACACAACAATCATTATTCAACACTCATATCCAACAAATATTCATCATTCACATCCAACAATTACTCATCATCCATCCATGGACCCAATCAAGACTGCACAGAATGATGCATGCACCTGACTCAACACTCAGATGCAATGTGGTACGTACCAACAACAACCAAATATCAGGAAATAGCCTAAGCGTGTCCACACGACACTCTCACTTAGGGAACTGTGCTGAGTTTGTCGAGACCACCCGGTTGTGCACGTAACAGCCCCCCTCCCATAAGTGATCAGCCTGGGAGCCCAAAGGTGTTCCCTACCAGGTGACAGCCCCCTAGTACAAAGTACACTTGGCCACAGTTACTCTATTTCCTGTGTCGTATGAGCTATGATCACGGCCAAAAGTAAATGCCAAAGACCATGGACCAATTAAAGCACCTAAGCATCCCCTCAGGAATGCTTAGATTCTCTAACCACGCTAGTTACCCACGTCTGGGCCATCCGACAAGGTCAGTGCACTCTACCCCCCATGACATACACTTCATACGACGTATAATCATGGCCAAAAGCTAGTGCCAAAGACCCTGGAAGGTCAGTGCATTGTGCCCCCCACGATCATACACAACATCCAACGTATGAACGTGGCCAAAAGCTAGTGCCAAAGACCCTGAAAGGTCAGTGCACAGTGCCCCCCACGAACATACACAACATGCACATGCCAATGCATTTCCAACATCAATGAACAAATCGTATTTCCATGTCATTCACAACATAAATATCATCTCATCTCAATGACGTTATCAACAACAACAACAACCTCATTTCATATTCACATATTCATCAATAATAACAATTCATGTTGACATGGTCTTTATTAACAATGTCATCTCAAATCAATATCATCATAATCATCACATATCAATTAAAATCCTCAATAGCAACATCAACAACAATTCAAACAAACACAACAATATCATTTCCACACGCACAGCCTTCAAACAGCCAAAACAATATCATTCATCACAATATATATATCGCATCCCATTAGTTAAAACGTAATTTTCTTTGAAGAAAAATCAGCATGCACAGGGACAGGCAGATATCCTCATAGCTAGGTTCCCTGACCCTAACTATGGTGTTAAAATGGTAAATTTTATAATAAACTCCCCTTACCTATAGTGAGCTACCCCACGGATTCCTCGTCGCGTCACTTGAAGATTCCTTTTTTTCCTTGCTTGTCGATTCCACACAAGCCTCTACCATGCCAAAACGAAGGAGACTTAGTATGGATTTAAGAAAACAAAGCTAGTAACAGTGCTCTGGGTCAAACACCCACATTACTACATGAAAGAGCTGAGAGTATTTCGGGTTTTACAAAGGAACGTAATTTGGAAATTCCGACCACGCCAATGTGACCGGGGTTTAGTGTAGGTTACGAAAATAACATGTATTTCATGAAAGGATAACGTTTACAAAGTCTCTTTCTCTAAGGTTTTTCAAAGGAAGCATAAGACATGCAATGGCGGTTGCAAAGTTAGAAAAGATGCAAAGACAAGATGGAACTAACAACAAACAAGCATAGAACCATGGTTACCTCAAAAGAAAACGAAAGATCAGATTAGGGTTTTCGTTCTCTACCGAAACCGCAAGCCAAGTTGGAAATTCTGCTTCGGTTGAAGGGTTCCTCTCGGTGTGGGTTTTCAATGGAGAACAATGATGGTTTGTGGTGGCTAATGGTGGATGTGGGTGATGGAGAAAGTACTTGGAACTTTAGAAATGGATTTGGAAGAAAGAAAGAAGAAGAAATGGCATTTTTCCTAAGCTACAAGAAAGCAAAGGCTGAAATGCTTAAATAAGAGATGCTCTCGGGAACGGAAGCTTCTAGCACACTCCAGATATGTTCTCAAAGATCCCAACGGTTAAATCATGGTAAATTGTCTTGTGAAGTTGCAAACAAAATTTCGAGATGATCCAACGGTTAACAAAGGCTGGGCAGCATTTTTACCGAGGCAGCTTCATGTAGTTTTCTCTAGAAGCTTCATTAAGAGGCTTCCTCCAGAAGCTTTGTTAAGAGACTTCTAGCACACTCCAGACATCTTCTCAAAGATCCCAACGGTCAGATCATGGACAAGTGTCTTGTGAAGTTTAAGGCCAAATTTCGAGAAGATCCAACGGTTAATGAAGGCTGAGCAGCGTTTCTACCGAGGCAGCTTCATGTAGCTTTCTCTAGAAGCTTCATTAAGAGGCTTCCTCTAGAAGCTTCCTCGTGGCTTCTTTGAGAAGCTTTCACAAGAGGCTTCTTTGAGAAGCTACATCCTTATCTATCCACCCCTCTATTAACTAAATTAACTTCCTTAAAAATAATTACGGATGAAAATAACGCAACAAATAATCAAACATCAAACATAATTACTAATAATATATAGATATATATATCAGGGTGTTACAACTCTCCCACCCTTTTAGAAATTTCGTCCTCGAAATTTACCTTACTCAAACAAGGATGGGTGAGCTTCTCGCATCTGACTTTCTAATTCCCACGTGGCATCTTCTCCTGATGCACCTCCCCATATCACCTTGACCAACGGAATCTCTTTCCCTCTTAGGTGTTTTGTTCGCCTATCCTCGATCCTCAAAGGCAATATTTCATATGTCAAATTCTCCTTCACTTGTACATCATCCAATTCAATCACATGGGATGGATCACGGATATACTTACGGAGTTGAGACACATGAAAGACATTGTGAGGATTAGAAAGAGACGGGGGTAGTGCAATTTGGTATGCCACAGGGCCAACTTTCTTAAGAATTTGGAAAGGACCAATAAAGCGAGGTGTGAGTTTTCGGGATTTCAATGCTCGACCAACCCCAGTCCATGGAGTGACTCTCTAGAATACATGATCACCAACCTCGAATTCCAGATCTTTCCTCCTCTTATCATGATAACTTTTCTGCCTACTCTGAGCAGTTCTCATCCTTTCCTGAATTAACTTAACTTTCTCAGTGGTTTGTTGTACCACTTCTGGTCCTAAGATGAGGCCTTCTCCGGGCTCTAACCAACATAGGGGTGTTCTACACCTTCTACCATACAAAGCTTCATAGGGAGCCATGCCAATGGTAGAATGAAAACTGTTGTTATAAGTGAACTCTATCAATGGAAGAAAACCCTCCCAGCTTCCCTTCTGCTCTAAGACACATGCTCTTAAAAGGTCCTCCAACGACTGAATGGTCCGTTCAGTTTGGCAATCAGTCTGAGGATGGTAGGCTGAACTCAGTCTAAGCTTGGTTCCCAACGCTCTGTTCAAGCTCTCCCAAAATCTAGAGGTAAATCTAGGATCTCTATCAGATACTATGCTAGATGGCACACCATGTAACCTGACAACCTCACTTATATAGAAGGTGGTCAACTTCTCCAAGGAAAATCTGATATTAATGGAAATGAAGCGAGCAAACTTAGTCAATCTGTCAACAATAACCCAGATAGAATCTAAACCTCTAGGGGTTCTAGGTAGTCCTACCACAAAATCCATGGAAATACTGTCCCACTTCCACTGGGGTATCTCTAAGGGTTGTAACTTCCCTGAAGGTCTCTGATATTCTATCTTAGCCTTCTGACAGACTAGGCATGCATACACAAACTCACTAACCTCTTTCTTCATGTTGGGCCACCAAAACGTCGTCTTTAAATCATGATACATCTTGGTAGCACCAGGATGGATGCTCAAATTACTCCTATGTCCTTCCTCTAAGATCATCTTCCTAAGTTCAGGCACATTGGGAACACAAATCCTATCTTGAAGTCTCAAAACTCCATCTGGTCCAACATTGAAACTACTGTCCCTTCCTGACTCTATAGCCTCTACCTGAGTCCTTAGAAAAGGATCAATCTTCTGACCTTCCCTGATATCACCTAGTAACTCACTAGTGATCCTCAAAATCCATAATCTTACACTATTAGGAGTAACCTCACATGCAAGACTAAGGTCTCTAAACTGTTCCAGGAGATCCATCTCTCTAACCATCAAGGAAGACATATGTAGAGATTCCCTACTCAAGGCATCAGCCACTACATTGTCTTTGTCGGGATGGTAGCTAAGCTCAAAATCATAATCCTTAAGAAACTCTAACCATCTCCTTTGTCTCATGTTCAGCTCCTTCTGACTAAACAAGTATTTAAGGCTCTTATGATCACTAAACACCTCGAACTTAGAGCCAAACAGATAATGTCTCCAAATCTTAAGGGCAAAAACTATAGCAGCCAGCTCTAGATCATGGGTGGGATAATTCCTCTCATGAGTCTTAAGTTGTCCAGAAGCATAGGCCACCACTTGGCCATTTTGCATCAACACTCCGCCTAAACCCATCTTTGATGCATCACAATACACCTCAAAGGGTTCTCTCGGGTTAGGCAAAACTAGCACTGGAGCGGTCGTCAATCTTTCCTTAAGGATCTGGAAACTATGCTCACATTGGGTATCCCACACAAAAGCTTGACCCTTACGAGTCAGTTTAGTTAAAGGTAGAGCCAACTTGGAAAAACCTTCTATGAATCTCCGGTAATATCCTGCTAAGCCCAGAAAACTCTTAATCTCAAAAACAGACTTAGGACTCTCCCACTTAAGAACAACTTCTATCTTAGAGGGATCCACAGCTATACCCCCTTGAGATATCACATGCCCTAGGAAACTAACTTTCTCTAACCAGAACTCACACTTGGACAACTTAGCATAGAGTTGTTGGTGCCTAAGGGTATGCAACACAATCCTCAGATGTTCTTCATGTTCCTCTCTAGTCTTGGAGTATACCAAAATATCATCTATGAATACTTCTGTTTTCTTCCGATCCTTGATCGAGAGTTTTCTTTCTTTTTGCTTTGTTTTCTTTTGAGAGCAAGGATTATGGTGAGTTGGGATTTTGGCTCAAGGCTTGTAGAATGGATAGACATGGTATATGTCAGGGTGTTGGTTTGGCCAGCAGTTCGGGGAAAAGGGGATGCCCCACATTATTTCCATGATACACATGCAACAATGATGATTTGGAAATTTTATGCAAAACTAGTCATGCATGCACCCATGTGGACACTCAAGTGTCAAGTTTTTATGGTCATGTGATGCTAGGGCTCATGATTCATTTTCTCTATTTAAGTCAACCCAATGTTTCCAAAACATGTTCTTTTATCAAATTGTGCATTCATTCGAGTCTATTTTGGGTGTTCGAGAAAATTTTCACAGCATTCACCCTTTAGGTGTGTACATATTTTTCAAAAACTGATTATGATCATTGAAAATTTTTGCAAAGAAAAGCTGGAAGTTATCTCCTTTCAAAAGCACGTTGGTTTTCTTAGCTAGACAACTTTTTTATTATTATTTTCTTTTTTTCTTTCTTTTTCTCTTTTTTTTTCTTTCTCTTTCTCTTTCCCTTTTTAAGTTATTATCATCTATTCATTTCCTCTCCCTTTTTTTTCTTTTTCTCTTTGAAAAGGTCGTGCAGACAAGGGCGCACGCTACCTACTTACGTCTAACCACAAGGTAAACAAAAAAAAATCATGCGAAATGGTAAGTCGCAAAAAAAAAAAAACGGTGACATAATAATTGGGAGCCATAACGCAAAATTTTAACAGAGACAACAAAAAATAATAACTGCAACGTTAGTAACCATATAGATAATAACAAAAAACAGTAATGTCAATAGCAATATAGACAATAACAAAAAACAGTAATGTCAATAACAAAAGTGCGGTGACCTCGGTCACGTGGCTCCGCTACCTCCCAAGAAACCGAGCAAGTCAGTCATATCTTCATCCATATAGGCCTCCTCTGCCTCACCAGGGGATCCTGCAGGCTTCTCCCCTGCCTGGGCCTCGGGCCAGTCTCTGAGCTATGCGACCTCAGCCCCAAACTGCTCCGGAGTAGGGCATGCAAAAGGAGCGGAACCCTGCCCCTGCTGACTGAGGCTAAACCGGTAGAGACATTCATGTATCTGCACTTGCCCACGGTGGTTGGCCGCCTGCTGGCGAACCAAGTGCTGGAGATAACGCTCCATGCCTAGTGATCCAGCGGGATCGGCCTGCCGAGGTGGTGGCGGTGCGTCTGCGGCCTGATGTGCATCACCCTGCACCTGCATGGGCGTGCAGTACTTCTCGATGAAGGCCTGGGTGATTGGCGGTTGGATCACTTTACTGGGGGTGACGGGAACCTTGAATGGCTGGCAGAGGTCCGTGATCAATGCCGGAAACCCCAAGGCCCTGTTAGACTTATCCGGGTCCAGAGGGTGCCCGGTGGGTGGCATACCTGCAAACAAATAGATGGCGTCAGCAATCACCTGGGCCATGTGGATGCTCATCCGTGTCAGGATGGCATACACCAACTGGCACTTAGGTAGAGGGAGATCGGAGTTATGATCACTAGGAAAGACATTGCTAAGCAGCAGTGTCATCCACGTCTGGGTCAAAGTGGTCATGTTGGTGCGCATGATCCGTACCCGCCTCCCTGCAGCGGTCCAGGCGAAATCCTGCCCCGGTGTGCATAATAGCTGGACAATGGCCTCCTCGTCGAATCCGTCGGCCCTGTTCCTCCTCTGGCTGAACTCACATTGCTGGCCTTCCTCCAAAACTAGCGGGTCACCCAGGAACTGGCTGAGGGCATCTGCGTCAAAGGGAACCCACTGACCCCTCACCCATGAATGCATGTCTCGCACTCCCTCCTCTGTGGGCCAAGCATTAGCGTAGAACTCTAGGACTATCTCAGGGTCAAACTTAGCCATGGGAGTCACCAGCGACGTCCAACGTCTGCGAGCTATCTCCTCCTAAAAGTCTGTATACTCATCCTCCCTGAGCTGGGCGCACCTCTCTCTGTGGAACGACCATCCTTTGATGGCCTCGAAGCGCTGCTGGTGCTCGGCTGATAAGGACATGACCAAGAGCAAGGGCAAGGATCCACTTGAAGGACTTGGAGGACCTATGACAAGGGCTAGAGCAAGGAAAGCCAAGGAAGCTCTTCAACAAGTGCTGTCCATACTATTTGAATACAAGCCCAAGTTTCAAGGAGAAAAGTCCAAGGTTGTGAGTTGTATCATGGCCCAAATGGAGGAGGACTAAATGGCACCACTTTGTCTCAATTTTAGAGTGTTTAGTTTGTCTAAATAATGGCCCAATCCTTGTAAAGTTGGCTGACCAAAAATATGTTTTGGGTTAATCAACTAAAAGGGCTTTAGTAGGTTTAGTTCAAGTTGTAATAAGGGCCCAATTGGCAACCTAGGCATCAGCCTTTTGGGAGACCAAATGGTGGCTGACTTGTTGGCTGTTGGGGGTGACTTTTGGTTGCCACAATTTCAGTTACACTCAGCCATTAAGTTTTTTTTAATTCCCTAGGTTAATGGCATTAAGTTATTTTAATTCTAGGTTAGTGGGTCATTACTAAAATCTGATGTAAAGCTTCTATATAAGCTGAACCATTTTATCAATAAACACAAGTTGAGTTTTATTCAGAAAATTAGAGTTTATCTCTTTTATCTTAGTGAGAGTGATTCTTCTAAATTCTTGAGTGATTCAAGAACACCCTAGCTGTATCAAAGGACTTTCATAACCTTTGTGTGTTGCCCTCGCCGGAAAGAGTGATTCTTTCCTTCCTTTCATCTTCACCTTGTTCTTTCAAATCACAATTCCAGAAAATCCACTTCTGCCCAGAATTATATCGTGGCCATAACTCCCATTTTACGCACTCAAATTAAGTGATTCTTGAGCCTATATTGAATTTCAAAACGAGACCTTTCACCTCATTTTGGAATCACCTCATTTGGAGCCCTGTAGCTTGAGTTATTGCCATTTCTATATTTCTGTCCAGCCACCACTTAACCTACGTTTTACCATCCCATTAATCCATTTTATGCCAAGAACCACCTTATTAAGACCCACGAAATTAACCACCTTATTTTTCATCCTTAATCAATTTCCGCATTTTCCATCAAGGTTTAATCCTAGACGATCCTAAGCCAGCCCTTGTGCCATGAGGGTTCATATCATCGGCGCTCTGGAAACGGTGACTATCAAACTCGGGGGTGGAATTGGGCCCTTCCACTGCGGCGTCTCTTCTAGACCTCTTCGTGGAGAGTTTCTTTGGAGGCATTTCCTGCAAAATCGTTTAGAAAGTTAGTTCAAGAAAAACTTACTCAAAACGAAAGCCAGATCAAGCCAAACAACGTACCCTTTTTCCAACAAAGCATGAACATCCATATGAATTTTGAAAGGAATGTTTACACATTAATGCACGGGTTCTCCTAGGATATTCATACATCTATACCTATCTTTCTCTTGATGAACGACACCCTACAAGATGCACCTACTTTTTTTTGGCAAATAAATTCCTTACGCTATGTGTCAAACTATCCATACATATTTTCCAAGGCTTTTGCTACCCACCTACCCCATTCTTTTTGCTATATGTTCATATTTCATTCACATACATGTTCATACATTTGAGAGGCAACTTCATGTTATATTCGCACATGCTTTTACTCATTTGAAAACAAATTCATATCGCACCTTCATTGGAAAAGTAATTTTTGTACTACTTATTCACATTCTTGAAAGGCAATTTCATATCATATGTTCTTACTTTGAGACTCATTTTCGTGCCATTTTCAACATATATGCACATTTGCAAAACATTTAGCTACCTATTCAACATACACATGTACATGGTGAATGACATTTTCACACTATCTAGGCACAAGGAAAACATGGTGCAGCCCAAACCAAGTGTTGGCCTTAAGGAGAAACCTCACCCACATGCTCTCACTCATCATGCCTTCTTGTATTTCAACAAACAAAAGCTTGGGCCCCCTAGGCCTAAGTCATGTTTTGGCATTTATCCTAGTTCTCGAAAGCTGTCCGCATCCAAAAAGTGGTGATCATACATACACAAATCCAATCTAAAAGCCATTTTTACAAACTTAGGCAAAAATACCATTGAGGCATTTCACCGAGCACTTGGTGGACGCACTTTTGGGTACCAACAACAAGGGAATGGGGTCAATGTGCCTTACCCCATCATCTCAGAACAAAACCTAGGCCTACGGCCATCCCCTACAACCCCTCAATTCAAAGAAACAAAGCATAAATTTGCCCCAAATTGTCTCACGGAATTGGTCAAATTATGTACCATTTAAAGCATAAAAGGCATCAATGGAAAGCTAGAAACCAAGGGGTAGTGCACTTACTTGTATGGAGTGACCAAAGACACTAAAAATGGAAGCAAAAGCGCAAAAATGGTGGCCTAGGGGTGAAAATCTGCAAATCCCGTGGGTGTTGCGTTTTTTGAATGAGGGAGGGGAGTTTTGGGTGGAGAGAAACTCCCTCTCCCTCATTTTTATGTTTCCAGGTGCAGGGGTGCTCGCCCAGGCGAGCTTAACCCTGTATTTTTTTTTGGGAAGACACAGGTATGCACTCTCTATAGGTCGGCGTTCGCATACTCGAACCCCCTTAGGGTAGATTAGGCATTCAACATTTACTTTAAAGACACAACAATAATAATTACAGGGAATTTAAAGGATACTAGGCTGCCTCCCAGCTGCACTTTCCGCTTGTGCAGAGCTGGGCATGAGATGACGATCTATCGATCGTGATCCTAGCCTCTACTCGCGTCCATCCCTAAGTACCTGAAAACAGGAAATGACATTGCGCAGCAAATTGTGGCCGCGTTACCGTTTACCTTGATTGGTCTCTGCCTTTTGATCCGACCCGACATTTAACCATTGCCTAAGACGATTCTGCTCCTGTTATAAGATAACAAAATATGCATGTGTATGCGTATGCATGAGCATTTTCAAATGCAATAATCTTTTTAGTGAAAACTGGTCAGGTTCAGTTTTAATTAAGCGCTTGGGGCATCCTATGGACTGAGCAAAAAGGTTCAGGTTATCAAATTCTAGACATAGTTTGAAGCACAAAGTGAGGACCGAAACCTCAATCCCATGTTCTTTTCTTTTAAAAGACTGCGATGAAAAATTACAGAGGACAGGAATCCCTGGGGGAAACCAAGAAGGACACACAAAAATAAAAGAACATGCAGCGACTTCCTTAATTGCCCCAGATCCTAAGCGTAGTATTGCTTGACAACATCGGAGTTCACGGGTGAAGGTAGCTCCTCGCCATCCATGTTGGTGAGCACCAGGGCCCCTCCGGAGAAAGGCCTTTTTACAACGAAAGGCCCTTCGTAGTTCGGGGCCCACTTCCCTTTGTTGTCTTTTAGAGCTTAGGAGACTTTCTTCAACACCAAGTCCCCTTCGCTGAACCAGCGCGTACGTACCTTCTTGTCAAAAGCGTTCTTCACTCATTTTTGATATAAACGCTCATGACTCATGGCGGCCAAATGCTTGCCTTCTATGAGACTAAGCTGATCGAAACGTGCTTTGGCCCATTCTGATTCCTTTAATCCAGATTCCGCCAAGATTCTTAATGACGAGACTTCCACCTCAAATGGTAGCACAACCTCCATTCCATATACCAATAAGAACGACGTTGCCCCAGTTGACGTGCGCACTGAGGTTCGGTAACCGTGTAACGTGAATGTGAGCATCCGTGCCAATCTTTGTATGACACGATCATCTTCTGGATAATCTTCTTGATATTCTTATTGGTTGCTTCCACGGCTCCGTTCATCTTTGGTCGGTAGGACGTGGAATTGTGATGTTGGATCTTAAACTCCTCGCACATTTCCCCCATCATCTTGTTATTCAAGTTGGTGCCATTGTCCGTGATAATCTTCCTCGGCAAACCGTATCGGCAGATGATTTCCCTCTTAATGAACCTGACCACCACACTCCTAGTGACACTAGCGTATGATGCGGCTTCGACCCACTTAGTGAAGTAGTCGATTGCCACTAGGATGAAACGATGTCAATTTGCAGCTTTGGCCTCTATGGCCCCAATCACATCTATCCCCCACATGGAAAATGGCCACGGTGCGGCCAAGACATTCAGAGGCAGGGGGGAGCGTTGACATTGTCTGCGAATGTCTGACATTTGACATTTACTCATATGGAGACAGCAATCACTCTCCATGGTGAGCCAATAGTAACTTGCCTTTAAGATCTTTCTAGCCATGGCGTGCCCATTAGTGTGCGTACCAAAAAAGCCCTCATGGACCTCCCCCAGCATGTTTTCTGCTTCTTTAGCATTCACGCAGCATAGTAGAACCATGTCATGGTTTCTCTTGTATAGTATGCTTCCGCTCATGAAGAAGCCAGCTGCCAATCTTCTCAATGTCCTTTTGTCGTTGTCGGAAGCCTCCGGTGGGTACTCTTTGCTTTCAACGTATCGCTTGATATCAAAATACCAAGGCTTACTGTCCCGTTCCTCTTCCACCAGACAACAATGTGTGGGTCTGCCACAACACCAGAATTCAATGTACGGTAGGTCCCCGTGCGGTGTTAGCTGGAACATGGACGCTAAAGTGGCAAGTGCATCTGCCATTTGATTTTCCTCTCGGGGAACGTGATGGAAGGAGATCTCATCAAAGAAACCAACCAATTCCTTGGTATAGGCTAGGTAGGGTATCAACTTGTGGTCTCTAGTTTCCCATTCCTCTCTCAGCTGGTGAATCAGCAGTGCAGAGTCCTCGTACACCTTGAGTAGCTTGACATTGGAGTCAATTGCTGCCTGGAGGGCCAGGGCGCACGCTTCATACTCAGTCATGTTGTTGGTGCAGTCGAACCCCAGCCTGACTGTGAAAGGTATACATTGATTGTCTGGAGAGACCAATACTGCCCCAACGCCATGGCCTAGAACGTTTGACACTCCATCAAACCACACGATCCACCCTTCCTGGTCCTCGTCTAGCTTTTCCTCAAACAAGGCCATGATGTCCTCATCTGGGAACTCGGGATGCATGTGTTGATAGTCGTTGAGAGGCTGTTGAGCCAAATAATCTGCCAAGGCGCTTCCTTTTATTGCCTTTTGGGTGACGTAGACTATATCGAACTCGGATAGCAAAACCTGCCACCGGGCGATCCGCCCTGTGAGAGCAAGCTTCTCAAAGATGTACTTAACCGGGTCCATCTTGGATATCAACTAGGTGGTATGGCTCAGCATGTATTGTCTTAGACGGTGGGATGCCCAGACTAAAGCACAACACGTTCTTTCAAGCAGGGAGTAGTTCATCTCATAGGCCGTGAACTTCTTACTCAAGTAGTAGACAGCGCGCTCTCTCTTCCCGGACTTGTCATGTTGCCCTAGCATACATCCCATCGACTCGTCCAAAATCATCATATACAAGATGAGAGGCCTTCTGGGTACCGGCGGCATAAGCACATGAGGGTTCATGAGACACTGTTTGATCCTTCCTGTCATACCCTAATTTCGTCCGGGGACCTTTGCTTGATGACATGCAACTTTTGTTTGGTCCTTGTGAGGTGCTTGGCACCCATCATTAGGCAATTTGTGAAATTCCAGGACATGCCGGAAAACAAAAGAAAATATTGATGCACAATCCGTAAGGTTCCGTGACACACCGGAAATCAAATGGAAGCATCGTTGCACAATTAGTGAGGTTCCGTAATATTTCGTAAGTCAAAAAGGGGATGATTATGTAATCCACAAGGTTCCGTAACATTACGGAAAGAAAACCAGTATCATTACGAAATTCGTAAGTTTCCGTAACTTTACGAAAAAAGAATCACCAAAAAAAGGCAGGGGGTGTACTTAGTAAAAATGGGGGTGCAAATAGCAACCAAGCCCACTTGGGCCCTCCAGAAGATTCCTCCAGAAGGCTGTTGCTTCTAGAGGAAGCAACCCTGCTCGCCTGGCCGAGCTGGGTGGCAAGCTTCTCCCCCAATTTTCTATAAATAGGGAGAGAAGTGAAGTGAAAAAGGGTTCAGCCCCTTAGGCACTTCTCTCTCTTTCGAATTTGCTTGGAAAAATTGTTTCTGTGAAGAAAATCCAAGCCGAGGCGCTTCCGAAACGTTTCCGTGAGGAATTTCGCGAAGGTTTCGACCGTTCTTCGACGTTCTTCATTCGTTCTTCATCGTTCTTCGATCTTCAATGGGTAAGTACCTCGAACCAAGCTTTTCGATTCATTCTATGTACCCGTGGTGGTCCACATTGTGTTTTGTGTATTTTTATTCTTGTTTCATTTACTTTTTATACCCCCTTTTGACGTGCTTAAGCCATTTTATTTAAGTCATTTCTCGCTTAACCTAAAAATAAAATAAATTTCCACCGATCGTTTGAATTGTATTATCCGTTAACTTCGGTTAAAATGAATTCCGACCGTTCGGTCGTGCCGTAACCACGTTGGAAATCAAAAAAGAGGTAAAATAATAATATAATAATCAAAAAACGTCTTTTAGTAAAATAAAGCGAAAAATCAATCGGACGTTTTCTCTTTGGGATTTCTCATTCTTAATTGAATTGACTAATAACTAAAGTGAAACTAAGGCTAAAATCAACTCGCCTAGTCAAGCTCGTCCATAAAAATAGGTTTTTGAAGCTTATCATTTCAATTTCTTACTAAGTAAAATGGATCATTTTCAAGGTCCAACGCCTTAAAATGATCACCTTTTAAGTAAAAAAGAATCACTTGATAAGAAAGAACTACGTAGGTCTGATTTCCTCATTGCAATTGAGGAATACGTAGGAGCAAAGGGAAACACCCTTGTCGACCACAAAAAGAGAAAAAATATAAAAAGGGTATAAAGGATATAAAGACATAAAAGGGAACGTAAAAATCAAAGTCATGTTTGCACATTCGATTAAAGGCTGCCGTCCCTTGTGATGGACGTGTGGGGTGCTAACACCTTCCCCGTGCGTAAATACAACTCCCGAACCTTTCACTTAAAAGTTCGTAGATCGCGTCTTTTTTGGTTTTTCCGACGTTTTCCTCAAATAAACGTTGGTGGTGACTCCGTGCGTATTCCTTTCATGGAACACGCATCCCGCGAGTCACGCGTCGCCCTCCCGCCGAAGGGTAGGTTGCGACAGTTGGCGACTCCACTGGGGACGTTTTTAGAGAGTTAGGCCATTTAATCTTGTGCAATGTTTTATCATGACTTTCTCCTTTGATTGGTTTCCCTTTATTTTTCTTATGTTCTTGTGTATATAAACTCTTTGTTGCTTTTAGTGCATTTTTTAAATGTATGCATGAGGTAAATATTTATTCATTTGATGCACACAAACACCAAACACTATTTGCATAAGTATCATATACCCTTTTGCTTATATTTGTTTGTGAATATTGTCGTACTATGTACATCCCTGTGTTGTGCCTTTCGCATATGCATCATGCGTGGGTTTCGTCTTTGATCCCCTCACTTTAGCAAACCGACGGAGGGTCTGTGTCGCCTTCTTAAAAACATACGTTGGGTGCCATGCTGCCCAAACGTTGTATCCAAGAAGGAAACAATTTCTCGGGCTCCCTTATTCGTAAATTGCATCTGTGTCATATGCATTTCTTCATGCATTCATCCATTCCACCCATGATAGATGTCAGAGTTTTGATTCGCACTGGATTTTATTTCACTTTAGTAAAACATGGGATCGAGTCAAAAGCCTTCGCTTAAAAAGAGGTTCTATCAAGTCAAAATCAAGAGCTTAGAGGTCACTAGTTTACGAGAGTTGGGGCAATTAATGGGTCAACTTCAACGGCAAGCCTTCTGCAAAGCCTACGGTAAGATTTGGGACCTAGCTATGGTAGAAGTCTCCATGGAACCGATTGCATCCCTTTCCCAGTATTATGACCAGCCCCTAAGGTGCTTCACATTCGAGGACTTCCAGCTAGTGCCGACTGTGAAAGAGTTTGAAGAAATCCTGGGATGCCCACTGGGAGGAAGGAAGCCATATCTTTTCTCTGGGTTCTATCCCTCCACGACAAGAGTTGCCAAGGTAGTGAAAATCTCAGCACAAGAGTTGAACCAGGTAAAGCAAAATAGGAATGGGGTAGTCGGAGTATCAAGGAAGTGTTTGGAGGAAAGGGCAAAGGCCTTGGAAAATCAAGGCGAATGGGCTTTCTTTTATTGACATCTTGGTGCTTTTGATCTTTGGAGTTGTCCTCTTTCCGAATATGGAAGGGTTAGTGGACCTAGCAGTGATTGACGCTTTCCTTGCCTTTCATCATGGCAAGGAAAGCCCGGTCGTCGCCATTTTGGCCATGTATGACACGTTCGACCGGGGATGTGAAAAGAGCGACGCAAGAATTTTTTGTTGTGCATTGGCTCTCTATGTGTGGCTGGTTTCACACCCTTTTCTCCAAGAAGGTAGGCCCGTCTATCCACTACAAGGTCACCGCTCGTGCGTCGAAAAAGGAAAGGCGAATTGGGACTAACTCTTGGCTAGCATGGAGGGGCGTCTGTTAATTGGTTCCCTCGCTAGAAGGAAGGAAGAATCAAGATTCTATCTTCATGCGAAGGATGTCCAAATGTTCCCTTGATGGGAACAAGGGGTTGTATTAATTATAATCCCGTCCTCGCCATAAGACAACATGGCTACCCCATGAGAGGAGTGCCATCAGACGAAAGCATCACGCCTTTCATCGCACGGGGTTTCAGTGACTACAACGCAAGGGTACTCCAAGGAGTTCGCAAGGCATGGGATGCGGCATGAAGAAAAGACAGAGAGCTTAGGGGAAGCAGTAATGGGATCATCGGCGGCTATCATAAGTGGCTGAGAGTCCGAACACAAGGATTGGATTGGCTCCCAAATCTAAAGACTGTGAGAGACGATGAGGTTAAAGCTTCGGAAGAAAGTGATGAGGTACAAGCCCTAAAGGCAAAGCTTGAAAGAGCCCGGGTAGTCAAAGAGAAGTTCAAGTCCATAGCCATCAAAGTCTGAAGAGAGTATGATGAACAAAGGGACGTCAATATGGCCACCGATGAAGCCTTGGAATGAGAAACCAAGAAGGCCCGAAAGGAAGAACATGACCAAAACAAGTTTTGAGGGGATTTATAGGGCAGCAATAGTGAGCTCAAACTCCGAAGAGGTGAAAGGAATCATCACGGGTCAAAGGCATGATCTGGAAGGACGAGCTAAAGGCTTGCCTTAGGTCGAAAAGAAATTTGTCCCAACAGTTAAAGTGAGACTGAAGGGAATATGTGGGCCATCATCAATAAGTGCAAAGAGAAGCTAAATCTAGCGGCGACTCACGAGCAAAGGCTAGAGGATGAGTACGCCAAGATATCAGTAGAAAGGGAAGCAAGGGAAAGGGTAATTGATTCATTGCACCAAGAGGCAACAATGTGGACGGACCGATTTGCTCTTACTTTGAACAGGAGTCAAGAACTTCCCCGATTGCTAGCCAAGGCCAAAGCAATGGCGGACACCTACTCCGCCCCCGAGGAGATCCACGGACTTCTCAGCTATTGTCAGCATATGATAGACTTAATGGACCATATGATTAGAAACCGCTAGGAAGTTTGTATTGTCGCTCAGATCTTGACTAGTTATAACTTTTTGAATAAAATGAGTTTATCCCACGTTTTTACTCCAAAAATCAGTGCGAATCTAGTCACTCCCGCATTGTATCTCTAGCATGCATTGTATGTTGGTCTTGTCCTTTTTCACGGGAAGTCGGAAGGTCCATATCACCTTCTTAATTGTACACATGGGGCACTGCGCCCCCAAATGCGCAAGTAAGAAGAGATAATTTTCCGGGCTCTCGTGTCCGTAAATTCATTCATATCATGCATCGCATAAACATCTCTTCATGGCATCATAATGAACATATCGTTCCTGCATTTGTCCGTTATCATATTCCAGCCTCACATTTTGCATGAGTCATGGCATCATCATGCATATGCGTTCAACAAACTTTTTGATCTGCAAAATTGCATACCATTTGTTTTCATGTTTGCTCATCCTTGCGTTTTCCTCTACAAAACAAAAACAAAAAAAGGGAAGCGTGAAAACTTCACACTACATTCTTAGTTGCATGTGTTAGGCACCATGAGCCAACCATGTTGGGATCATAAACCCATTTCTAAAAAAAAAAAAAAACAAACACACAACAACAAAACAAAATAATTAAACATGGTACCTAATGCATGGTTAACTAGGAAATGGTGTTTCTTCGGGCATCTCAATTTCATAATTACATTTTCCGTGCATAAGCTTAAAGTATGCCCGAGTCATTCATCCCTATGAGATGTTGTTGAAGTATTGGCGATCAGAATTGCCATTCCTTGGATTATAGGGTTGAACCAAGCTCATGCTTTTACAAAAAGGTTCATCAAGTCAAGTTGAAATATGGAAGTAACCGTCTTGCAAAATTGGGGCAAAAGATGAATCGAGTCACATCACTGCTTCGTCTACTGCCAAACAAATTTAGGATTGTTGATGTCCTTGTTACTTCCAGTTTCACCTTGACAAAGATGTCATGGACCATGTTGAAAATCTAAATTGATTCAACCCCATATCCTGCGTAAAAATTCGCAATAGTTCAACTGTACATCATTCACATACATCCATGCTTTTCATTGGTTGCATTGCTCATTGCATTCTTTCCTTGAAAAATAAAATAAAATAAGACAAAATGAACTTAATCATTGTTATCAAAAAGAAAAGAACTCGCTTTACGGCGCCCTTACCGAACTCGTGCTAGAGCTAGAGTAATGGGTGAAGCAGAGGAGGTGCAAGAGAAGATGAAGGCCGACATGGAGGCCATGAAAGAGCAAATGGCCACAATGATGGAGGCCATGATGAGCATGAAGAAGACAATGGAAGCCAATGCGGTTATAGTTGCCGCTACTAGCGCTGTCGCTAAGGTGAACCCGATGCTCCCATCTGGCCTCAAGCAAATGAATCATCCAACCTCAAATATGGTAGGCAAAGATTTGGGAAGTACGGACGACCCCATGATGTGCAAATTCAAAACGAGCACGCCTTCCCATCATATGGCTTGCCTCCCAACTATACACCACCCAATGTGGCATACACTCTCAATGAAAATCTCAATAACTCCACTCCGATACTCATTGAGAACCAATAACCTCAATCTGATCAGGCACATATCTCTCAAACCATGGGGAAGACACATGAAATTCCCCACCACAATCTAGCTGACTTCGAGCCTTGGCTCGGATATGCCACTGAAGGGCAAGCAGTTGGTGGTATACCCTTTGAAAACACTTTGGAGGGCCCTCAGTTTCGCCCACAACCACAACCATTGCATTTTGCGGTGGGAAGAGCCCCTCCTGCTATGGCCGAAAAGGGAAAGGCAGATCATCTAGAGGAAAGGCTCAGGGCCATTGAAGGAGGTGAAGATTATGCCTTTGCTAACCTAAAAGAGTTGTTCCTAGAACCCAATATCATCACCCCTCCCAAGTTCAAGGTGCTGGACTTTGACAAGTACAAGGGGACTACTTGTCCCAAGAACCATCTAAAGATGTATTGTCAGAAGATGGGGGAATACGCAAAAGATGAGGAATTGCTGATACATTCCTTCCAAGAAAGTCTTACTGGGGTAGCTATTACCTGGTACACTAACTTGGAATCTTCCCGAGTCCATTCTTGGAAGGACCTAATGGTTGCCTTTGTTAGGCAGTATCAGTACAATTTTGATATGGTTCCGGATAGGATGCAACTACAGAACATTTGCAAAAAGGGGGACGGATCTTTCAAAGAACACGTCCAAAAGGTGGAGGGATCTGGCGGCCCAGGTGGTACCCCCAATGATGGAAAGGGAGACGATGATCGTGATGGTAGACACATTATCGATACTCTACTATGAAAAGATGGTGGGCTACGCACCCTCAAAGCTTTGCGGATTTGGTCTTTGCCAGTGAAAGGATCGAAGTGGATCTGAAAAGAGGCAAATTTAATCATCCTGCTTGGACGAATGAGAAAACTGGGGCAAATAAAAAGGGTGACGATGAGGGAGAAACCCATGCTGTGACTGCCATTCCTGTACGGCCAAGTTTCCCACCAACCAACCAATGTCATTACTCAACCCTTCTCCTTACCTACTGCCCAGTTATCCACAAAGGCCATCCTTAAATCAACCACAAAGCCTGTCTACCGCACTTCCAATGACGAAGACCACCTTTAGCACAAACCAAAAAAACACCAACCAAGAAATGAATTTTGCAGCGAAAAGCCTGTAGGATTCACCCCAAATTCCGGTGTCATATGCTAACTTGCTCCCATATCTACTTGATAATGCAATGGTAGCCATAACCCCTGCTAGGTTGCCTCAAACCCCCATTTTCTGAGGATATGACTCGAACACAACATGTGCATATCGTGGAGGAGCCCTGGGGCATTCCATTGAGCATTGTATGTGATATGAACCCTCATGGCACAAGGGCTGACTTAGGATCGTCTAGGATTAAACCTTGATGGAAAATGCGGAAATTGATTAAGGAAAGGATGGAAAATAAGGTGGATAATTTCGTGGGTCTTAATAAGGTGGTTTCTGGCATAAAATGGATGAATGGGATGGTAAAACGTAGGTTAAGTGGTGGCTGGACAGAAATATAGAAATGGCAATAACGGAAGCTACAAGGCTCCAAATGAGGTGATTCCAAAACGAGGTGAAAGGTCTCGTTTTGAAATTCAATTTAGGCTCAAGAATCACTTAATTTGAGTGTGTAAAATGGGAGTTATGGTCACGAGATAATTTTGGGCAGAGGTGGATTTTCTGGAATTGTGGTTTGAAAGAACAAGGGTGGAGATGATTGGAAGGAAAGAATCACTCTTTCCAGCGAGGGCAACACACAAAGGTTGTGAAAGTCCTTTGATACAGCCAGGGTGTTCTTGAATCACTCAAGAATTTAGGAGAATCACTCTCACTAAGATAAAAGAGATAAACTCTAATTTTCTGAATAAAACTCAACTTGTGTTTATTGATAAAATGGTTCAGCTTATATAGAAGCTTTACAGCAGATTTTAGTAATGACCCACTAACCTAGAATTAAAATAACTTAATGCCATTAACCTAGGGAATTAAAAAAAAACTTAATGGCTGAGTGTAACTGAAATTGTGGCAACCAAAAGTCACCCCCAACAGCCAACAAGTCAGCCACCATTTGGTCTCCCAAAAGGCTGATGCCTAGGTTGCCAATTGGGCCCTTATTACAACTTGAACTAAACCTAACTAAAGCCCTTTTAGTTGATTAACCCAAAACATATTTTTGGTCAGCCAACTTTACAAGGATTGGGCCATTATTTAGACAAACTAAACACTCTAAAATTGAGACAAAGTGCTGTCATTTAGTCCTCCTCCATTTGGGCCATGATACAACTCACAACCTTGGACTTTTCTCCTTGAAACTTGGGCTTGTATTCAAAAAGTATGGACAGCACTTGTTGAAGAGCTTCCTTGGCTTTCCATGCTCTAGCCCTTGTCATAGGTCCTCCAAGTCCTTCAAGTGGATCCTTGCCCTTGCTCTTGAACATGTCCTCATCAGTATGACCCTCAGGCGTAAGGTGCAAGGTCTAATTGATGCGGGCTGGCTGAAATTTGAGGAGAATCGCGTGTAAATCCTGACATTGACAAGAGATGCCGCACATGGGGCAATTTTGAAAGCTGTTGTTAGATGTCTCTAATGACTCATCAGGGTTTTCAAGTGCAAGCCATTGGTCAGTTTGCTCAAGCGACCTGTGCTCCTGAGTTTGGACTTCCAAGACCGTTCAATCAGAGATTACTCGTCTTGCACGTTGGTGGGGTTGCCGTAAAACAACGAGTAAAGTTCAAAACAAATAAGTTCCAAAATAAAAAAAAGGGGTTCAAAAAGAAAAAGGGCATTTGATTGACTGTGTTTTTAAGTAAAAATATAGACGTTCACATGACCTCATTTTATCATTCCGGAAAGTTTGTCTTCTTAGAAAAGCGAGTTGTCAAGAATAGGATGTTGGACAAATGGCCTCAGTTATCTTAAGAAAGGGGGGGTTGAATTAAGATGCAAAGACTATTCCCCAATTGAACTATCACTCTTTCTTTTTGGATTAACTATGCACCCTTAACATAAATTACTCAAAAGACAATTCAAAGTAAACTTCTTTAAAGCAAAAGATAAATAGCAATAGATAAAAGAAGTTTAAAGGAAGAGAGGAATGCAAACTTGATTTATACTGGTTCGGCCACTTCCCGCGCCTACGTCCAGTCCTCAAGCAACCCACTTGAGATTTTCCACTCTCTTTGTAAAACTCCTTTTACAAAGTCTGAACCACACAGGGACAACCCTTCCCTTGTGTTCAGGAATCCTCTACAACAAGAGACCCACGGTCTCTTAATCCCTTTTCAGAAATAAGAAGAAGAAATCTCTCTTAAAAGAGATAGATTGTACAATGAAGATCAATCAAAATTCCTTATTGAATATGCAAGTGGTTGACCAAGGAATCTTTTTGAGAGGATAAGACATTTCAGTTCAGAAAAACTCTCTTAATCTTTTGAGAGGATAAAAATTTTGGGCAATGAAAACTCTTTTTAATGGCCATTCATAAAAAATTTGAATAGATGTGACTCTTGGAAATTATTTTCTGAAAATCCCCTCTGGTAATCGATTACAAGACTTGTGCAAACGATTACAGATTTTAAAATTTTCAAAAAAAAACTGCTGGTAATCAATTACCATCCATGTGTAATCGATTACACATTATAAATTTTGAGTTCAAATTTCTAGTGACTGTTATAAACATTTTCAGCTGCTGGTAATCGATTACCAGAGAGCAAATCTCAATTTGAAATGATAGAATTCTTTGGTCAAACCTCTCGTTTTTCAATTTGGAAACTTCTTCCTAAAGATTCTAGAGATCAACTTGATCATATATCTTGATTTTCTTGGATTCTTGTCTTGAATAAAACTTGGAAGCACTTGATCCTTTGGCATCATCAAAACATCAAAACATCTTGCTTCTACATAGGAGTCATTTGACTTAATCCATCAAAAAATCCTTCAACTATTTCTCGTCCTTGGAAAAATTCTTTTTGCAAGAATCAACTGCTTCTTTCATTCTTCCTCACTACGAGGCTATGAAAACAAGACAACGATGTTTACCTCATAGCCCTACACTGGGGCAATGAAAGGCACCATGCATAAACCTCAAGCGAACCTAAGGGCAGATTAGAAGTTCTCACCCAGTAGGTTCCCAGCTACAAGGTCATCACGAAAGATAACGATTGGTACTTCAAAGCCTTACACTGGGGCAATGAGGGGCACCGTGCATGAGCCTCAAGTGAACATAGGGGCCGATCAAAAGTTCTCACCCATCGATGTTTTTAACAAAAAAAAGGGGGGACAAACCCTAGGATTTCAATGGATTGATTAAACATCAAACGACTCCATTGTCGTCACTCCAAAATGGTCAAATGACAAAATCAAACAGAACAACACTCAGAGGGAGTTCTCGGAGAGATTTGCAAAAGATAGGATAAGGTTGCATGGACTATCACCTCTTTCAAAAGGACAGTCAATTTGTGTTTTCTAAAAAAAAAAAATCAAATCTAAATCAAAATCCAAAAATAGGGAAAGAATGTCATGAACATTGTACAACTTTCCATTACATTGTATTGTTTCATATGAAGTCCGCATTTACCAAATTTCACGACAAAGGTTGCATGCATCTGCATCCCTAAAAATCATGTTAACTGCATAGATTTCCTACATCTAATGTCCAAATCTTGTGGATTTGGGATGACCGGCCCTCTCGATGAGTCGATCTCTTGCTTTCTCATAAGGGTGGACCCTTGGGTGCTTGTACCTATCACTTTTAGAGGACTACACGTCCTCGCCAACAGAGGGTTGCACGCCCTCACCTTCAGAGGACTACTCGTCCTCGCCTTGAGAGGACTACACGTCCTCACCTTCGTAGGGCTACACGCCCTCACCTTTAGAGGACCACACGTCCTCACCTTTAGAGGACCACACGTCCTCACCTTCAGAGGGCTACACGCCCTCGCCATCAGAGGACTGCATGTCCTCACCTTTAGAGGACTACACGTTCTCGCCAACAGAGGGGCAAGTAAATTTATCTTCTCATTCTTGGACAAAGTATGGCAGGCTGGGGGCAAGTAAATTTTCTTCCCATCAGACCTTGGATGCAACTGTGATCGTATACCCATATCAGCTAGATCTTGACGGGTATTCAAGCCATCCTTCGTCTTGCCTTGAATGTTAAGGAGCGTCCCAATCACACTATCACAAACATTTTTCTCCACACGCATAATATCAATACAATGTCTAACGTCAAGATCACACCAGTACGAAAGATTAAAGAAAATGGACCTCTTCTTCCATATGCAACTCTGACTTTTATCCTTCTTTTGGGTCTTCCCAAATACAGTATTCATGTGTTGAACCCGCTGATATACCTGCTCACCAGCGAACGGTATCAGCGCAATATCATGCTCTTGACTTCCATTAAAAGCTTTTTTCAGTCGTCTGTAAGGATGATTGGGTGCTAGAAAGCGGCGATGCCTAATGTACACAGTTTTTCTCCCATGTTTAAGTTGTATGTAACTTGTATTTTCTTTACAGATGGGGCATGCATGATGACCCTTAACACTGTAACCGCTGAGATTCCCATATGCTGGAAAGTCATTAATGGTACAAAAAAGCATTGCACGCATTTCAAAGGTCTCCTTGCGAAACGCATCAAACACTACAACCCCCTCGTCCCACAACTTTCTCAGATCTTCAACCAACGAACTTAGATAAACATCAATGCCATTTCCTGGCTGTCTTGGGCCCGATATCATCATAGACAACATCATGTATTTTCGCTTCATGCACAACCAAGGAGGCAAATTGTAAATTACTAGCAGAACTGGCCATGAACTATGTTGAGTGCTTAAGGTGCCATATGGATTCATTCCATCACTGGCTAGACCAAGTCTAAGATTTCTTGGCTCTTTCCTGAAATCCGGATACAAACCATCAATCTTCTTCCACTGTGAGCAATCAGCCGGATGACGGACCAGTCCATCAAAAAGCCTTCCATTTGCATGCCATGTAAGGTCTTTTGCGTCGTCCTCGTTAGCAAAAAGACACTTAAACCTTGAAATGATAGGCATATACCACAAAACCTTTGCTGGCGGGCCTTTCTGTGACTTTTCATCATAATTGCTTTCCTCATCATCCTTCACTTTGTACCGTGAAGTCCCACACATAGGGAATTTGGACATTTATTGGAATTCATGCCTATAGAGTATGCAATCATTGGGGCAAGCATGAATCTTCTGATACTCCATACCTATGGGACACAGTATCTTCTTCGCCTTATAGTAACTTTTAGGCAGTGTGTTGTCCTCTGGAAGCAGATTGTGTGCACTACCTCAAGCAGTGAGGTGAAACTTTTGTCACTCCATCCATACCTGGCCTTCACATTAACCAGACTTAACACCGCAGACAACAGGGTTAAGGAATTCTTGCACCCCGTATACAAAGGCTTCTTTGAATCACTCTGCAATCCTTCATACACAGGGGTGTGTGCTTCTTGAAAACACTCTTGTCCAAGGTCACGAATCATGTCCTCCATGCGATCTCCCATTTCTACATCAAACGGTTCAGATTGGGACCCACTCTACATGTCAGTCACTTCACCATGCCATATGCACATCGTGTAATTCTTCTTCATCCCATCACACAATAGATGGTTCCGTATGTCGTCAAGTAGTTGTCGTCTTCCATTTAAACAGTTGATGCAAGGACAATAATATTTTCCTTCTTCATTTGGTCGACCTCTTTCTAAAGCAAATTGCAAAAACTGCTCGACGCCATCCTCATATTCTGGGCTCATGCGACTTTGATTGATCCAACTTCGATCCATCTAAGCAAATCCATGCATGCAAATCTCACTTTTTTATTTATAGGTGTGGCCCTATCCCATTTAGGAAGACTGTCTTCTATGTTAGCCTCAAACGTCATGGTTAGCATTATTTTGAACAATTTGAGTAAATTTCGGCAGCGTTTCACATTGGTCTCCAAGTACACGACATGACATCGGTGAAACGAATTTCACGATAATCAAGTATGCACTCAGAGAACAGCTTGAAATGCATTCAACCGAAATTTCATCAAATTAATCAAAATAATAATAACCTGACCGAATGAGTCTAACATAAAAATACCAGTCTCCCCAAACTGTCCAAACAGACAATTCAAGACTAAATACAATGACTAATGCAAACTATTTCCAAGAATCATTGCATTCAGTCTCAAACGGGAATCTACGGTTCACTCAGCATGAACAACAGTTATTTATATAGCAAATTACATTCAGTACGTATAACAACATTCATGACGTACAAGAACATACAAGGACATCAAAAGTTGAGTGTGAGTGTGTGTTTTGTGTTTGTCTCTTTATCTGTGTGTGTGTTTGTCTCTTTATGTGTGTGTGTGTGTGTGTGTGTGTCTATGTGTGTGAGTGTGTTTGTGTATGTGTGTGTCTGTGACTCAGTGTGTGTGTCTTTGTGTGTGTGTCTGTGGCTCAGTGTGTTTGTGTGTTTGTCTGTCTCTTTATGTGTGTGTGACTCTGTGTGTGTGCGTGTCTGTTTGTGTTTGTCTCTTTATCTGTGTGTGTGTGTCTGTTTATCTCTTTATGTGTGTGTGCGTGTGTGTGTGTGTCTGTCTATGTGTGTGAGTGTGTTTGTGTATGTGTGTGTCTGTGACTCAGTGTGTGTGTCTTTGTGTGTGGGTCTCTGTGTGTGTTTGTGGCTCAGTGTGTTTGTGTGTTTGTCTGTCTCTTTATGTGTGTGTGACTGTGTGTGTGTGTGTGTGTATCTTTATGTGTGTGTGTGTGTTTGTGTTTGTGTCTGCGTGTGTTTGTCTCTATGTGTGTGTCTTTGTGTATCTGTGTGTGTTTCATTGCAGGGTAGCAAAGGATCATTAAATTGTAAACATCATCAGCCACATGATGAGGGAAGCAGTATCAAATCAATGCTTTACAAGCTTTTGGTCAATCTGAGGAGTGGTGTCTTCATGCTGCAAACTACCTCAATTGTGCTTTGCTCCAATTTCCTTTTTGCTATTTAGGTATTCCGATTGGTGTCAATCCCAAAAGAAAGGTGGTGTAGGATCCTATAATTAGGAAATTTGAGGATAGGCTGAACAAGTGGAAGATGGGTAGGGGTGACCAAATCCTGTTCTCGGAAGATGGTTGGGCTGAGGATGGGATTCCCCTGAAAGACCAATTTCCAGAAAGGCAGAAATTGATGGTTTCTGGGTGGAAAATCCTAATTTGGTTAAGCCAGAAATTCTGCAGCATTTGCAGAGCAGATTCAAATCAATTCAGCAACCATTTCAATTCAGCAACCATGACAATGTAATTCAAGTTATTTCCACAAGCTCATCAACTATAACCGCAGGACCAATGCAGTAAATGGAGTGATTATTGGAGGGTCATGGGTTGAGGAACCAAATACAGTAAAAGAAGGAGTCCACAATTTCTTTGAGAGCAGATTCAGTGAGCCCGATGATGACAGACCAGAAATTAATGGGGTAAATTTCCGAACTATTGGACAGCAGCAAAACACAATGCTGGTTAAGCATCCCCAGGCCCTCAATGACTTCAGGCCTATTTCATTAATAGGTTGTGTCTACAAGATCATGGCAAAGATTTTGGCAAATAGATTGAAAAAAGTGCTGCTGGATGTAATTGATGAGAGACAAACTGCATTCCTAAAGGGTAGGCATATGTTGCATGGTGTGCTGATTGCCAATGAAGTTATGGAGGAGGCAAAAAGGTGTAAAAAACCTTGTTTGGTGTTTAAGGTAGACTATGAAAAAGCCTATGATTCTCTCTCATGGAAGTTCTTAATTTACATGATGTCAAGACTAGGTTTATGCTCCAAATGGCTACAATGGATCACAGGATGCCTGGGTAAGGTGGGATACAGTCTGTCTTCCTAAGGAGAGAGGAGGTTTAGGTGTAAAAGACTTGCGGAAATTCAATATAGCATTGCTTGGCAAGTGGAGATGGGAGCTGTTCCACTAGAATGGACAGTTGAGGACTAGAATATTGAACTCAAAATATGGGGGGTGGAGAAATTTAGATGAGGAAAGAAATAGCAGCTTACACTCCCATTGCTGGAAGGACCTAAGGCAGCTCAATCAAATAGAGGAGTCAATAAAAATAAAAGATCAAATAGAGTGGAAGGTGCGCTGTGGAGACATGACCAGATTTTGGGAGGACAAATGGTTAGTGGGGGGACAAAACTTTAATGGACAAATTTCCTATGCTGTATCAAGTTTCTAACCAACAACAACAAACTATCAGCCTCATGGGAAGCCACAAGGAGGAAGGGTGGGAATGGAATTTCAATTGGAGGAGAAACCTATTCGATAGTGAAGCTTCAATGGCTGCAGAATTCCTAGAGGAAACGGGACTGATATCAGTTCAACAACATGGAGCAGATTCTTTGATTTGGAAGCAACATTCGAGTGGTATTTATTCAACCAACACTGCTTACAAGTTTCTGATGGAGGAAATAAGGGGGGATCCATGGGAGTTTTGTGTTTCTGTGGAAGCTTAAGATACCACCTAAGCCAAAGATATTTACCTGGCGACTCATCAAAGACCGCTTACCAACGAAGCTGAACCTAAGAGGGAGACAAGTGGAGATAACTGACCCAATGTGCCCGCTATACAACAATTCTGAGGAGGATGCAGCACACGTTTTCTTCAGCTGCAGCAAGGTCCTCCCCTTGTGGTGGGAGTCACTTTCATGGGTTAAGTCAGTGGGTGCTTTCCCCAAAGAACCCAAAGATCATTTTATGTAGCATACTATAAGGAACGCTACACGATCAAAAGATATGAGATGGAGTTGTTGGTGGATAGCCCTCACAAGGACCATATGGCAACACAGAAACAAGCTGGTATTTGATAATCAAACTTTTAACGCAACCAAGCTGATGGATGAAGCACTTCTTCTTCTATGGTCCTGGCTTAAAGCAGTGGAAAAAGATTTTGATACACGTTTCAATCAGTGGTCCTCTAATCTGGCAAATGCCTTTATGTAATCAGAAAGGGAATGTACTGGACTTAGATCATAAATATTGAGGATATAGGAGTTAAGAAAGGCTTGTTGGACTTAGACAAATGGGCTCAATCAAGAATGTATATGAAGTAATTACGTAAAGGAGAAATCCTTTGAAGTAGGAATATGTTAACCTCTAGAGAAGTGAAAGGTGTACTAAGACTTTACTTTTCTTTTGAAAATGGTCCATTACTTTTTTAACTATTAATTATATAATCAATAGGTATTACTCTATAATTTTGTTTTATAAAGTACAGTCCATGCTTTAATTAGAGGAGCTAAATTCATAAAGAATAAAGAAATTCAATTTAACAGTTCAATTTCATTGTTATGAAATAAACTTGTGTATTTTTTTTGTTTCACAAAAAACTACAACAGCTGGTCTGAAAAAAAACACAAGTTGCTACACACTCCTATAACTCAAGCCATTTAAGCCACTACAATTGATTAATTGTATAAGAGCTTGGGATGTGAATTGAATCAGAAATTCAAATTTCTATTACTTTCATTATACCAAAAAGAGAAAACTCTCTCTCACTCACACACACACACACACACACACACACACATACACACAAGCCTATTTAAATCAGCATTTATAGCAACTGAAATGCTATTCTTTTATTTATATTTGTTGATATGATAGTACATTTATATCAATATTAAAGCCAGAGCTGCGGGCTACATGTTCCTCCTTGCAACCTCCTCAGCCCCCTCACACTTTGAATAAACAAAGAAAAGAAAAACGGGTTGCTAATGCTGGGTAATTAATATTCCAGCAGCACCCATACATAAAACACTTTAACATTTAATGCAAACACCCCCCCGACTTACATTTATATTAATTATTAACCTTACTTTCACTTTTTCTTTTTCTTACCTTGGAATTCCAGTGGGGTCGACCTCTAAAAGTTGGAATGTTTGGCAGCCTCTCATCAGCAAGTTTGAAACTAAAGTAGCAAAATGGAAGCAGAGATGCCTATCTATGGGAGGCAGGATATCCCTCATCAATTCTGTCTTAACAGCCCTTCCTATTTACCTATTGTCTTTCTTTAAAATTCCTAAAAAAGTGGTGCATAAGGTAGTATCTATCCAGAGGAAGTTTTTATGGGGAGGAGGCTCTGAGGCAGCCAAGATTGCCTGGGTTAATTGGGACTCTGTGTGTCTTTCCATGAACAAAGGAGGGCTCATGATTAAAGACCTGTCCAACTTTAATGAAGCCTTGCCTGCTAAATGGGGGTGGGAATTGGCAAACAATCAGAATCAGCTCTGGGCTAGAGTCTTGATATCCAAATATGGAGGGTGGAATGCACTATGTTATGGCAGGGACAGTGCACATTTCTCTTATTGGGCTATATTTTTGTAGTTGGGTTTGGCAGAATCTGCCTTTGTAATTATCTATTATTTTCAGTACACCTAGTACTGAAGCTTTATTAATACTATCTCATTTTTGCAGTGAAAAAAAAAACACTAACTAAAAACTGGATAAAAGAGGGGGACATCAACAACTTCTATTTCCATAAACTAATCAATTACAGCAGGAGGACAAGGGGTTATGGACTGGTGGTTGAAGGACAAGGGGTTCCACCAACTAGTGGAGCAGCAATGGGGCAACTAGTGGACCACAATTTTGCCTTGTATTTTTTTAATCCTCTCTTCAGTACACCTAGTACTGTATTATATATAATACTACTGATTTTTGCTGTGCAAAAAATAAAAACCATACAAGAACAAAAGATGTTATTCAAGAAATTGAGGCAGCTACCAGATTTTTAGAACATACAACAAAGATTCATATTCATCCACATTCAGTACATTGCTGGAAACGGAAAGCAGAACCTAATGGATACACAACAAGGAGCTCATACCTTTTGATGCAAGGAGAAGCAACTGACGAAAATAGTGAGCAGAACCTAATGGATACACAGCTTTCCAAGCAACACTACCTGCATTCCAAACCCTAGCTAGTAGTAGTAACTAATTAAGAAACTAACTAACAATCTATAAGAACAAAGAACACAAACACCACGTACACGGAAGCACAAACTTACAATGAAGACATGAAGCTTACCTCGAACACAACAGCGACAATGCCGGCGAGATTGTACCTCAGGTGAAATGTACCTCAACTGACCACAAACACCATGTACTACCAGTCAAATGTACCTCAGGTGACCAGCAATTCGCCAATCCTTGCACCAGAAACCAAAAAAGGTCCTTATCTTAACCACGAGTTCCAGAAACAGACCTAGCACGATCATGCTATTTAGTTCAATAGAACAACATAGGTAGACGAAGCGTACCTGTGACGGTCTTCAGTGTAATAGAGAGCAACAACCTTCGATGTTAACAATGCAATGGAGAAGAGAGCGCGAAAGGGTTCACAGAGAAGAAGAAAGCGCGAGAGGGTAAACGGAGAAGAAGAAAGCGCGAGAGGGTAAACGGAGAAGAAGGGAGCGCGAGCAAAACAGGTCGTGTCAAATACAATTTAAAATGTTAGTTTAACATCGGTTTTCAATAAAACACTGATGTTAACAAATTGATCTCAATGTTCACATCGGTTTTTTTGAATAAAACCGATGTTAACTGATAATATGTTAACATCGGTTTTCTGAAAACCGATGTTAACAAATCGACTATAACATCAGTTTTTTTCAAAACCGATGTTAGCGAAGCGACGTTAACATCGGTTTTATGAAAACCAATGTTAACGTCGCTTCGTTAACATTGGTTTTCTTGAAAACCGATGTTGGAGTCACTTCGTTAACATCGGTTTCCATAAAACCGATGTTAAGAAATACACATTATTTACAATTATGCCACCGTGTTTACATTCACATTGGTTTTTGACAAAACCGATGTTAATCCGCCGATGTTAAATAAGCTTTTTCTAGTAGTGTCGGTCAGATTTTATTCTAATAGAAATTAAAAGATGTTACAACTTATCATACCCTAATTTCGTCCGGGGATTATTACTTGATGACATGCAACCTTTGGTTGGCCATTTTGGGATACTTGGTGTCCTTTGTTGCACAATATGTAAAGTCCCGAGACGTGTCGGAAATCAAAAGGAAGCAGGCTTACGCGATCCGTGAAATTCCATAATGTGACGAAAATCAAAAGGAGGTGTTTTTGCGCAATCCGTGAGTTTCCGTAACTTCTTCGAAAGCTAAAAAAGACTAAATACATAATCCGTAAGGATTCGTAACCTTGCGGAAGGAAAATAAGTATCGTTACGAAATTCGTAAAGTTTCGTAACGTTACGGAAAAAGAATTACCAAAAAAAGTAAAGGGGGTGCATTTAGTAAAAAGGGGGGTACCAATAGCAATCAGACCCACTTGGGCCTTCCAGTTTCTTCCTCCAGAAGGCCGTTGCTTCTGGAGGAAGCAACCTTGCTCGCCTGGGCGAGCTGGGTGGCAAGCTCCTCCCCTATTTTGCTATAAATAGGGGGAGGAGTGAAGAAGAAAAGGGTTCAGCCTTCTTGGCACTTCTTATTCTCTCGAAATTGCTGAGGAAAATTGTTTCCGTGAAGAAAATCCAAGCCGAGGCGTTTCCGTAATGTTTCCGTGAGCAATTACACGAACATTTTCAACCGTTCTTCGACATTCATCGTTCGTTCTTCGTTTTCTTCAGTCTTCAACTGGTAAGTACCTCAAACCGAGCTTTTCAATTCATTCTATGTACCCGTGGTGGTCCATATTTTGTTTCATGTACTTTCATTCCCGTTTTCATTCGCTTTCTATACCCCCTTTTGATGTGCTTCAGTCATTTATTTAAGTCGTTCCTCACCTAATCCAAAAATAAAATAAATTTCCACCGATCATTTGAATTGTATCATCCGTTAATTTCTGTTAAAATGAATTCCGACCGTTCGATCGTGCCGTAACCATGTTGGAAATAAAAAAAAGAGGTAAAATAATAATATAATAATCAAAAAATACCTTATAGTAAAATGAAGCGAAAAAATCAATCGGACATTTTCTCTTTGGGATTTCTCTTTCTTAATTGAATTGACTAATAACTAAAGTGAAACTAAGGCTAAAACCAACTCGCCTAGTCAAGCTCGTCCACAAAAAGGTCACTAAAAAGATTTTGAAAGTTTATCATTTCAGTTTTTCCTTACCAAGTAAATGGATCATTTTTAAGGTCCAACGCCTTAAAATGATCACCTTTCAAGTCAAAAGAATCGCTTGATTCACTCTTAAGAAAGAACTACGTAGGTCTGATTTCCTCTTCGATGAAGGGTACGTAGGAGCAAAAGCCCCGCTTTTGTCGACCTCAAAAAATAAAAAGAAATAAAAGTTAAGGTAATACAATTTCCACAATTCTAAAAATAGGCTGTTGTCCTTTGAGACAAACGTGAGAGGTGCTAATACCTTCCTCAAACGTAAATACAACTCCCGAACTTAGAATTTTCATTTTGACCAGTTTCCTTCGGTTTTTCCGACGTTTTCCACAAATAAACGTTGGTGGTGACTCCGCGCATCTTTCCTCCTTTGGGAAGCGCACCCGTGAGCCTCGCCTCGCTCGCCCGCAAAAGGGCACGTTACTCCAAAAATGGTCCATTGCCGTTACTTTGGGAAGCGCACCCGTGAGCCCCTAGAATTTCAATAGATTGATTAAATGTCAAACGGCTCCATTGCCGTTACTCCAAAATGGTCAAGTGACTAAATCAAACAGAATATACACTCTGAGGGAGTTCCCGGAGAGATTTGCAAAAGATAGGATAAGGTTGCATGAATTATCACCTTTTTCAAAAGGACAGTCAATCTGTGTTTCACAAAAAAAAAAAATCAAAATCAAAATCAAAATCAAAAATAGGGAAAGAATGTCATGAACATTGTACAACTTTCCATTGCATTATTTCATATGAGGTCAGCATTACCAAATTTCACGACAAAGTTTGCATGCGTATGCATCCCTAAAACTCATGTTAACTGCATAGATTTCCTACATCTCGAGTCCAATCTTGTTGGATGACCGGCCCTCTCGATGAGTCGATCTCTTGCTTTCTCATAAAGGTGGACCCTTGGGTACTAGTACCTATCACTTTTAGAGGACTATATGTCCTTGCCATCAGAGGACTGCACATCCTCTCCTGCAGAGGGCTGCACGCCCTCGCCTTTAGAGGGCTACGCGTCCTCATTTTCAGTGTGCTCCATATCCACACCTTAGGAGAATATAAGGTCCTTTGCCCTTAGATGCTTAACCGAGACTTGCGCTCCCGGTTAAGGGGCTCGTAGTTTCCTTTTATCAGTTCCTGGGCCACCCCCTGATATTGGAGGGTGACCAACTGTGCGAGCACATCCAGAGAGGGAGGCTATCACGCATCTACTATGCATACCGGGGCAAGATTTCACCCGTGCCGCTGCAAAAAGACAAGTGTGGATCATGCGCACCAACATGACCACTCTTACATGGATATGGATGACGTTGCTATTTAGCAACATTCTGCCCAGCGACCACAATGCCAATCTCCCCCTGCAGATGTATCAGTTGGTCTGTGCCATCATGAAATAGGTAAGTATGCACATGGCTCAATTGATTTCTAATGTCATCTATTGTTTGCAGGGATCGCGCCCACAAGACGCCCAGTGGAGCCGAAGAAGTCCAACAGGGCCCTGGGGTTTACAGCTCTGATTACGGGCCTCTGTCAGTCCTACAGGGTGCTCGTTCCCCCAGCGAGGTCATGCCATCATGACATAGGTAAGTATACATATGGTTCAACTGATTTCTGATTTCATCTATTGTTTGCAGGGATCGCTCCTGCAAGACACCCAGTGGACCCGAAGAAGTCCAACAGGGTATTGGAGTTGCCAAGCTCTCATTACGGGCCTCGGTCAGTTCTACGGAGTGCCGGTCGCCCCCAGCAAGGTCATCAGGCCCCCTACTAATCGAGCTTTCATCAAGAAGTACTGCGTCCCCAGGCAGGCGCAGGGCGAAACACCACAGCAGCCTGAGAATGGCTGACAGCGGGCAACAGACGCACCGCCATCACCTCTAGAGTTCACCTCAGCTCATCCACAAAAAGGTTGGAGCGTTGCTTGCGACCCATGACCGACCAATAGGCGACCAAGTCCAAAGCCAAAGGTAAGCAAAGTACTAGGTCCGTGACCGACAAGCCATCAAGCGTCCAGCTCAAGACGTTAAAGAAGCGCTACTAGGAGGCAACCTAGTACCTTTTAAATCTCTGCTTGTTATTTGATCACTTTTGTTTCTCAAGTCATAGCAGGACACACCTAGTTGCTCATGATCCTAGGTATTTGAATAAAACAAGCACAAGCTCGGAAGGTAGTCATACCTCACACACACACACACACATATATATATATATATATATATATATATATATATATATATATATATATATATATATATATATGTATGTTTAGGTAGAAGGATACCTTGGATATGCATGTATGTAGCAAAAATACTTCACAAAATATATATATGTATGTTTAGGTAGCAAGATACCTTGGATATGCATGTATATAGCAAAAATATCTCACAAAACATATATATGTATGTTTAGGTAGCAAGATACCTTGGACACGCATGTATGTAGCAAAATACCTCACAAAAATATATGTATGTTTAGGTAGCAAAATACCTCATGAAAAAAAGAGAGAGCGAGCAAGAGAAGAATAAGAAGAAAAAAAATAGAAAGAAAAATAATAAAAAATAATAATAATAAAAAGTTGTCTAGCTAAAAAACAACATGCTTGTGAAAAGAGATGATTTCCAACTTTTCTTTGAAAGATTTTACTGATCTTAACCAGTTTTTGAAAAAAATGTGTGTACACATTTGAAGGGTAAATGCTGTGAAAAGTTTTTTCGAACACCCAAGATAGACTCGGATGAATGCACAAATTGATAGAAGAACATATTTTGGAAGTACTGGGTTGACTTAAAATAGGGAAAATGAATCCTGAGCCCTAGTGTCACATGACCATAAAAACTTGATGCTTGAGTGTCCACATGGGTGCATGCATGACCAGTTTTGCATAAAATTTCCTAATCATCATTGTTGCATGTGTATCATGGAAATAATGTAGGACATCCCCTTTATCCCCGAACCGCTGACCAAACCCTGACATATATCATGACCAGCCGTTCTACAAGCCTTGAGCCAAAATCCCAACTTATCATAAATCCTGACCCAGGGTTAGAATGTCAATCCTTGCCCTCGGAAAACAAAAAAAAAGGAAAACAAAAAAAGAAAAAAAAAAGAAAAATTCCCAATCAAAGAGTGGGAGAAAGCAAAAAAGGGAAAGAAAATTCCCGATCAAGGATCGGAAGAAAACAGAAGAAACATCCAGAAAGGTCTTTGTACCAGACAATATCTGAACAGTACAGAATTGTCACCAAGTAAACAAGAAAAAGGAAACCACGACCTAAAGTGGTCCTCTCCCTTTGATTGCCGACAAAATCCTGTGCGCTAGCGACTTTCTCGCCATGCACTAAACAAAAACAGAAAAGGAAAGGGCAAAAACACTCAAAGCCAAATTCCCCACCTAAAAACCATTCCCAAAATAAGTCCTATTGATCCATGATCACGCATGTAATCTTTGATTTGATAGGAAATGATTTGCAAAATCAAGTCATGACATATCTATGGTTCGGAATTAGGATAAAACACTTACCTGTGTGAGATTGATACACTTTGAGTGATCTTCTCCTATCTTTGTTGGACCCAGTGTTTCCTCTAAATGGTCGTTTAGAAACGAAATGCTAACATCCAAAAATCTCATTTACGGTTATGAGAAAATTTCATCAGCATACTCTCCTTCCCCGATAGACACATTGTTTTTTATCCAAAAAGCATATGTTGCTCTGATCAGTTGGAAGTTTCGTCTCTTTACTAAAGCATGTTCGCATTTTGGTGAAGAAAATACCGAGACTATTTTTAGTCTCACAGTTATCAAGAACTACGTAGGTCTGAGTTCCTCATCACAAATTGAGGATACGTAGGAGCAAAAGCCTTGCTTTTGTCGACCACCCCACCTTTTTGTTACCGTGACCCAAGAGTCCGGTGGCATGCGAAGCCACATGACTGTGGGATCCCTAAATTCGTATGTTCCATCATTTATCTTGTTTCTATGACTGAGGCACTAACGTTTGTTTTTTTTGTTGTTACGGTTGTCATTTGTTTTGTGCATATATTTTGTTTGGACTATTACGTTAGTGCTTACTTCGTTATTTGTTGATAATGTTTGTTCCAGAATCTTGTAGAGTTTTCCTTTAGGAACGTCGTCCTAAAAATAAAACGAACAAAAGTCATGATAACACCAAGAATTGAAAAAGAAAGAGGCGTTGTGAACAAATGTCGTGTCTATATATAAAAAAGAAAAGAGTTTTTATATGTAAAAAGTGTATGGAAAGATTTGGTGTGGTGTAAATAATGTGTGAAGAGAAATTCTCGTGTGTGAGTAATGAGTGTATATAAAGAAATTTTTGTATAAACCACGAGTGTATCTTTGAACAAGAATAGAGTTTTTTATGTAGACCGTGTGACGTAAAGAGAAAGAGTTCCAATGCGTGTACAGAAAAAGTTTGTCATATATTAGAATGCAGATATACAAAGAAAATTTCTTCATAGAGGACCATAGGTGTATAATTTTGTGAATATATAAAAAAATGAAACAAAAAGGAAAAAGAAAGAAAGACCACGAAGGTCGACATGTTATAGTTAAGAAGAATAAATCATTCGTAAAGAGCAAACATATCTTCGGGAAACAAGGGACTGATGCTAAGAGTTTATTTTCCGGAATAACCGAGATAAGAATGGATTTATTTTTCTTTGCAAAAAGCATGTCAACTTTTATTCGGAGACCCATGAATTCATTGCCTAGCGCTATTCATGTGTCCTCCACCAACGAGTCTGGAGCCCCGCGAATTTATTGCCTAGCGTTGTTCGCCAATTCTCCATTCTCCACTTTTTTTGGAGCCCCATGAATTTATTGCCTAGCGCTGTTCATGCATCCTCCACCAACGAGTCTAGAGCCCCGCGAATTTATTGCCTAGCGCTGTTCGCCAATTCTCCATTCTCCACTTTTATCCGGAGCCCCCTGAATTTATTGCCTAGCGCTGTTCATGCATCCTCCACCAACGAGTCTGGAGCCCCGCGAATTTATTGCCTAGCGTTGTTCGCCAATTCTCCATTATCCACTTATTTTCGAGCCCCATGAATTTATTGCCTAGCGCTGTTCATGCATCCTCCACCAACGTTTCTCGAGCCCCGCGAATTTATTGCCTAGGGATGTTCGCCAATTCTCCATTCTCCACTTTTTTCCGGAGCCCCATGAATTTATTGCCTAGCGCTGTTCATGCATCCTCCACCAACGACTTTGGAGCCTCGCGAATTTATTGCCTAGCGCTGTTCGCCAATTCTCCATTCTCCACTTTTTTGGGAGCCCCATCAATTTATTGCCTAGCGCTGTTCATGCATCCTCCACCAACGAGTCTGGAGCCCTGCGAATTTATTGCCTAGCGCTCTTCGCCAATTCTCCATTCTCCACTTTTATCCGGAGCCCCATGAAATTATTGCCTAGCGCTGTTCATGCATCCTCCACCAACGAGTCTGGAGCCCCGCAAATTTATTGCTAGCGCTGTTCGCCAATTCTCCATTGTCCACTTTTTTCAGAGCCCCATGAATTTATTGCCTAGCGCTATTCATGCATCCTCCACCAACGTTTCTGGAGCCCCGCGAATTTATTGCCTAGGGATGTTCGCCAATTCTCCATTCTCCACTTTTTTTCGGAGCCCCATGAATTTATTGCCTAGCGATGTTCATGCATCCTCCACCAACGAGTCTGGAGCCCCGCGAATTTATTGCCTAGCGCAGTTCGCCAATTCTCCATTATCCACTTTTTTCGGAGCCCCATGAATTTATTGCCTAGCGCTGTTCATGCATCCTCCACCCACGAGTCTGGAGCCCCGCGAATTTATTGCCTAGCGCTGTTCGCCAATTCTCCATTCTCCACTTTTATCCGGAGCCCCATGAATTTATTGCCTAGCGCTGTTCATGTGTCCTCCACCATCGAGTCTGGAGCCCCGCGAATTTATTGCCTAGCGCTGTTCGCCAATTCTCCATTCTCCACTTTTTTTCGGAGTCCCATGAATTTATTGCCTAGCGCTGTTCATGCATCCTCCACCAACGAGTCTGGAGCCCCGCGAATTTATTGCCTAGCGCTGTTTGCCAATTCTCCATTCTCCACTTTTTTCGGAGCCCCATGAATTTATTGGCTAGCGCTGTTCATGCATCCTCCACCAACGGGTCTGGAGCCCCGCGAATTTATTGCCTAGCGCTGTTTTCCAATTCTCCATTCTCCACTTTTTTCGGAGGCCCATGAATTTATTGCCTAGCGCTGTTCATGCATCCTCCACCAACGAGTCTGGAGCCCCGCGAATTTATTGCCTAGCGCTGTTCGCCAACTCTCCATTCTCCACTTTTTTTTTCAGAGCCCCATGAATTTATTGGCTAGCGCTGTTCATGCATCCTCCAGCAACGAGTCTGGAGCCCCGCGAATTTATTGCCTAGCGCTGTTCGCCAATTCTCCATTCTCCACTCTTTTTCCGGAGACCCATGAATTCATTGCCTAGCGATGTTCATGTGTCATCCGTTATCAAGCGCGGAGCCTTCAGTGACTGAGAAATATGTTTTTTGTTATTTTCTGGATCGGTTCTTACGCCAAACATGTGTATATGTGTATATGTATATTATATTTGTTGTTCTTGTTGTTGTTTGTACTTTTTTTTGTTTTGTGCAAAAAAAAAAAGAAGGAGTAGAGACAAGAGTCATCATTTGCTAATCACGGAAAGGGCAAGACGGACGAAATCAGTGTCTTATCTTTGCTTTCCTCTTATCTCCGATAAAAGGTAAGTAAAGAGGGGCAACTGTCATACCCTAATTTCGTCCGGGGATTATTACTTGATGACATGCAACCTTTGGTTGGCCGCTTTGGGATACTTGGTGTCCTTTGTTGCACAGTATGTGAAGTCCCGAGACGTGTCGGAAATCGAAAGGAAGCAGGCTTACGCGATCCGTGAAATTCCGTAATGTGACGGAAATCAAAAAGAGGTGTTTTTGCGCAATCCGTGAATTTCCGTAACTTCTTCGAAAGCTAAAAAAGAGTAAATACATAATTCGTAAGGATTCGAAACCTTGCGGAAGGAAAATAAGTATCGTTACGAAATTCGTAAAGTTTCGTAACGTTACAGAAAAAGAATTACCAAAAAAAGTAAAGGGGGTGCATTTAGTAAAAAGGAGGTACAAATAGCAATCAGGCCCACTTGGGCCTTCCAGTTTCTTCCTCCAGAAGGCCGTTGCTTCTGGAGGAAGCAACCTTGCTCGCCTGGGCGAGCTGAGCTCGCCTGGGCGTGCTGGGTTGCAAGCTCCTCCCCTATTTTGCTATAAATAGGGGGAGGAGTGAAGAAGAAAAGGGTTCAGCCTTCTTGACATTTCTTATTCTCCCGAAATTGCTGAGGAAAATTGTTTCCGTGAAGAAAATCCAAGCCGAGGCGTTTCCGTAACGTTTCCGTGAGTAATTACGCGAAGATTTTCAACCGTTCTTCAACATTCATCGTTCGTTCTTCGTTTTCTTCAGTCTTCAACTGGTAAGTACCTCAACCCGAGCTTTTCAATTCAATCTAGTACCCGTGGTGGTCCATATTTTGTTTCATGTACTTTCATTCCCGTTTTCATTCGTTTGCTATACCCCCTTTTGACGTGCTTCAGTCATTTATTTAAGTCGCTCCTCGCCTAATCTAAAAATAAAATAAATTTCCACCGATCATTTGAATTGTATCATCCGTTAATTTCTGTTAAAATGAATTCCGACCGTTCGGTCTTGCAGTAACCATGTTGGAAATAAAAAAAAGAGGTAAAATAATAATATAATAATCAAAAAATACCTTTTAGTAAAATGAAGCGAAAAAATCAATCGGACGTTTTCTCTTTGGGATTTCTCATTCTTAATTGAATTGACTAATAACTAAAGTGAAACTAAGGCTAAAACCAACTCGCCTAGTCAAGCTCGTCCACAAAAAGGTCACTAAAAAGAGTTTGAAAGTTTATCATTTCAGTTTTTCCTTACCAAGTAAATGGATCATTTTTAAGGTCCAACGCCTTAAAATGATCACTTTTCAAGTCAAAAGAATCGCTTGATTCACTCTTAAGAAAGAACTACGTAGGTCTGATTTCCTCTTCGATGAAGGGTACGTAGGAGCAAAAGCCCCGCTTTTGTCGACCTCAAAAAATAAAAAGAAATAAAAGTTAAGGTAATACAATTTCCACAATTCTAAAAATTGGCTGTTGTCCGTTGAGACAAACGTGAGAGGTGCTAATACCTTCCTCAAACGTAAATACAACTCCCGAACTTAGAATTTTCATTTTGACCGGTTTCCTTCGATTTTTCCGACGTTTTCCACAAATAAACGTTGGTGGCGACTCCGCGCATCTTTCCTCCTTTGGGAAGCGCACCCGTGAGCCTCGCCTCGCTCGCCCGCAAAAGGGCACGTTGCGACACAACTCAAATGATCGGTGGAAATTTATTTTATTTTTGATTAGGCGAGAAAATGACTTAAATAAATGACTAAAGCACGTCAAAAGGGGTTACGGAAAGCAAATGAAATAAAAATAAAAGCATGCGAAACAAGTGGGGACCACTAAGGGTACATAGAATGAATTGAAAGGTTCGATTCCGAGAACTTACCGGTTGAAGACTAAAGAACGACGAAGAATGATGAAGAACGGTGGAAAACCTTCGCAAAATCGCCCACAGAAACGTCTCGGAAGCGTTACGGAAGCGCCTCGGCTTAGATTTTCTTCACGGAAACAATTTTTCTCACTAATTTTCAGTGAATCTCAGATACCAGGAGGGTTGAACGAATTTGTTCTACCCTCCTTACCTTATTTATAGGGGAAAAGAGGGAGGTGATTGCCGTCCAGCTCGCCCAGGCGAGCTGGGTTGCTTCCACCAGAAGGCACCGCCTTTTGTTGGAACATCCTGGAAGGCCCAAGTGGGCCTAATTGCTATTTGCACACCCTTGTTTACTAAATACACCCCTTTGGCTTTTTTTGCTGATTCTTTTTCCGTAACGTTATGGAACTTTACGAATTACGTAACAATACTTGTTTTCTTTCCGTAATGTCACGAAACCTTACGGATTATGCAACCGTCCCCTCTTTGGCCTCTGAAATGTTACGGAACTTTACGGATTGCCCATTAACGCTTCTTTTCGACTCCCGACATGTCACGGAATTTCACAGATTGCCTAACGATGGGTGTCAAGTACCTCGAATTGGTCAAGCGAAGGTCGCATCCCACCAAATAGATGGTCCCTGGACGAAATTAGGGTATGACCTAAATGAGAGAACCTTACTTCTTTAAATTTTGATCATTCTAACTCCTTTAAATGAGTCCACATAAATGTATTTGAATTAATTAAAATATAACATGACTTCTTGCTATTGATGATCTAAAATAATACTATTTTTACATTGAGGTTGTAAAACTCAATTTTAGGAAACAAAAATTTCAAAATAACAACTAATTTTTAGTTTTTGTTTTAAAAAATTAAACTAATTAAATATGATTGGTTTCAAATAAACTCATTTTGAAAGTTTCATATCGTATTAAAATTATTTTAAGAGTGCTTTTGTTTGGTGGTGACGACAATGGTGATGGTAGTGATGTCAGCGGCAGCAACGGCGATAGAAATATCAATGGTGGTCATGGTGGTAGTGGCAGTGATGGTAAAGGTGGCAGTGATAATGTGGTCATGACAGAGGTGGTATTAGTGGTGGTCATGGTAATAATGTCGGTGGTGATGGTGATGGTGGTGGTAGGGACAATGGTGGGGGTGGTAGTGGCAGTGTTGGTGACATTGGCGATGGTTGTGGTGGCAATGACAAAGGTGATATTGTTAGTAGTGGTAGTGACAATGACGGTGGCGGTGACATTGATGGTTGTGGTGGTGGTGGTGGTGGTAGTGATGGTGATGTCGATGGCAATGATGGTGGGACCAAGTGACGGTGGTTGTGACAACATTGGTGGTGTTTGTGGTGGCGATGACGGAGGTGATGGTGATAACGACAATGGCATTGACATTAATGGGGGTGGTGGTAGCAATGCTGGTGGTGAAGGTGATGTCAGTGTCAATGGTGGTGATAATGACGATAGTGGTGGTGGTAGTAGTGTCGGTGGGCATGGTGGAGGCAGCCAGTTATGGCAGTGATAATGATGGTGATGGTGCAATGGTGTGGTGGTGTAAATGACAAATGTAGTATTGGTGGTGATGGTGGTGGCAATGACAAAGTGTTTTGAAAATGATTTAAAAATCTTTTTAGCTCCATTTTTGTCAAACTCATTTTGTTTAGAAAATTGCATTTGGAACCTAAAAATCAAAAACTCAAAACCACCCCAAACAAGCCTTAAAACAAATAGTATTTAATAGCTCATCTTGATGCAATCCTACCCTGCAAGTGCATTGGATAGAAGACTTCAAGTAGATTGGGCCAGAGATGTAAGAGAAGGCCCTAGGGTTCTCATGAGCCTTAGGGTAGATTTTGGGCCCATGGGCTAAGTATAAGCCCACTTATCTTTGTACATATTAGATTAAGGTTTCATTATTTTTGGGCCTTGTATTTAGGGCTCCATAATGTAGGTAGGGTACCCTTGAAATGTAGAATTTTCCAGCCCTTGTATTTTAGGGCACCTAGACTAGTTTTTGTATTAGGGGTAGTTTTGTAATTTCACATGCATTGAGTGAATATTTGATGTGTGTGTTGGTAAATAAATTTAATTGAATTGGGAGAAGCCCAATCCAATTAAATTTTAGAGGGGGAGGTGAGCATTTGCTTGCTACACCCCATTGCTACATCATATAGTCACACTCCGTGCATGTCCTTCATGCTTTACATGTCTCATGACACCTAAGCACATTTAGTGGAGAATCTTGGACTTGATCTTGGATTAGTGGGCTGAACCATAGCTAAAATTTACTAATCATAATTAGTGAAATTTTGGTTCCAAAATTTGGCTGCACAAATTCAATTTCAAACTCAAGTAAAATTTGAATAGAAATTCAAATTTCCCTCAAATTTTGTGTGACACTTAGGCTATAAATAGTGGTCATGTGTGTGCATTTTTTCAACTTTGATCATTTGAGAATTAAACTTCAAAGTTCAGACTGCTTTTGACGCATAAAATTTCGTGCTCCTTCTCTCCCTTTCCCTCCACTCCTTTTCTCTTACTTTCAAGCTCTTATCCATGGCTTCCTATGGTGGTGAGCTTCTTCTTGACTCATCTTCTCCTTGAAGTGGCATCTCCAATCATCATTCTTCCATCTCCATTCCACTGCCATTAATCTTCAAGAAGCAAAGGACTCCATTGACGAAGAAGATCCAAGGCCTACAAGCTCCACAAGGAGCTACATCACATCTTGAAGCTTTATATAGACTTCAAAGCTTTGATCGATTAAGAGATCCCAACTAGTCATTGTCTAATAGCTTGGGTGCTTCACATGAGTTTGTTGTTGTGTAGAGAGAGTATGTGGACCACAAACATTTTCTTCAACATATCTTCAGAGAAGTACAACTTGCCAATGTCTCCTTATGCTCAGAGCTGACTTTAAGTGTACAAATCAAATATAATGTTAACAACATAAGATAAAAAGAATTGAGAATGTCAAGACAAGACAATTTAACTCTTCCCTTGTATGTGCTATGACACAAATTGCTTATTGAACCTATGGACGTTACTTTCTGATGATTACTTTTAGTACATGAGGATCAAGTAGTTGTTCCACTGCGGTTGTACTATGAGCCAAGTGCTAAAGCACTTGTCTTCCTAGGACTTGACGTTGAGGCAGTATCGTCCAATGACTAATACTTTAGCTATCATCCAAAGCCTTTCTGTTCATGCTTTCTTCTTGTATCTCATAGAGATTAATAAACCTATAAATTAAGCTTGAAGGGTTAACACATAAAATTTATACTTTTTTAACATCAAAACCTTAAAGATTTAATTGTTCAGTATAATCTGATATGACTTGGATGTAGCCAGACGTAACAGAAAAAACATCTATTGAAATAGGTCAGTCCCTTAAATAGATCATAATATCTTGAGGGATTAGTTATTAATTTTTTACTGAGGAATAGCCCAGGTTCACAAAAAGTATTATGTGAGCACCATCAATGCATGATTGGATATAAAGTTTGTTTGTCATGCTAAAAAGAAAAGAATAAAATATCAATGAGGTTGGTTCTAGTAAAAGAAATTAGCTTTTTACAACATAACAAATTGAGGTTTGAAATTTTGTTAAAATAAAGTCTATGTTTAGTATCACCCTTACACTACAAATCAACAAATGATTGCATCAAGTTTTACTTAGCCAATGCTTTAGGTTAAAGCAACAAGAAAATGGGAACAAATGAAAAAAAAAGAAAAAAGAGAAAAAATAATACAGAAATTGAAAAAGGAAAAGAATTATGTGAAAAAACTTGATGCAACACTACATTGAAGATCCTTGTTTCAAATTTCATGGCCCTTCTAACCATTGGCCACGTTACAAGCCACATTCCATTGTTAGTCGGTGAAAACAACTAACTTTTGTGTATAAAACTTGTATAAATTGTATCAAACTCTCCAAATTTATGGTTATTTTGTAATGTTATAAGTATTTTCTATTAAGTATAGGTAATAAATACTTAGCATTTTCATTTTGTGTGTTTAATAATCATTTTCTTTCAATTTCAGGTTAATTAGGAAAGCTTCGGAAAAGGCTGTTTTCACCTTCTCGCTAAGCCAATTTGCTGGCTTAGCGAGCATCCGCTAAGCGCAACACTCCTAGGCTAAGCGCGAGGAAGAATCCAGAAAAAGATGAGCTGTACAGGTTCACTAAGCACACCGCTTCATCTTTCTAAGCGCACCGCTTCAGTTCATCCGCTAAGCGAGAAAGGCGCGCTAAGCCAAAAATCACTAATGTGCGCTAAGCGGTCCATACGTGCGCTAAGCGCACGAGCACGAACAAGGCTACCTATTTAAGCCTGAAATCAGATTTTGTGAAGGGATTTTGGAATGGGATTCAGAGCTTTGCATGTCTAGGGTTTCTAGAGAGAGAAAGGTCCAAGTTCTAGAGAGTTTTGAGAGATTTTGTTGTGTGAAGATCTGCAGAGACCAGAGCATGAAGCAGGAGCTGGTTTGAGAGCTTAAGATGAATTTGTGAGTGATTGTGAGATCCTAGAGGTGAAGGAGACATCCTCACCACTTGTATCTTTTCAATCTTTCATATTGCTCTTCTTTTTGTTGTTAAGAAGGCTTCTTGGTATGGAAAGCTAAATCCTCTATTGGATCTTCCCTGTAGGTACCTGATGTAAATATATTTCTATCTATTTAATGATGTTTTGTGTGTTCTCTGTGCTATATGCTTTTCATTCCAGTATGCCTTTACCTTGATCACATAGATGCATGCTTTGTTATGGTCATTCAATAGTGAAACTTGGTCTAACTCTAGAGTCCTTGATAGTGTAGGGTTGATTTGTCGTGCTTTCACGAGGAATCAGGGTGCGATAAGTTAGTTGAGTATGTGTGTCTTAATGTGGTCCTGGTTAAGTTTAGTCTTACAAGAGGAATCTGCGAACGATGCTTAATCAGGATTAGGCTAAACTATCATAAAAAATCGGGGTTTAGTATCTTAGGAGACACCATAGGAACACATGAGCATTCTTAGATAGAGAATATCTTTTTAGCATCAGGCACCTATTAGGAAGACCAACATGTTCTCTACTTGTTTTTACACATCATTTCTCTCGCATGATTTTCTTTCTTTTTGCATAGATAGTTTTTACAGTTGTTCATATTCAAACTTACTTTTACACACTAGACGCCTATTTGCTGAAATAGCTTACCAAATAACACAAGTTCTCCGAGTGTTCGATACTCAGTTCTTACCATTTTATACTACTTGTGCGATCCGGTGCACTTGCCGGAAGCCGAACAAGTTCTTGGCGCCGTTGCCGGGGAACTTCTTTTTATTTGGGAAGTTAGCTCGTTTTTAGGTGTCTATTCTTTATTTGTTATTCTTCGATTGTTTTTGTGAATATTCATTCATAATTTCTATTTGTCTTCTCTTGTTTTACTGGATAACCGTTGTTCTGTTAGTATTGTATATGCATAGATCTCCCACAGGCAATTTAGTTCCTCTGGACTTAGAAATTGAAGCTACATTGCGAAGGAATAGGGCCGAGATGAGAAGGAAACTTCTGCAAAATTGAACAGTTGCATCCATTCTTGAGGAGGAGATTCATTTCTCCGACTTATTATCACCTGATTCACCATCATCAAGGGAATCTGCCACTTAATTACCTGAAGCCATTACCATGGTAGAAGAGCATGACCAGAGGATTACCCTTGAGGATTATTCAAGTAGTTCAATACCATAATTTTTTACCAACATTACACGTCTTGAAGTGCAAGCTAACAACATCAACTATCCACATTCCTTAATTCATTTAATACAGGGGAACTTATTTCAAGGATTACCTAATGAAGACCCCTATGCACACTTGGCAACGTTCATTGAAATATGTAACACTGTTAAGATTGTCGGTGTACTAGACAAAGCTATTAGGCTCAGCCTTTTCTCATTCTCATTGGTAGGAGAAGCCAAGAGGTGGCTCCACTCATTCAAGGGAAATAGTCTGAAAACCTGGGAAGAAGTTGTTGAAAAGTTCCTAAAGAAATACTTCCCAGAGTCCAAGACTGTAGAAGGGAAAGCTGCAATCTCTTCATTTCATCAGTTTCCTAATGAATCTCTGAGTGAAGCATTGGAGAGATTCAGAGGCTTGTTAAGAAAAACTCCCACTCATGGGTTTTCCGAGCCAATCCAATTGAATATGTTTATAGATAGGCTGAGACCACAAACCAAGCAACTGTTAGATGCTTCTGTAGGGGGAAAGATAAAACTGAAGACCCCGAAAGAAGCAACAGAGCTAATTGAGAACATGTCAGCCAATGATCATGCCATTCTACGAGACAGAACCCACCAACCCACGAAGAAAAGCTTGATAGAGCTATCATCACATGACGCGTTATTGGCACAAAACAAGTTGCTTTCTAAGCAACTGGAAATTTTAACAGAAACACTTGATAAGCTGCCAACTAAGTTGTCTATGGGTCAACCTACACACTCTTCTATTTTGCAGGTTACAGGTTGTACCATCTATGGTGAGGCTCATGAAACAAGCCAATGTACTCCCACTGAAGAAAACACTCAAGAAATTCATTATATGGGAAATCAACAGTGAAAAGGGTATACTCAAGGAGGATTTTCAGGCTTCCAGCAGGGTCCATATAATCAACAAGGACAGTGGAGGACACACCCTGGCAATCAGTTCAACAAAGACCAGAGTGGGCCTTCAAACAAGCCAATCCAACAAGGACCTAACATATTCCAGAGAACTACTAAGCTGGAGGAGACCTTGACTCAGTTTATGCAGGTAACAATGTCAAATCATAAAAGCACAGAGTCAGCACTGAAGAACCTTGAAGTCTAGGTGGGACAACTAGCCAAACAGATAGTTGACAAGTCATCCAACAGTGTTATGGCAAATACAGAACAGAATCCCAAGGAGGAATGCAAAACTGTGATGACAAGGAGTAAAAGGTTTGTGGAGGTTAAGGATGAGGATAGTGTTGTGCACGAAAAGAAAACTGCAGACAAGAAAAGTACTGATGGCAAGAAAAATGAGGTGAGAGGTGAAAGTAATCAAGAAAAAGAGGAACAAATAATGGTCAAGAATAAAGAATTGAAGGACCAAGAAATAGAAAATGAAAAAAAGAAAAAAATAATAAGAATGCAAAGAAGAATAGGAGTGAAAAAGCTGTGGAAGTACCGTACCCCGTGGTACCTTCCAAGAAAGAAAAAGATCGTCATCTGATGAGATTTTTAGATATTTTCAGGAAAATGGAAATAACCATGCCCTTCGGAGAAGCTTTACAGCAGATGTCACTCTACTCTAAATTTTTGAAAGATATGTTAACAAGGAAGCATAAATATATTCATCTGGAAAACATCATAGTGGAAGGAAATTGCAGTGCTGTGATCCAGAAGATCCTTCCACCCAAGCCTAAAGATCCTAGGAGTGTAACTATTCCTTGTTCAATTGGAGAAGTCAATGTGGGAAAAGCTCTTATTGACCTGGGAGCCAGTATTAATTTGATGCCACTCTCCATGTGCAGAAGATTGGGAGAGTTGGAAATAATGCCCACTCGAACGACTTTACAATTAGCTGACCGCTTCATTACCAGGCCATATGGAGTAATTGAAGATGTTTTGGTCAAAGTAAAAAATTTTATCTTCCCAGCAGACTTTGTGGTAATGGATATCTCTGAAGATACTGACATCCCTGTAATATTGGGAAGGCCATTCATGTTGACCATAAGCTGTATAGTTGATATGGGGAAGAGGAAGCTGGAGCTAGGTTTTGAAGATCAGAAATTTGATTTTGATTTGTTTGTTGAAGACAAGCCTGCTCCAGAACACAATGTTTGCTTATAGGTAATGGAAGGAGGTCAATAGGTTCTGAAAGTAGGAACCAAAACATAAGATCACCCAATGAGGTAAAAGCGTCATGCAAATGACGTTAAAGAAGCGCTTCCTGGTAGGCAACCCAGTTTTAAATTCTGTTATCTTTGTTTTTTTTTTATGAATTTAAATCATTTGGAACTTGCTATATAATTTGTACATAGGAGTATATCAACCAATCTTTGAATGCTTAACATAAGGGTTTCAATTTCAAGGAAAAAAGACTGAAAAATAACTTAGAAAAATATTTTCTGAAAATAAACAGTCCTTTCGCTAAGCGCTAGCCTCGCGCTAAGCGCATCTCTGTTCATGCGCTAAGCTGCGAGTCTCAAGTGCTTAGCGCCCAACCCTTGCACCTGAGGCTGATTTGATCCGCTAAGCTAGCCAAGGTTGAGCTAAACTAACTTAAATTCGATCTGAATTCAACTAAGCTTCAGCCTTATCGCTGAGCGATAACTTATCCGTGGCTAAGCGTGACCTATTGTCACCAAGTGCAATTCCTTACGGCCTTAATTGAGATCCATGATGCTAAGCGCCAGTCATGGTAGCTAAGCGAGATTCATTGCGGCAATGTGAGCGTTAAGCGAGTCCCTCGTAGCTAAGCGCATGCTCCTTTGTACTTAAGATGCATCATTTTAGCTAAGCTAGCCAGAGCCAGGCTTAACGAGAGTTGCAACTTTTCTAATCTGTAGACCTTGCTAAGCAGACTCACCCTCGCACTCACCCTCGCACTAATCCAAGTCTCTGTTAAAAAAAAAAACTGATTTTGATTTTGAAATGTCGGCTAAGCGCACGGGTTCGCTAAGCGAGCCTTATTGAGAAACCAAACGTCTCTCTTGCTCGCTTAGCGCAACGATTCGCTAAGCAAAAGTATCGAAAAGCTGCTTAAGTGAGTGTAACAGCAGTTACACTCACATTAGCCAGATTTCGGAAACTTCATCTTTGCATTCTCTCTCTCCAAAAATTTGCACATTTTGCATTTGTGCTTTCTGTGTGCATTTTCGACTTTGAAGCATCAATTATACACCATCTAAGTAAGTTCCTTGATTCTTTTTCTCTTTTTCATGTCTTAACTTTAGGGTAGAAGACTTCAACTGTAGCTTTAGATTTTTAGGGTTTTTATGTTTTGTTAGAATTAGTTTAAGATTAGGGCTATACACGCTTGTATACTGAATTGAGTATGACGCCAAAGTTGGAGTGTCCTCTCATACTCCAACTTGGCCCCCACATCACATACCTCTGATTTGACAGTTGATAGAGCTAGGCTGATCTTTGGCCTAGTCTCTCACTTGGATATGAACATAGGAGCACTGATCTCTGGTCAGATGACCTCTATAGCCCAATCTAACACCTCTAGACTTGGGTTCCCTGCTCTAATCACCGCATTATGCAGAGCTAGAGGGGTTGTCTCTGACAGCCTTACCTTCGAGCGCCTAAGCCCGGTCATTAACCTGGCCTACATCAGGAAGAACTGTTGGAACCCCGAGGATCTAATAGTCTCTATCCGAGGGGCTAGGAGGGCGAGGGAAAGGCCAACTGAGCTTCCTTCTACTTCTGTAGCTCCTACTCCAGCATCCACTTCAGCAGCCCCTTCTATCCCAGCTCAGACAAATTCTTAGCGCTTTGAAGCCATGCTCCAAAGCATTCATCAGGGACATATCATTTTACTACAGAGTTTACAGATGATGGCACCTCCAGACTCTATTCCTACAGTAGAGCAGTTTAATGAGATGGTAGCCTGGCCCAAGACCCAACCTTCTCTTCATAAGGAAGACGAAGGTCCCACAACCCAGGTACCTCAGCATATGGAGGATGAGTCATCTGAGGCCACCATCCCAGAGCCATTTGATATAGGATAAGAGGCAAAGGAGACACAGGTGAGATAGGTAGCTGTTACCACTCTTGAGCGATCCCTTGAGGCTACTTCAGAGCCTTCTGCACCAGTGGTAACTCTACCCTCACGTCAGCCTGCAGCAGACTCCTCCACTCCTCTTCTACAGATGCCAGAGGACCCAACTACACCAGTCCTAGCTGTGGACACTTCTCCTCCCACTACTCCAGTGCTTCAGCTGACAGATGAGGAGGATGGTCAGACACAGGACACACAGGACCAGTCACAGGAATTTTGATTCCTGACGATACTTTTTGCTTTTTGATTTATTATTATTATAATTTTGGTTTTCATACAGTATTTCCTTTATGTCTATATATACTGCTAGTTTTATTTATGGGTAATTAGTTTGCTCACCCTAAAGCATTTTGAACAATTTGACTTGTTTTTATGACATGGCAATGAAACACTTTTATCTTTTTGTGAAAAATGGATGTATGTTTTCGTTTTGAATTGAGGGCAGGATTGTGATGGAGTTTGTGTTTCCTTTCATGAGTTTGGGCAAGTCTATATGTTAGACAAAGAAAGAAAAAGAATGTGAACTTACAATTAGAATTGTTAGTCAGTAGACAGATTGATTAAGAAAGAAAAGCTTGAACCAAAACTGATGAGAATGTGACCTTATTCTGTGAGTGAATGACTAGCCGTGAGTGATAATCTTTGCATAAATCTCTGAATTTTAGAATGAAATGTATAAATGAGGACATGATGGAGGCCATGATTGTACATACACAAGTTCTTTTGACCAAACAACTTACCTTGACTAAGATAAAAGAGATAAACTCTAATTTTCTGAATAAAACTCAACTTGAGTTTATTGATAAAATGGTTAAGCTTATATAGAAGCTTTACATCAAATTTTAGTAATGACCCACTAACCTAGAATTAAAAGAACTTAATGCCATTAACCTAGGGAATTAAAGAACTTAATGGCTGAGTGTAACTGAAATTGTGGCAACCAAAAGTCACCCCCAACAGCCATCAAGTCAGCCACCATTTGGTCTCCCAAAAGGCTGATGCCTAGGTTGCCAATTGGGCCCATATTACAACTTGAACTAAACCTAACTAAAGCCCTTTTAGTTGATTAACCTAAAACATATTTTTGGTCAGCCAACTTTACAAGGATTGGGCCATTATTTATACAAACTAAACACTCTAAAATTGAGACAAAGTGGTGCCATTTAGTCCTCCTCCATTTGAGCCATGATACAACTCACAACCTTGGACTTTTCTCCTTGAAACTTGGGCTTGTATTCAAATAGTATGGACAACACTTGTTGAATAGCTTCATTGGCTTTCCTTGCTCTAGCCCTTGTCGTAGGTCCTCTGAGTCCTTCGAGTGGATCTTTGCCCTTGCTCTTGGTTATGTCCTCATCATTATCTGCCATCTAGATCTTTTCCTCTGCACATTGTTAAGTGCCTAACCCTTAAAGGCTGAGCTCTGATACCAAATTGTAGAAGCAAATAACACAAGAAAAGGGGCTTGAATTGTGTTTTTAGAGATCTAAAACTTTTTCTACTGTTGAAAACATGTCTATTGTCTGATATAAAAGACCTAAAACACTTAGAGATCAAACTCTATTAGACAATGATAAAAATATTTTCCTTTGTAAAACAAAAAAGATATTAAATCCAAAAGCAAATTCAAACCCTTTGTCAGTTAAAACAAAAGAGAGAAGCACACAAAGAATTATGTTGGTTCGTCTCAAACCCGAGACTACGTCCAATTCTTGGCAACCCATCAAGTTTTCATTAACTAATCAAAGTTACAAGTATTGTTCATTGCCACTTTTGACTTTTTACACTTGCAAGCTCTACCTCAAGCTTGACTTAAAACCAATATTTTTTTTTCTACCAAGCCACTACTGGCTATAAAGAATCAACAAGATTTTTTGAAATTTTGCACACCGACTAAACCATGTGAACATCTTATAGATGGATATATCACTCAATAGTTTTGGTCTTTTCTCTCAAGGTATACAAGGTGTCTTGAGAGCTTTGTATCTTTACAAGAATTTACAGAAAGATTTACAAGAAAGAATGAAAAAATGATTCATGTCTTGGTTCTTCAATGCTTCTTCTATATATAGATTTCATCTCCAAGTATTCATTATCTCTTAATGGTTGAATTCTTTACTTTGTTCTTCGTCTGAGGCCTTGAGTTTGTTGACGCATTTAGTGCTTGCATTAAATGCATGTACATTCTTCATGCAAAGTTCATGTTGATAGGATAGTGTGTCTTGTACTTCAGCAGGGAAATCACTAATTTCATCATAGCAGATCTGCAACAATATAGCATGCCCTTTGATGAGGATCAACATCTTTAAAACCATGGGCTTCTTTAGTTCTTCATAGGACTTTGACAGATCCTAGGAGAATGTTTTCTACATGAAAGAATCTCAGACATAGAGTACTAAATGAAAGTCTTAAATACACTACTTAAATGCTATATGTCACACCCTAATTTCGTCCGGGGACTATCGTTTGCTAACATTTTGATTCTCGCTAGCTGAATTGAGCTGTTCGACACTAGTAGCCACGCAAGATGAAAGATTATTCGATGTTCGGTAAAGAATGCGGAAAATACCCAAAATGGAGAGCAAAAGGGTCATTTTAAAGCTTTTTCTGACCCCTAGCTCGCCCAGGCTAGCCTCTAGCTCGCCTGGGACCCCAAATAGCTTAGGGGTGAAATAACCAGCTTGCTTGGGCGAGCAAGGTTACTTCAAGTTGAAGCAACAACTCGCCTGGGCGAGCTATAGATCCACCAAACCCCCCCCCCCCATTCCTATAAATAGGCGTGAGGGGGGGGGGGGGGGGCTGAAGAAAATGGTCAATTTTCAAACATTGAAAGGTTTCAATGAAATTTGAAGATAAAAGCAAGAAAGAAGAGAAAAATGAGGGCGAGGCGCTACCAAATTGCGACCATAATTGGCTTTTACATTGTTCTTCATTCAGTGTTCTTTGTTCGTCAACCGGTTAGTATTTATTTTAAGGATTTGGATACAATCTATGCACCCTTAGGGGTCCTTTTTGTTGCTTTGCACATCTTCATCTCATTCTTCTACCATCAGTAATCTCTTTTCTTCTTTTAAATTGAGTTTTGATCGATCATTTACATCACAAATCGTCTTTGAATAAGATTGAAACTAAATAACTGAAACCAAGATGAAATCAACATGAATTGAGTTTTTTATCCACAAAAGTTGCTTGGATCCGTTCAAAGTCCAACGCCTTAACAGTCTCTTTTATTTTTGTTGGTTAAAATGAACCTTTCAAAAGTTTAAAATCAACTCAACACACAACTTTTTTTCGCATGTAAAAGAACTACGTATGTCTGAGTTCCTCATTGCACTTGAGGATACGTAGGAGAAAGCGCAACACTCTTGTCGACCCCAAAAAATAAAAGAATAAAAAAGGAAAAATAAATAAATAAATATTGAAGTCATGATTTTGCACACTCGATTAAAGGTCGTTGTCCCTTGTGACAGACGCGTGGGGTGCTAATACCTTTCCCACACGTAAACAACTCCAGAACCCTTATTCTTAAGATTCGCAGACCCCTTTTTGGTTTTTCTAACATTTTCCTTGAATAAACGTTGGTGGCGACTCCCACGTGTTTTCTTTTATGGAAGATGCACCTTTGAATCTAGCCTCGCCCTCCTGCCGAAGGGTAGGTTGCGACAGTTGGCGACTCCACTGGGGACATTTGTTAGAGAGTTAAGCCATTGAATCTTTGTGCAATATTTATCATGACCCTTTTTCATTTTTGTTTCCCCTTCTTTCTTTAATGTTCTTATGTTCTGATGCAATCCTCCCTATGAAGGGACCAGTCACTAGAGCCATGAGCAAGAGGCTCCAAGAGGATTGGGCTAGAGTTGCTGAAGAAGGCCCTAGGGTTCTCATGAACCTCAGGGTAGATTTTTGAGCCCATGGGCCAATGTTGAGTCCAATTATCTTTGTACATATTAGACTAGGATGTCATTATATTTGATCCTTGTATTTAGGGCTCCATAATGTAGGTAGGGTACCCTAGAAATATTGGATTTTTCAACCCTTGTATTTTAGGGCACCTAGACTAGTTTTTGTATTAGGGGTAGTTTTGTAATTTCACATGCACTAAGTGAATATTTGATGTGTGTGTTGGGAAATAAAATTTAATTGAATTGGTAGAAGCCCAATCCAATTAAATTTTAGAGGGGGAGGTGAGCATTTGCTTACTACACCCCATTGCCACATCATATAGTCACACTTTGTGCATGTCCTTCATGCTTTACATGCCTCATGACACCTAAGCACACTTAGTGGAGAATCTTAGAATTGATCTTGGATTAGTGGGCTGAACCATAACTAAAATTCACTAATCATAATTAGTGAAATTTTGGCTCCAATGTTTGGCTCCACAAATTCAATTTCAAATTCAAGTGAAATTAAATTTCCTTCCAATTTTCTGTGACACTTAGGCTATAAATAGAGGTCATGTGTGTGCATTTTTTTAACTTTGATCATTTGAATATTAAACTTCAGATTTCAGAGCTCTTTTAGAGCATAAAATTCCGTGCTCTTCTCTTCCTCTCCGTTCATTCATCTCCTTCTTCCTCCAGGCTCTTATCCATGGCCTCCTATGGTGGTGAGCTTCTTCTAGACTCATCTTCTCATTGAAGTGGCATCTCATCTCTCTCTTCCTTCTCCATTCCGCTGCCATTCATCTTCCAAGAAGCAAAGGAATCCATTGATGAAGAAGATCCTAGGCCTACAAGCTCCAATGGAGCTTACAACATGTGGTATCAAGAGCATCTTCATCTAGGTGATGTTCTTTTGCTTCCTCTATCTTTTTGTTCGATGAATTCTCTATAATTCCTTGTTCTTCATCTTATTCTCCATGTATATCCTCCATTGTGTTGTGGTTTGGTGCTGTTTAGAGTAGATTCAAAAAAAAAAATAAACTGATTAAATCTTTGATCTACACTTGTTCTTGCATTTCTATGGTTCAAATTTTGTAGATCTACTCTTGAATCTTGTTTTTGTGTTGATTTTAGGTTCTATCAATTTTCATTCATAATATTATTGTGCTGAATCTTTAGATCTAAATTTTCTTCCAAAATATTGATTAGAAAAAAAAACACAAAAATCTAAGTGTAAATCACTTAATCCATGTTGTCTTAGAGTCATGTTTAGTCATAGTAATTGTCACATTATGTTCTAAGTTTGTGTTGAATTTTTATTTTGTTGATTGAATTCTAGATACATTTGTTCATGTATTCTTGTCATTCTTAGCCTATCTTTTGAATTTTGAGTCTAATTCATGCATGTTATTTAGTTCATAACATGTTCTAAATCAATTCCTAGAAGTAGTCTTGTTGTTGAACTCTTTTTTTTTTTGTTTTCTAAGTTTCCTACATGATGCCTTTGATGAAGTTGAGTTATGGTGCTGAGTTGTGGCTGGATATGTGAATCAAATAAGTCTTAATCTCTCTTTAATTGTGTTATTCAAGATAATTGAGCATAGGCAAACACAAATTGTAACTATCCAAACCTTAAGCAACATAAACACCACTCTTGATTTCTGGGTTGAAATCGCTGGTGCTGGCAGCTTGAACATACGAACTTGTATAAATTACTGGGAATTGGTCACTACATGTTTTGAGCTGAAATTTTTACTGAATTTTCTAGACATCTACACCAATTATAGAACCAAGCGATTTGGATTAAAGTAAAAAATAAGAAAAATCACACAAGTTGGCAGAAAAATCAGTGTCCAGGAAAAAAAAAAAGTGAAAGGGAAGTGTGCTTGTTGTTTTGGCTTAAAATTTGTTCTATAATTGGTGCCTATTTTATACCAATCCTAGTTCTGAAACTTCAATTGAAAATTATTGTGAAAACAAGTGCCAAAACTAGAGGTTTCTTGAGTCTTTTTTTCTTTTTCTTTTGTTAGTTTTTCTACTCTACTCTTGAGCCATTCTAGGTTTCTCTTTGAGTCCTAGCTTGCTTTTGTGTGCTTTTCATTGCTTTAATTGTTGAATAATCCTTGAAAATTTGTCTTGTTAAATCTCTATTGGTTTAGCTTTCATTTCATTTTTTTTATCTTTGGTTATTGCTTGTCTCTTTGTTTCCTTGCTTGTGAGTTGCCATATAGGAATTGGAATGGAGGATTGGTGCTATACCTTGAAGAATTTGAGTCAAGAAGCAAGGGGCCAGCCACCTTAAGAGCTATTGGACTAAGAAGCACTCCAAATTGAGTGAAACACCAAAGAAAGAATAGCCACCACAATTAAGGACTTTTTTTCGTAATTTTGTAATTGGCAATTTTCTTTGCTTTCAAATTTTGTAACAAAAAGGCCTTTCATTAGAAGTAAGTTGGGAGCCTCCAATAGGTCACCCTACTTCCATTTGTGTGTAATAATTTTAGGCAATTTTCCCTTAGGATAGTGAGTGTTTTGTTGGGAACCTTAAATGAGGTCATCCAAACACTCTTAGGATCTGTCTAGTTTGCATTTCTTGCACCTTAATTTCTTGCTTACTTTCATAGCTTATTTCCTTTTCTCTCCATTGTCAAACCGCCTAGGAAGCTTGCCTTTTACCAATTAGTTTTTACCTTATCTTTCACATCTCTTTTAGTGTTTATTTTGGCTAGTTTCAACCATAGTTTCTTTTACCTTTTGTTTTCAAACCCCCAATAAGAAAGAACCATATCTTAGGAACCAACATGAGTCTTCATTCTTCATCTAGTGTTAATGGTGAGGGTTCTACTCCTAAGGACCCCTTGTATAAGATATTAGATGAGTTGAGATCCCTTAAGTTGTGGAAAGAAAAACAAGAGAGAAAAGAAAAAGGTAAAAAAAGAGTGGAAGAAATAAGTCAAGATGAAAGAGAGAAAATAAGAGAGGAAGAAAGAAGAAAAATAATGAAAAGAGAAAAGCATGCTTCCTATAGTTGTCATGACTCTTGCAAGAGTTTAAGTGAAGAACTTAGCAACTATTATAGAGGGCGTCATAGTTCACATACTAAACATCACTCCCAAAGAAGAGAAAAGGATAGAAGGCCCTAAGAGGTTAACATTAGCCTCCCATATTTCCATGGAAAAGATAATGTTGAGGCCTACTTAGATTGGGAAATGAAGGTTGAACAACTCTTTGCTTGCCATCATATTAGCAAAGAGAGAAAAGTTCCATTGGCTACCCTTAGCTTTCAAGGGTATGCCCTCTATTGGTGGACTTCCCTTGTTAGGGAACGAAGGATTCATGGGGATCCTCCAGTAGAGTATTGGAATGATCTTAAGAGTGCCCTTAGGAAAAGGCACATTCCCTCCTACTATGAAAGGGAGCTTATAGACAAGCTCCAAAGGCTTAGACAAGGGAGTATGAGTGTTGAAGAATATAGACAACAAATGGAACTACTCCTTTTAAGAGCTGGACTTAGGGAGGAGGAAAGAACAAGCATAGCTAGGTTCCTTAGTGGGCTTAATATGGAAGTGAGGGACAAGGTTGAACTCCTTCCATATAGGGACCTAGATGAGCTAGTCCAACTTTGTATAAGAGTGGAGCAACAACTTAAAAGAAAGCCTTCTTCAAAATCTTATGGCTGTCACTCTTATCCAAGGAAGGACCAAGCCTTTGGAATTTTAGGGGCTGCACCTTCAAAACCCAAGGAAGATAAGGGTAAAACCATAGACAAACACACCCCTAAGACTAGTTCCCATGAAAGGACTAGCAACATTAAATGCTTCAAATGTCTTGGGAGAGGTCTCATTGCCTCTCAATGCCCCACAAAGAAAACCATGATCATGAAGGGTCAAGACATTTATAGTAGTCAAGAGGAGACTACTTCTTGCCCTTCCTCTAGTGGAAGTGAAGATGAAGGGGTGAAGAGTCTAGTGAGGAAGTCTACCCCCATGAAGAAGGTGACCTCTTAATGGTTAGAAGGCTCCTTGGAGGTCAATCTTGTGATCTATCTCAATCCCAAAGAGAGAACATCTTTCATACAAGATGCAAAATTTTAGATAAAACTTGTTCTCTCATTGTGGATAGTGGATCTTGTTGCAATTGTTGTAGCACAAGATTAGTTTCCAAGTTGAACCTCACTATCATTCCCCACCCACAACCTTATAAACTTCAATGGCTCAATGAGCAAGAGGAAATGATAGTTAACCAACAAGTGAAGGTACCTTTCTCCATTGGGACATATAAGGATGAAGTTAATTGTGATATAGTTCCCATGGAGGCAGGACATATTCTTTTAGGAAGGCCGTGGCAATTTGATAGGAAGATCATTTAAAATGGCCTAACTAATGAGATTACCCTCACCCATCTTGGCATTAAATTTATGTTGCATCCTCAAACACCTTCACAGGTGGCCAAAGATCAACTAACTATGAAAGATAAGAGGGATGAGGAAGAAAAACTAGAAAAACAAAAGAAAAAGAAGGATAGTAAGGCCTTGTCTTCAAAGGCTAAGGGGAAGGAAAAAGAGGAAAAGGATTCCTCCAAGAAGATTGTTAAGAAGAAAAATCATTTTGCAACAAAAGGTGATATTAAAAAGCACTCCTTCTTAAACAATCTTTCTACCTTCTCCTATCAAGGGAAACATCCCTTAGCACTGCCACAATTCCTACATTTGAGATATTACCCCCAAAGGTCCAAGAACTCTTACATGAATTTGGTGATATATTTCCCAAAGAGATACCCGCTAGGCTACCTCCTTTAAAGGGAATAGAACACCAAATAAATTTAGTCCCAGGAGCAAGCCTTCCTAATAGGCCAGCCTATAGGATTAACCCTCAGGAGACTAAGGAGATAGAGTCTCAGGTTAAAGAATTGTTGGAGAAGGGCTGGGTCCAAGAAAGCCTAAGCCCATGTGCTGTGCCAGTGTTGTTGGTGCCCAAAAAGGATGGTACATGGAGAATGTGTATAGATTGCAGGGCCATCAACAACATCACTGTAAAGTATAGGCACCCCATTCCTAGACTTGATGATTTGCTTAATGAGTTTCATGGTACCAATATCTTTTCAAAAATTGATCTTAAAAGTGGTTATCACCAAATCAGGATGAAAAAGGGTGATGAGTGGAAAACCACTTTTAAGACCAAGTTTGGTTTGTATGAATGGCTAGTGATGCCTTTTGGGCTCACTAATGCACCAAGCACCTTTATGAGGCTTATGCATCATGTCTTAAGGGATTTCATAGGTAGATTTGTAGTTGTTTATTTTGATGATATTTTAGTGTACAGTAGGAGCCTAGATGATCACTTAGGGCATCTCAGGCAAGTTCTTTCAGTCCTTAGGAAAAACACCCTCTATGAAAATATAGAGAAGTGTACTTTTTATGTAGATAATATAGTTTTCTTAGGGTTTGTAGTTGGTAGAAATGGGGTCCAAGTGGACCCTGAGAAAATCAAGGCCATCCAAGAATGGCCCACCCCAAAAAGTGTGGGAGATATTAGGAGCTTCCATGGGTTAGCAAGCTTCTATAGAAGGTTCATTCCTAATTTCTCTACAATTGCATCACCTCTCAATGAGCTGGTGAAGAAGAATGTGGCATTTACCTGGGGTGAAAAACAAGAGCAAGCCTTTGCTTTGCTCAAAGAAAAGCTTACTAAGGCACCTGTTCTAGCTCTTTCTGACTTTTCTAAAACTTTTGAGCTAGAATGTGATGCCTCTGGAGTGGGAGTTGGAGCTGTATTGTTACAAGGTGGACACCCTATTGCTTATTTTAGTGAAAAACTTTATAGTGCCACCCTCAACTACCCCACCTATGATAAAGAGCTTTATGCCTTAATAAGAGCCCTCCAAACTTGGGAACATTACCTAGTTTCCAAGGAATTTGTCATTCATAGTGATCATCAATCACTTAGTACATTAGAGGGCAAAGCAAGTTAAACAAAAGGCCTGCAAAATGGGTAGAGTACCTAGAGAAATTTCCATATGTTGTCAAATACAAAAAGGGAAAAACAAATGTGCTAGCTGATGCCCTCTCTAGGAGACACACATTGTTTTGCTCCCTAGGAGCTCAAATTTTAGGATTTGATAATATTATGGACTTGTATGCTTTAGATGAACATTTCTCTCCCATTTATGAGAGTTGTGGGAAAAAGGCCCAAGATGAATTCTATTTGGTTGGGGGATATTTGATCAAAGAGGGAAAGCTTTGCATACCCCAAGGATCCATTGGGAAATTACTTGTGAAAGAGAGCCATGAGGGTGGACTCATGGGTCACTTTGGGATAGACAAGACCCTTGTCTTACTCAAAGAAAAGTTTTATTGGCCCCATATGAAGAAAGATTTCCATAAGCATTGCACTAGGTGTGTGGCTTGTTTACAAGCCAAGTCTAGGGTGATGCCTCATGGGCTATACACACCCTTACCCATCCCCTCTGCACCTTGGGTAGACATTAGTATGGACTTTGTCCTTGGGCTTCCTAGAACCCAAAGAGGTGTAGACTCTATCTTTGTGGTGGTGGATAGGTTTAGCAAGATGGCACACTTTATACCATGCCACAAGGTGGATGATGCTTCCCACATCTCAAAACTCTTTTTCAGGGAAGTTGTGAGACTCCATGGTTTGCCTAGGACCATTGTGTCAGATAGAGATTCTAAGTTCCTTAGCCACTTCTGGAAAACCTTATGGGCTAAGCTAGGAACTAAACTTCTTTTCTCTATCACTTGTCATCCATAAACTGATGGGCAAACTGAGGTAGTGAATAGGTCTTTATCCACCCTTTTAAGGGCTCTTCTGGAAGGCAACCATAAGTCTTGGGATGAGTATCTTCCCCATGTAGAATTTGCCTACAACAGGGGGGTTCATAGAACCACCAAGCAGTCCACTTTTGAGGTTGTCTATGGGTTTAATCCCCTAACACCGTTAAACCTCATTCCCCTCCCATTGGACACTTCTTTTATTCATAAAGAAGGGGAATCTAGGTTAGAGTTTGTAAAGAAGTTGCATGAGAGGGTTAAGAACCAAATAGAGAACCAAACAAAGGTGTATTCAACTAAAGGCAATAGAAGAAGAAAAGAGCTAGTTCTTAATGAGGGTGACTAGGTTTGGCTCCATCTTAGGAAGGATAGATTCCCTACTAAAAGGAAATCCAAGCTTAGCCCTAGAGGGGATGGACCTTTTCAGGTTTTGGAGAGGATCAATAACAATGCCTATAGGTTGGACCTCCCATAAGAGTATGGAGTCAGCACCACTTTTAACATTTCTGATTTAATTCCTTTTGCAGGTGGAGCTGATATTGAGCAGGAGGAACTAACAAATTTGAGGTCAAATCCACTTCAAGGGGGAGGGGATGATGCAATCCTCCCTAGGAAGGGACCAGTCACTAGAGCCATGAGCAAGAGGCTCCAAGAGGATTGGGCTAGAGCTGCTGAAGAAGGCCCTAGGATTCTCATGAACCTCAGGGTAGATTTCTGAGCCCATGGGCCAAGGTTAGGTCTAATTATCTTTGTACATATTAGACTAGGATGTCATTATATTTGATCCTTGTATTTAGGGCTCCATAATGTAGGTAGGGTACCCTAGAAATATTGGATTTTTCAGCCCTTGTATTTTAGGGCACCTAGACTAGTTTTTGTATTAGGGGTAGTTTTGTAATTTCATATGCACTAAGTGAATATTTGATGTGTGTGTTGGGAAATAAAATTTAATTGAATTGGTAGAAGCCCAATCCAATTATATTTTAGAGGGGGAGGTGAGCATTTGCTTACTACACCCCAATGCCACATCATATAGTCACACTTTGTGCATGTCCTTCATGCTTTACATGCCTCATGACACCTAAGCACACTTAGTGGAAATCTTAGAATTGATCTTGGATTAGTGGGCTGAACCATAACTAAAATTCACTAATCATAATTAGTGAAATTTTGGCTCCAAAGTTTGGGTCCACAAATTCAATTTCAAATTCAAGTGAAATTAAATTTCCTTCCAATTTTCTGTGACACTTAGGCTATAAATAGAGGTCATGTGTGTGCATTTTTTGAACTTTGATCATTTGAATATTAAACTTCAGATTTCAGAGCTCTTTTAGAGCATAAAATTTCGTGCTCTTCTCTTCCTCTCCGTTCATTCATCTCCTTCTTCCTCCAGGCTCTTATCCATGGCCTCCTATGGTGGTAAGCTTCTTCTAGACTCATCTTCTCCTTGAAGTGGCTTCTCCTCTCTCTCTTCCTTCTCCATTCCGTTGCCATTCATCTTCCAAGAAGCAAAGGAATCCATTGATGAAGAAGATCCTAGGCCTACAAGCTCCAATGGAGCTTACATCATGTTCATATAACTCTTTTTCTGTGCTTTGGTATTTGGTGTGGCTGTTTTCCTATCACATGCATATTTAGAAATGTTTGTTTATTCTGTACGCACATGGCACCTACACCTCTGCACACACAATAAGTTATTGGGCCCTATACCCGAGTCCATGGAGACATAGGAAGTGGAGGTTGATCTGTGGTCATGCTGAGTCTCCGACTCGCTTGATGATAGTGAAGCCTCATCTAGAGTTTTTCTCTTTGATGATACATTGTCGTTGGTAGTCCCTACCGCCACAATGTTTGATATCGAAGAGGATGATATCTCTAGAAACCTTTGAAAGTTATGTGCGACCATCTTTGGGAGTTGTCACTAAATAGAAAACCTTTAGATCTTTCCATTAGGCTCCTAATTTAGGGACACAAAACAAACACACTATGTTTTTTCCTTGATCTATCCATGCATATTTTTTTATGACGTCGTGATTGTGTGCGTCATTCCTGTGTTTGCCATGTTGTTATTTTGGCATTAATTTATTGTGCTATCATGCTGGTTCGTCTAGTATGTTTCTCTTTGTGCTACCTACCACATGCTCTTATGCATGTATACTCATGTCATGTCGTCACTCATGCATCGCATTTGTCTCATCATCTTTGTCACGGGAAGCCGGAAGGTCCGCATCACCTTCTTAATTGCACGCATTGGGCACCATGGTAATGTCTGTGATTGAACCATGATACCCAATGCATTGTGGGTAAGAAGGGATGGCCTTCCAAACTCTTGTGTTCGTAGATAAACACGTTCTGTCATGCATAGCATAAACATTCCCTGATGCATTCATCATGCCTCCTCTATGATAGAGTGTTGAAGTATTGATCATTAGAATTTTCATTCTAGGAAACATGGGGTTGAACCAAGCGCCCTCTTTTAAAAAAAGGTTATATCATGTCAGAGTCAAAAGCCAAGGACTAGCCAGCTTGAGAGAGCTAGGGCAACAGATGGATTAAGTTCAATGCCAAGCCTTCAGCAAGACATATGGGAAAATCAAGGATTTGGCCATGATAGAAGTGTCCGTCGAAGCCATCGCATCCCTCGCTCAATATTATGACTAGTCGCTAAGATGCTTCATGTTTGGGGACTTTCAGTTGGTACCAACCATAGAAAAGTTTCAAGGGATCTTGGGATGCCCACTAGGAGGAAGGAAGCCGTATCTGTTTTCCGGATTCTACCCCTCCACGGCAAGAGTAGCAAAAGTGGTCAAGATCTCGGCATAAGAGTTAGACCGAGTAAAGCAAAATAGGAATGGGGTGGTAGGTATACCAAGGCAGCGCTTGGAGGAAAGGGCCGAAGCTTTGGCAGATCAAGGAGAATGGACTTCATTCATTGATATATTAGCATTGTTGGGGTTTGGGACCATACTCTTTCCAAATGTAGACGGGCTAGTGGATTTAGCAACGATCGACGCTTTTCTTGCTTATCAGCACAATAAGGAAAGCCCGGTCATTACTGATGCAATCCTCCCTAGGAAGGGACAAGTCACTAGAGCCATGAGCAAAAGGCTCCTAGAGGATTGGGCAAGAGCTGCTGAAAAAGGCCCTAGGGTTCTTATGAACCTCAGGGTAGATTTCTGAGCCCATGGGCCAAGGTTGGGTCCAATTATCTTTGTACATATTAGACTAGGATGTCATTATATGTGATCCTTGTATTTAGGGTTCCATAATGTAGGTAGGGTACTCGAGAAATATAGGATTTTTTAGCCCTTGTATTTTAGGGCACTTAGACTAGTTTTTGTATTAGGGGTAGTTTTGTAATTTCACATGCACTAAGTGAATATTTGATGTGTGTGTTGGGAAATAAAATTTAATTGAATTGGTAGAAGCCCAATCCAATTAAATTTTAGAGGGGGAGGTGAGCATTTGCTTACTACACCCCATTGCCACATCATATAGTCACACTTTGTGCATGTCCTTCATGCTTTACATGCCTCATGACACCTAAGCACACTTAGTAGAGAATCTTGGAATTGATCTTGGATTAGTGGGCTGAACCATAACTAAAATTCACTAATCATAATTAGTGAAATTTTAGCTCCAAAGTTTGGCTCCACAAATTCAATTTCAAATTCAATATTTCAAATTAGTGGGCTGAACCATAACTATAAATAGAGGTCATGTGTGTGCATTTTTTTGAACTTTGATCTTTTGAAAATTAAACTTCAACGTTCAGAGCTCTCTTAGAGCACAACATTTCGTGCTCTTCTCTCCCTCTCCCTTCATTCATCTCCTTCTTCCTCCAAGCTCTTATCCATGGCCTCCTATGCTGGTGAGCTTCTTCTAGACTCATCTTCTCCTTGAAGTGGCGTCTCCTCTCTCTCTTCCTTCTCCATTCCGCTGCCATTCATATTCCAAGAAGCAAAGGAATCCATTGATGAAGAAGATCCTAGGCCTACAAGCTCCAATGGAGCATACACCAATTGTTGTTTTGGCCCATGCATATGACACATTCAACCTGAGATGCAAAAAGAGCAGTTCAAGAATTGTCTGTTGTACACCCGCTCTTTATGTATGGTTGGTCTCCCATTTGTTTCTTCATGAAGGTAGACCTGTCTGTCCCCTGCAAGGGCATTGCATGTGTGCCAAAAAGGGAAAAGAAAATTGGGAGGAACTCTTGGCAGGTATGGTAGGAGCATCCGTTAGTTGGTTCCCCCGATGGAAGGAAGGAAGGACCAAAGTTTTTTGCTTGTGTGAAGGATCTTAAATGCCCCCTTGTCGCAATCTACCCTTCAGCGGAAGGGCGACGCGAAGGCTCACGGGTGTGTCTTCCAAGGTAGGAGAACGCACGGAGTCGCCACCAACGTTAAAACGTCGGAAAAACCGAAACATGTGGTCTACGAACTTTAAGTGTGAAAGGTTTGGGAGTTGTTTTTACGCATGGGGAAGGTATTAGCACCCCACGCATCCGTCACAAGAGATGACAACCATTTAAGGCGTTGGACCATTAATGATCACTTGGTTTTTGAAAAGGAGAGAAACGTTAAGGCATTGGACCATTAACTATCTCTTGGTTTTTGACAAGGAGAGAAACGTTAAGGTGTTGGACCATTAACGATCTCTTGGTTATGAAAGAAGAGAAATGTTAAGGCTTTGGACCATTAACGATCTCTTGTGTTTTTTAAAAGGGGTGTTCGACAAAAGCGGGGATTTTGCTCCTATGTATCCTCGATTGCGATGAGGAACTTAGACCTACGTAGTTCTTCGAAAGCGGTAAGGTTATGCGATGTGTTGATTTTATGCTCTTGAATGGTCCATTTTAACCAATGAAAAGCGAAGGGAACCATTTAAGGCATTGGACCTTAAAACGGTTTCAAGTGATTTTTGCAGATAAAACTTGGTTTATGAGTTAATTCCTTCAAGAAAACTTTCAAAGAAAAACGTCCGATTGAATTTTTTTCATTATTTTATTATTTTTTTTCCAAGATATTTTGATTATTTTATTATTATTTTGTTTTTTTTATTTAACCGAGGTTACAACGTGAATAATCGGTTAGATTTTGCTTTAACAGTGACTAAACGAGATTGCAACACAAATGATCGGTTGAAATTCATTTTACCATTTATTTGGTGAGATAACGGCTTAAACGATCAGTTAAAGCTCGTTAAAAACGGAAAAAGTGGGTACAAAAAGAAGGCGAAATGAAAATGAAAGCGTACAAAACAAGAATGGACCACTGAGGGTGCATAGACTCAATTGAAATATTCGATTTTGAGAACTTACCGGTTGAAGACCGAAGAACGACGAAGAACTTCCACGGAATCGCTCACGGAAATGTCTCGGAAGCGTTACGGAAGCACCTCGACTAGGATTTTTTTTCTTCTTTCTCTTCTCTTACTAATTTTAAGTGAATTACAGTGCATAAAAATGTTGGACCCTTTTACTCAGCCCCCTTCCCCTATTTATAGGAGAAAATGGGAAGTGGTTGCCGCCCAGGCGAGCAGGGTTGCTTCCACCTGAAGTAACCCCTTTCTCCATAATTGTCCAAGTGGGCCAGATTGCTATTTACACCCCCCATTTTGCTAAATGCACCCTCGTTTTCGTGTTTTTGGGCTGATTTCTTTCCAAAATGTCGTAGAACTTTACGGGTTACGCGAAGAAACTTGTTTTCCTTGCGGAACGTTGCGAAATTTTACGGATTATGCAATGATGCTTGCTTTCTTTCCTGGAACGTCGTAGAACTTTACGAATTACACAACGATGCTTGTTTTTCCTTCCAAAATGTTACAAAACTTTACGGATTACGCAACGATGCCTTTTTTGGTGTCCTGCAGGGACCAACCAAAGTTCGCAACTCAACAACAAGTGTCCCTAGACGAATTTAGGGTATGACAATTGCCCCTCTTTACTTATCTTTTATTGGAGATAAAAGGGAAGTAAAGATAAGACAACTAATTTTGTTTGAGCTGAACCTCACCCGACCGACCAATAGCTCAACCAACGAAACCTCTCTGCATGCTATCGAACTTGATCGTCTCTGGTTAGCTGAGAAGAGTCTTATGCGTCATTGGACTTGATCGTCTCTGGATGACAAAGGTAAACCTGCAAAAATCTTCAAAATGATTAGAAGCGGACGACCATCATCATCCTGGATATCATTGGACTTGTTCATCTCTGGATGATGAAGGTGCGGATAACCATGAGGTATCTCCGCATGTGTCATACCCTAATTTCGTCCGGGGACCTTTGCTCGATGACGTGCGACCATTCTTTGGTCCTCGTGAGGTGCTTGGCACCCATCATTAGGCAATTTGTGAAATTCCAGGACATGCCGAAAAACCAAAAAAATATTGATGCACAATCCGTAAGTTTCCGTGACACACCGGAAATCAAATGGAAGCATCGTTGCATAATTAAGTGAGGTTCCGTAACATTCCGTAAGTCAAAAAGGGGATGATTATGTAATCCGCAAGGTTCCGTAACATTACGGAAAGAAAACAAGTATCGTTACGAAATTCGTAAGTTTCCGTAACTTTACGAAAAAAGAATCACCAAAAAACAGCAGAGGGGGGTGTACTTAGTAAAAATGGGGGTGCAAATAGCACCCAGGCCCACTTGGGCCCTCTGGAATATTCCTCCAGAAGGCGGTTGCTTCTGGAGGAAGCAACCCTGCTCGCCTGGGCGAGCTGAGCTCGCCTGGGCGAGCTGGGCGGCAACCACCTCCCCTATTTTGCTATAAATAGGGGAGGAAAGGAAGAAGGAAGGGGTCCAGCCCCTTAGGCACTTCTCTCTCTTTCGAATTTGCTTGGAAAAATTGTTTCCGTGAAGAAAATCTAAGCCGAGGCGCTTCCGAAACGTTTCCGTAACGTTTTCCGTGAAGAATCTCGCAAAGGTTTCAACCGTTCTTCGACGTTCTTCATTCGTTCTTCATCGTTCTTCGATCTTCAACGGGTAAGTACCTCGAACCAAGCTTTTCGATTCATTCTATGTACCCGTAGTGGTCCACATTGTGTTTCGTGCATTTTTACTCTCGTTTAGTTTACTTTTTATACCCCCTGTTGACGTGCTTAAGCCATTTTACTTAAGTCATTTCTCGCTTAACTTAAAAATAAAATAAATTTCCACCGAACGTTTGAATTGTATTATCCATTAACTTCGGTTAAAATAAATTCCGACCGTTCGGTCGTGCCGTAACCACGTTGGAAATCAAAAAGAGGTAAAAAATAATATAATAATCAAAAAGACATCTTTTAGTAAAATAAAGCGGAAAATCAATCGGACGTTTTCTCTTTGGGATTTCTCATTCTTAATCGAATTGATTAATGACTAAAGTGAAACTAAAGGCTAAAATCAATTCGCCTAGTCAAGCTCGTCCACAAAAATAGGCTTTTGAAGTTTGTCATCTCGATTTCTCACTAAGTAAAATGGATCATTTTTAAGGTCCAACGCCTTAAAATGATCACCACTTAAGTAAAAAAGAATCACTTGATAAGAAAGAACTACGTAGGTCTGATTTTCTCATCCCAATTGAGGAATACGTAGGAGCAAAGGGAAACACCCTTGTCGACCACAAAAAGAAAAAAAATATAATAAGGGTATAAAGGATATAAGAACATAAAAGGGAACATAAAAATCAAAGTCATGTTTGCACATTCGATTAAAGGCTGCCGTCCCTTGGGACGGGCGTGTGGGGTGCTAATACCTTCCCCGTGCGTAAATACAACTCCCGAACCTTTCACTAAAAAGTTCGTAGATCTCGTCTTTTCCGGTTTTTCCGACGTTTTCCTCAAATAAACGTTGGTGGCGACTCCGCGTGTATTCCTTTCGTGGAACACGCTTCCCGCGAGTCTCGCGTCGCCCTCCCACCGAAGGGTAGGTTGCGACAGCATGCTATCGGACCCTCGAGTCACGATAGCAGAATTGTGTGTACGGATAACCATAAGGTATCTCTGCATGCTATCGGACCCTCGAGTCATGATAGCAGAAAGGTGAGACTTTTTCGCGGTCTCAACCCGAAGACGCTGACATCTCCAAGAAGGGTGCAGATGACCATATTGGTCTCTATGTGTCAATGGGCTCACTTGCCTCTAGTTGACGAAAGGTGCAGATAACCATAAGGTATCTCTGCATGCTACCAGACCCTTGAGTCATGATAGTAGAAAGGTGAGACTTTTTTGCAGTCTCGACCGGAAGACGCCGACATCTCCGGGAAGGGTGCAGATGACCACATTGGTCTTTGCATGTCAACGGGCTCACTTGCCTCTAGTTGATGAAAGGTGTGGATAACCATAAGGTATCTCTGCATGCTATCGGACCCTCGAGTCACGATAGCAGAAAGGTGAGACTTTTTCGCAGTCTCGACCGGAAGACGCTGACATCTCTGGGAAGGGTGCAAATGACCACATTGGATGTTAGCGAATAAACACAACGCGTCTATTGGGGAAGGGAAGTATGCTAATAGAATTTTCTCGTAACCACAAATGAGATTTTGGATTTTAGCGTTTTGTTTCTAGACAACCATTTAGAGGAAACACTGGGTCCAACTGAAAATAGAAGAAAATTACTCAGAGTATATAAACCTCAAATAGGCAAGTGTTTCATCCTAATTCCAAACCATAGATATGTCATGATTTGACTTTGCAAATCATTTCCTATCAAATCAGAGATAACATGTGTGATCATGGATCAATAGGACCTTTTATGGGAGTACTATTTTTGGAGGAAAATTTGGCTCTGAGTGTTTTGGCCTTTTCCTTTTCTATTTTTGTTCATTGCGGGGTGAAAAAGTCGCCAGTGCACAAGATTTTGGCTGGTAATCAAAGGGAGAGGACCACTTTAAGTTGTGGTTTCCTTTCTTTCCTTATTGCGACAATTATGTATTGTTCAAATATTGTCTAGTCCGAAGACCTTTCTGTATATTTTCTTTTTGTTTTCTTCCGATCTTCGATTAGGAACTTTCTTTTCTTTCTTGTTTTATTTCGATCTTTGATTGGGAACTTTCTTTTTCTTTTGTTTTCTTCCGATCTTTGATCGGGAAATTCTTTTTCTTTTTTTGTTTTCTTCCGAGGGCGAGGATGGAAATTCTCATCCTGGGTCAAGGTTTATGGTGAGTTGGGATTTTGGCTTAAGGCTTGTAGAACGGCTAGACATCATATATGTCAAGGTGTTGGTTTGGCCAGCGGTTCAAGGATAAAGGAATGTCCCACATTATTTCTATGACATGCATGCAACAATGATGATTCAGAAATTTTATGCAAAACTGGTCATGCATGCACCTATGTGGACACTCAAGCATCAAGTTTTGTGGTCATGTGACACTAGGGCTCAGGATTCATTTTTCCTATTTAAGTTAACCCAATGTTTCCAAAATATGCTCTTTTATCAATTCAGATATTCATTCGAGTCCATTTTGGGCGTTTGGGAAAATTTTCATAACATTCACCCTTCAGGTGTATACACATTTTTTCAACGAAACCCTTTTGTGTTTTGATCGGTGAATCTTTTTCAAAGAAAGAGCTGGAGTTTATTTCTTTTCGAAAGTGTCTTGGCTTTTTAGTCAAAAATATATTTTTTTGTTCTTGTTCATAAGGTATTTTTGTGAGGTATTTTTGCTACCTAAATTACAAACATGCATATCCAAGGTAGCTTGCTACCTAAACACACACATATATATTTTGTGAGGTATTTTTGCTACCTATATTATATACATGCATATCCAAGGTATTTTGCTACCTAAAGACACATATATATATTTTGTGAGGTATTTTTGCTACCTTCCCGGTTTGTGCTTGTTTATTTAAATTCCAAGGATTATGAGCAACTAGGCGTGTCCAACTATGACTTAAGAAACATAGGTGAACAAATAACAAGCAGAAATTTAAAGGGTACTAGGCTGCCTCCTAGTAGCGCTTCTTTAACGTCTTGAGCTGGACACGTCATGATGACTTATCGATCCTGGGCCTAGTACCTACTCATACTTGCCTCGATGGTTGGCCGCCTGCTGGTCGGCCACGTGTCGTAGGCAATGCTTCAGCCTTTGTAGATGAGCTGAGGGACTCTGAAGGTGGTGGCGGTGTGTCTGTTGCCTGCTGCTAGTCGTCCCCGGGCCACTGTGGTGCCTCGCCCTGCGCCTACTTGGGGGCACAGTACTTCTTGATGAAAACCTGGTTAGTAAGGGGTCTGATGACCTTGTCAGGGGTGACGAGCACTTCGTAGATATGAACCCTCATGGCACAAGGGCTGACTTAGGATCGTCTAGGATTAAACCTTGATGGAAAATGCGGAAATTGATTAAGGAAAGGATGGAAAATAAGGTGGTTAATTTCGTGGGTCTTAATAAGGTGGTTCTGGGCATAAAATGGATGAATGGGATGATAAAATGTAGGTTAAGTGGTGGCTGGACAGAAATATAGAAATGGCAATAACTGAAGCTACAGGGCTCCAAATGAGGTGATTCCAAAACGAGGTGAAAGGTCTCGTTTTGAAAGTCAATTTAGGCTCAAGAATCACTTAATTTGAGTGCGTAAAATGGGAGTTATGGCCACGAGATAATTCTTGGCAGAGGTGGATTTTCTGGAATTGTGGTTTGAAAGAACAAGGGTGAAGATGAAAGGAAGGAAAGAATCACTCTTTCCAGCGAGGGCAACACACAAAGGTTGTGAAAGTCCTTTGATACAGCCAGGGTGTTCTTGAATCACTCAAGAATTTAGGAGAATCACTCTCACTAAGATAAAAGAGATAAACTCTAATTTTCTGAATAAAACTCAACTTGTCTTTATTGATAAAATGATTCAGCTTATATAGAAGCTTTACAGCAGATTTTAGTAATGACCCACTAACCTAGAATTAAAATAACTTAATGCCATTAACCTAGGGAATTAAAAAAAACTTAATGGTTGAGTGTAACTGAAATTGTGGCAACCAAAAGTCACCCCTAACAGCCAACAAGTCAGCCACCATTTGGTCTCCCAAAAGGCTGATGCCTAGGTTGCCAATTGGGCCCTTATTACAACTTGAACTAAACCTACTAAAGCCCTTTTAGTTGATTAACCCAAAACATATTTTTGGTCAGCCAACTTTACAAGGATTGGGCCATTATTTAGACAAACTAAACACTCTAAAATTGAGACAAAGTGGTGCCATTAAGTCCTCCTCCATTTGGGCCATGATACAACTCACAACCTTGGACTTTTCTCCTTGAAACTTGGGCTTGTATTCAAATAGTATGGACAGCACTTGTTGAAGAGCTTCCTTGGCTTTCCTTGCTCTAGCCCTTGTCATAGGCCCTCCAAGTCCTTCAAGTGGATCCTTGCCCTTGCTCTTGGTCATGTCCTCATCACTGTTGCCTACTGCTAGTCGTCCCCAGGCCACTGTGGTGCCTCGCCCTGTGCCTGCTTGGGGGCACAGTACTTCTTGATGAAAACCTGGTTAATAAGGGGTCTGATGACCTTGTCAGGGGTGACGGGCACTTCGTAGAACTGACAGAGGCCCGTAATCAGAGCTAGAAACCCCAGGACCCTGTTGGACTTCTCCGGGTCCACTAGGTGTCTTGGGGGCGTGATCCCTGCAAATAGCAAATGGCATTAGAAAGCAGTTGAACCACGTGCATACTTACCTATGTCATGATGGCAAAAACCAACTAACACTTCGGCAGGGGGGGATCGACGTAGTGGTCGCTGGGCAGAATGTTGCTGAGTAGCAACGTCATCCATATCTGGGTTAGAGTGGTCATGTTGGTGCGCATGATCCGCACTCGTCTCACTGGTATGCTAGTAGTTGTGTGATAGCCTCCTCATCAAAGTCGGAGACCTGCCTTCTCCTCTGGCTGTGCTTGCATAGTTTGCCCTCCTCCAAGATCAGGGGGTGGCTAGGCTGCCTCCTAGTAGCGCTTCTTTAACGTCTTGAGCCGAACGTGGGATGATGATCTACTGATCATGGGCCTAGCGTTTGCTCATACCCGTCCCCAAGTTTCTGAAAGCAGGAAATGGTATCACGCAGTAAAACATGACTATGCTACCACTTACCTTGGTTTATCTCCGTCTTGGATTCGGCGCAGTATTGACCATTTCTTGAAACAAACCTATTCTTGTCTGTCGATTCATAGGATAAAAATATGCATGAGCAATCTAAGTGCAATAACATTAAACAAAAGCCTATTGTGTTCAATTTTAATTAAGGGCTTGCGGCATCCCCATGGATCGAGCAAAAAGGCTCAGATCATCAAAAGAAAATGCATCTTTAAAGCAAAAGACACAAAACGAGGGTTGCAAAACGAATCATCAATCCGACGTTCATTAGATGTTTATGACCAAAGTTTACAAAGGACAGGAAACTCTGGGGGAAACCATAGAATACAAGCATGCAGCAACTCTCCTAATTGCCCCAAGTCTCAAGCGTAGTATCGCTTGATGACGTCGGCGTTCACGGGTGAAGGCAACTCGTCGTCATCCATATTGGCGAGCACTAGGGCTCCTTCAGAGAAGGCTTTCTTGAAGATTAAAGGCCCTTCATAGTTTGGAGCCCACTTTCCCCTATTGTCTTTTAGGGCTTGGGAGACCTTCTTCAGCATTAGGTTCCCTTCGTTGAACTTGCACGGGCGTACCTTTTGTCGAAAGGGTTATTCACTTGTCTCTGGTATAATGCCCATGGCTCATAGCTGCCAGACGCTTGACCTCTATGAGATTGAGATGATCAAAGCACGCTTGGGCCCACTCTAATCCTTTCAATCCAGATTCCACACGGATCCTCAAGGAAGGGACTTCCACCTCAAATGGTAGTACGACTTCCATTCCGTACACCAACGAAAATGGGGTTGCCCCGATTGATGTGTGTACCGAGGTTCGATAACCATGCAGCATGAAAGGGAGAATTTCATGCCAATCCTTATATGACACAGTCATTTTCTGAATAATCTTCTTGATATTCTTGTTGGCCGCCTCTACTGCCCCATTCATCTTAGGCTAGTAAGGCGTGGAATTGTCGTGCTGGATCTTGAACTCCTCGCACATTTCTTTCATCATTTTGTTATTCAGATTGGTGCCATTGTTTGTGATAATCTTCCTTGGAAATCCATACCAATAGATTATCTCCCTTTTGATGAACCTAACTACCACATTCCTCGTGACGCTAGAGTATGAGGCGGCTTCGACCTATTTGGTAAAGTAGTCGATCGCAACCAAGATGAAGTGATGCCCGTTTGAAGCTTTGGGCACAGTGGCCCCGGTCACGTCTATTCCCCACATGGAGAAGGGCCACAACGCTTCCAGGATGTTCGAAGGCAAGGGCGGAGCGTTGACGTTGTCTGCAAATGTATGGCACTTATGGCACTTTCTCACGTGGATGCAATAGTCACTCTCCATGATGAGCCAATAATAGCCCGCCCTCAGGATCTTTCTAGCCATGGCGTGCCCGTTAGCGTGTGTTCCAAAGGAACCCTCGTGGACTTCCACTAGAATCCACTTAGCCTCCTTAGCATCCACGCATCGGAGTAGCACCATGTCATGGTTTCTCTTGTATACTATGTTTCCACTTAATAAGAAACTGGTTGCCAATGTCCTTAACATTCTCTTGTCGTTGTTGGAAGCCTCCGATGTTCTTGAGCCCGAAGGACATCTCCTTATAATAGAATGTCCCCCCCCAAAATGAGTTATTATTTTTTTATTGGACAATCCTGCAGGTCAAAACTCAGGGGCGCAGGTCGTTTGAGCAAAGAAGCCAATGGCTTACATTCACGTTCCAGCGGAAGCCAAACAAGCAAGACGTAATTGTGAAAGGATGAGAGACAATGATGTCAAATATGTCCATTTTATTAGCATTGCAACTATGGTTTACAATAATGGTAGAAAACACGAAAATCCTATTGAGTCATCTAATCAATAACTTTCAAAATTGCCCCATGTGTGGTATCACCAATCGATTCTCCTCAAATTTCAGCCAGCCTGCATCAATTAGACTTTGCACCTTATATTTCAAGGCCTTACAATGCTCAATGGAATGCCTCGGTACTCCTCCATGATAAGCACATGTTGCATTTGGGTCGTATCCTTGATAAAATGGAGGTTGAGGAAACTTGGTTGGGGTTATGGCTACCATTGACTTATGGAGTAGATACGGGAGTAAGTCATCATAGGACCTCAGAATTGGTGCGAATTTTACAAGTTCCTTTTTTACAAAATCCATGCCTTGTTCGGTGTTTTGGTTCACGCTAAAGGTGGCGTTTCACATTGGTCATGTGGCAGGCAGGCTTTGTGGCTGATTGGGTGGTGGGTAATGAGAAGGGCCGATATCAGCTGAGTAAGGACATTGTTGAGTAGGAGGGAAATTTGGCTATGTAGGAATGGTAGTCAGAACACGAGTTCCTTTCCCCTTGTCCTTCTTTCTATTTGCCCCAGGTTCTTTACTTGTCAACGCGAGACAATTAAATTTTCCAATTCCCAGACCCACTTCGATCCTTTCGTCGGCGACCACTAAATCAGCGAAGCTTGAAGGCATGTAACCCATCATTTTCTCATAGTAGGATATTGGCAACGTATCTACTATCATTTGCACACGCCCCACAGCTGCGTCCTATCCAGAGAAGGATCCGCCATATCGGTGAAAGGACAATCGTTGAATCCTTTGACAGCTCTCAGCCTCTCTTTGATGAGACTAAGTTTTTCCCTTCCCTCCATTGCAAGCAATGGTTCCCCCGCGGAGAAAAGTAATGACCGGATTGGGCAGGGTTGAGAGACTCTCGCGATGTTGGGCTGAGGCAGTGCATCAAGCGCCAATCCCTTGGTGGTGAAATAGGGGTAGCTGTCAATGTCTCTGTGGGCGTGCTCTTGAGGACCCTCGTGGGCACACCCGGGGGGCTCCCCTTTAACAGTAGTCGGAGTGGAATGATTCATGTTATCATGCATGGTAGGTGTGAAGTTGGGCGGTAAACCGTAGGGGTAAGAACCTCGGTTGTACCCTAGATGGGGGTTGTTGGCATGCCCCATTGTGTTTCTCCCTCGTCCCAAAATGTCTGAGACGGGATGACATGCCGTGGATGGAAGGACCGGGTTTGCTTCGACGGCTGTGCTGGCTGCGGCCGCATTACTCCCTACTAACCTCTCCATTCCTAGGATGGCTTCCATTATGGAAGCCATTTGATCTTTCAAAGCCGACATATAGGCTTTTATCTATTCGTGCACCTTCTCTAAGTCAACCATTGTCCTAGACTTGGATTGGGTGCGATAGGGATGCCTTGGGGCACGCTTAGTTATGATGTTCTCCCTAAAGAGGGAGAATATGGTGAGTATGAAACAAGGAATATGAATGCATGCTAGAGATATGATGTCGGAGCATTGGATTCACACTGGTTCTTTGAGCAAACTCATGGGATAAAACTCATTTTTATTTAGAGAGAAAAAAGGCTTTAACTAGCCGAGATTATAGCGATGGTACAAAAATGCCTCAACGACTCATTAAGTCTATCATGCGTTGACAATAGCTCAGGAGCCTATGAATTTCCTCAAGGGCCGAATATACGTCTGCCATTGCCTTGGCCTTAGCTAGCAGTCGAGGAAGATCCTGACTTCCGTTCAAGGTAAGGGCAAATCGATCCATCCACATCATCGCCTCTTGGTGCAATGAATCGATCACCCTTCCCCTTGCTTCCTTTTCTGCATACACCTTGGCATACTCATCTACTAGCTTATGCTCATGGGTCGTTGCCAGATTCAACTCTTCTTTATACTTAGCAATGATGGCCATCACGTTTCCCTCCATCTCGCTTAGTTGTTGGGATAAACTCCTTGTGGATTTTAGACAAGCCTTCAACTCAAAAACCATGTCATCGACTCGCGATTGGTCCCTTTTCTCTTTCCGGAGTTTAAGCTCGTTGTTGCTTCCCCATAGAGCCCTTCGGAACTTATTCCGACCATGTTCTTCCTTTCGGGCCCTCTTGGTTTCTCGCTCCAAGGATTCGGTGGCGGCCGTGTTGACGTCCTTCAACTCGTCATACTCCTTTCGGACTTTGACAGCTATTGACTTAAACTTTTCCTTGACCGCTTGGGCCTTCTCAAGCTCTGCCTTTAGGGCTTGCACCTCTTTGCGCTCTTCCGGAGCCTCGGCCTTTTCTTCCCTCGTAGCTTTCAGCTTCAGCAGCCAATCCAAGCCTTGTGTGCGGGATCCCAGACACTTACGATAGGCTTTGCGGAAGGCTTGCCGTTGGAGTTGACCCGTCAACTGTCTTAATTCTAGTAGACTGGTGACTTCTAGTCTTTTGATCTTGACTTGATAAAACCTCTTTTTGAGCAAAGGTGTTTGATTTGATCCCATGTTTTACTAGAATGGAAAAGTCCTGTGCGAATCAATACCCTGACATCTACCATGGGAGAAAATGGATGAATGCATGAAGAAATGCTTATGCGATGCATAACACAAATGCATTTTACAGACATGAGAGCTCGGAAGATTATCTCTTCGTAACCACCACATTTGGGCAGCACAGTGCCCCATGTATGTACTTAAGAAGGTGATACAACCTTCTGGCTTCCAGTGACAAAATGACGGGAACAAAATACCGCGCAAGCGCGATGATGCGACGCAGATTAAAAATGCGCATGGTTTTGTGGCGCAATAGGGGGACGCATAAGCATGGTAATATAATCAAGCAATCATATAGTATAGACGCACACGAAATTTAGAGGACATGCATGATAGTGTTTAAAGAAAACAATGACACGTAGCATGTTTTCTTCGTGCCACTATTTTGGGAACCTAAACGGGAGGGACTAAAGGCTTTTAGTAACAATTCCTGAGGTGGTCATATCTCTCTTGATTGTTTCTAGAGGTATCATTCCCTTTGACAAAAATATTGTGGCGGTAGGGACTACCAGCGACAATATATCATCAAAGAGAAAAACTCTAAAGGAGGTTTCATTGTTATCAAGCAAGTCGGAGACTTAGCATGACCACAGATTCACCTCCACTTCCTATGTTCCCATGGACCCGGGTATAGGGCCCCTTTTCAACTCACCGTGTGTGCAAAAAGGTGTTGGTGTTTATGTGAATCAAATGAATGAATATTTATCTCATGCATGCATTAAACACGTTTCAAAGCATCAACGAGTTATACAATAACATAAAGGAAATAAGAGGAAAACTGATGAGAGGTGTCATACCCTAATTTCGTCCGGGGACCATCTGTTTGTGGGATGCGACCCTCGCTAGACCACTTTGAGGTACTTGACACCCATTGTTAGGCAATCCGTGAAGTTCCGTGACATGTTGGGACTTGAAAGGGAGTGTTAATGCGCAATCCGTAAAGTTTCGTAACATTCCGGAAGCCGAAGAAGGGATGGTTGCGTAATCCGTAAAGTTTCGTGACATTACGGAAAGAAAACAAGTATCTTTACGTAATTCGTGAAGTTCCGTAACGTTACAGAAAAAGAATCAGCAAAAAATGGGGAAAGGGGGTGTATTTAGTAAAATGGGGGGATGTAAAAAGTAATTTTCAAATCTGGGCCATTCTAGAGGTTTCTGGGCATTTTCTTACTTAATATGAAAGCAACCTAGCTCGCCTGGGCGAGCTGAGCTTGCCTGGGCGAGCTTGCTGGCAACCTCCTCCCCTGTTTTGTTAAAAAATGGGCTTTCGGGGCTTCCGGGACACCCGTAATGCTTCCGTAAAATTCCCATAACCCTAAATAACCATATTTCATTTAATATGGGTGAGAAGGAAGAGAAAAAAAGAAGAAAATCAAAATGGGTGGTGCAAATAGAAATTTTGAAATTTTGAATTGGGCCTTCTAGACTGTTTTTCGTAGCTGGATTGTTTCTGGAGGAAGCAATCCAACTCGCCTGGGCGAGCTGGGCGGCAACCTCCTTCCCTTTTTTCTTATAAAAAGGCAAAAGAGGGCTGTTTTAAGGATCCCTCAGTCCCCTGGCTATGTATTTCAGTTGTTTTTGGTGGAAAAAATTGTTTCCGGAAGAAAATCCAAGCCAAGGTGCTTCCGTAATGCTTCCGAGATGTTTCCGTGAGCGAATCCGTGAAGGTTTTCCGTCGTTCTTCATCGTTCTTCATCTGTTCTTCGTTCGTTCTTCGTTCTTCAACGGGTAAGTATTCGAATCTGAGACTTTCAATTCATTTCTTGTTTTTTTTGGCTTTCATCTTTATTTCGTTCATTTTCGGTTTTCTTTTCTTCCGTCTTTAACGCGCTTTTATCGTTTATTTAAGCCGTTTTCTCACCTAGTAAATGATAAAATGAATTTCAACCGATCATTTGTGTTGTAATATCGTTTAATCAATTTTAAAACAAAATCTAACCGATCGTTCACACTGTAACCTCGGTTAAACAAAAAAAAAAGCAAAATAATAATAAAATAATCAAAATATCTTGAAAAATAATAATAAAATAATCAAAATATCTTTGAATAAAATAATAAAAAAAAAATCAATCGGACGTTTTTCTTTGGAAGTTTCCTTGGATCAATTGACTAATAACCAAAGTGAAACTAAGGCTAAAATCAACTCACAAATTAAGCTTTGTTCGCAAAAGTCACTTAAAACCGTTTTAAGGTCCAACGCCTTAAACGGTCCTCTTGGCTTTTATCGGTTAACATGGACCGTTCAAAAGCATAAAATCAACATGTAACTTTACCGCTTTTGCAAGAACTACGTAGGTCTGATTTCCTCATTGCAATTGAGGATACGTAGGAGCAAAAGCCCCGCTTTTGTCGACCACCCCAAGAGATCGTTAATGGTCCAACGCCTTAACATTTCTCTCCTTTCAAAACCAAGTGATCGTTAATGGTCCAACGCCTTAACGTTTCCCTCCTTTCAAAAACAAAAGATCGTTTAATGGTCCAATGCCTTAAACGACATTTGTTTAGTCAAAATATATCTTGCAAAAAAGATAAGAAAAACAACTTAACCAACATTTAGTTCTCGAAGAACTACATATGTTTGATTTCGTTACCACAATTGATGAATACGTAGGAGCAAGGGAAACACCTTTGTCGACCACAAAAAGATAAAAAAATATAAAGGCATAAAAAGACATAAAAAACGTAAAAGGGAAAATAAAACAAATTGAAGTCATATTTGCACACTTGATTAAAGGTTGTCGTCCCTTGTGATGGACGCGTGGGGTGCTAATACCTTCCCCGTGCATAAATACAACTCCCGAACCTTTCACTTAAAGTTCGTAGACCACACCTTTTCCGGGTTTTCCGACGTTTTCCTCGAATAAACGTTGGTGGCGACTCCACGCATTTTCCTTCCTTGGAAGACGCACCCGTGAGTATCGCGTCGCCCTCCCGCCGAAGGGTAGGTTGCGAAAATTGGCGACTCCACTAGGGACTTTTTTTAGAGAGTTAGGCCATTTAATCTTGTGCAATGTTTTATCATGACTTTCTCCTTTGTTGGTTTCCCTTTATTTTTCTTGTGTTCTTGTATATAACTCTTGGATGCCTTTGAGTGTATGCATAAGATAAATATTTATTCATTTGATGCACACAAACACCAACACTATTTGCATACACGGTGAGTTGAAAAAGGGCCCTATACCCGGGTTCGTGGGAACATAAGGAGTGGAGGTGAATCTGTGATCATGCTAGGTCTCCGACTTGCTTGATTACAGTGAACCCTCATCTAGAGTTTTTCTCTTTGATGACATATTGTTGCTAGTATTCCCTACTGCTGCAATATGTTCTTCGAAGGGGATGATACCTCTAGAGACCATCAAGAGAGATATGACCACCTTGGGAATTATCACTAAAAGCCCTTTTAGCTCCCTCCCATGTAGGTCCCTAAAATAGGGGCACGGAGCAAACACGCTGCATGCCATTTTTCACACTGCCATGCATGTAGTCCTAAGTGTCATGTACCCCTTTACTTATATTTGTTTGTGGATATTGTCGTACTATGTACATCCCCGTATTGTGCCTTTCGCATATGCATCATGCACGGGTTCTGTCTTGATCCCCTCTCTTTGGCAAACCAACGGAGGGTCCGTGTCACCTTCTTAAATACATACGTTGGGCATGGTGCTACCCCAAGACGTTGTATCTAAGAAGGAGACAATTTCCCGGGCTCCCGTATTCATAAATTGCACCTGTGTCATATGCATTTCTTCATGCATTCATCCATTCCACCCATGATAGATGTTGAAGTTTTGAATCGCACTGGGTTTTTGTTTCACTTTAGTAAAACATGGGAACAAATCAAACTGGAAAAATGTTTTATCAAGTCAAGATTAAGGGCCTAGATATCACCAGCATTAAGGAGTTAGGGCGGTTGATGGGACCTCTCCAAATGCAAGCCTTCCGCAAGGCGTATGGAAAGATTTTAGATTGACCATAGTAGAGATATCCACAGAAGCCGTTGTATCACTCACCCAATACTATGACCAGCCTTTGAGATGCTTCACGTTTGGAGACTTCCAATTAGTACCGACTGTTGAAGAATTTGAGGAGATTCTAGGATGTCCTCTTGGGGGAAGAAAACCGTATCTTTTCTCCGGCTTTCTTCCCTCCTTGAGCAAGATTGCAGTTGTGGTCAAGGATTCGGCAAGAGAGTTGGATCGTGTAAAGCAAACTCGAAACGGCGTAGTGGGCCTACCACGAAAGTACTTAGAAGGCAAGGCAAGGGATATAACGAATCAAGAGGAGTGGGTCCCGTTTATGGATGTATTTGCATTGCTAATCTTTGGGGTTGTCCTCTTTCCAAACGTGGACGGTTTGGTGGACCTAGCCGCAATTGACGCTTTCCTTGCATATCACCATAGCAAAGAAAGCCCAGTGGTAGTTGTCTTGGCAAACTTATTTGATACGTTTGACCGAAGGTGCGAGAAGAGTAGCGCACAGATCATCTGATGCTTGCCCGCTCTTTGTGTATGGTTGGTTTCGCACCTGTTCCAGCAAGACATAAGGCATCCATGTCCGCTCCGAAGCCATCGCTCGTGTGTCGAAAAGCGAAGAGTAGATTGGGACCAACTCTTGGTTGGGATAGGAGGTATAACAATCAACTGGTTTCCTCGATGGAAGGAAGGAAGGGAGGGAGTCCTTTTCTCATGTGGGGAGTACCCAAACATTTTGTTGATAGGGACGAGGGGTTGTATTAACAACAATCCTGCACTTGCAATAAGACAATTAGGGTATCCCATGAGGGGAGCACCGACAGAAGAGAGCCTCTCTCCTTTCCTTGTAAGAGATTTTGGTGCGCAAAGTTTCAAGATTATACAAAGAGTCCATAAGGCGTGGGAAAGCCCGTTAAGGAAAGATAAAGAACTTAGGGGCATTCGTAATGGCATCATCGGTGGTTATCATGAATGGCTGAAAGTTCGTACACGAGGGTTAGATTGGCTCTCTAAGTTAAAGATTATCGACGAAGAAAACTTCGAAGCTCCGGAAAAGGATGAAGAAGTCCAAGCTCTAAAAACAGAACTAGGAAAAGCAAGACTTGCCAAAGAAAAATTCAAGTTGGTCACTACAGACGTTCAAAAAATGTGTGCCGGGTTACGAGAAGAAAATGAAACTACCGCGAGAGCCCTTGAACAAGAAACCAAGAGGGCTCGCAAGGAAGAGCATGGCCAAGACAAATTTCATGGAGCTTTATGGGGCAGCAACAGTGAGCTCGAGCTTCGAAGGGAAGAGAGAGACCAATCAAGGTCCAAAAGAAACTTGTCTCAGCGCTTATGCGAGACAGAGACCAACATGTTAGCCATCATTAGCAAGTACCAAGAAGAACTAAATCTAGCCACGGCTCACAAGCATAAAGTGACGGACGAGTATGCCCAAGTGTACGTGGAAAAGGAGGCTAGAGGAAGGGTGATCGGCTCGTTACATTAAGAGGCAACAATGTGGATGGACCGATTTGCTCTTACTTTGAACGGGAGTCAAGAACTTCCCCGATTGCTAGCTAAGGCCAAAGCAATGGCAGACACCTACTCCACCCCCGAGGAGATCCATGGACTTCTCGGCTATGTCAGCATATGATAGACTTAATGGCCCATATAATTAGAAACCGCTAGGAAGTTTGTATTGTCGCTCAGATGTTGACTAGTTATAAACTTTCTAAATAAAATGAGTTTATCCCGCGTTTTTACTCCAAAGATCAGTGCGAATCAAATCACTCCCGCATTTTATCTCTAGCATGCATTCATATCATGCATCGCATAATCATCTCTTCATGGCATCATAATGAACATATCGTTCCTACATTTGTCCGTTATCATATTCCAAAATAACATTTTGCATGAGTCATTGCATCATCATGCATATGCGTTCAACATACTTTTTGTTCTACAAACTGCATACCTTTTGTTTTCATGTTCGCTCATGCATGATCCTTGCATTTTCCTCTGCAAAACAAAAACAAAAAGGGAAGCATGAAAATTCATGATGCATTCTTAGTTGCATATATTCGGTACCATGAGCCAACCATGTTGGGATCATAAACCCATTTCACTTAAAAACAAAATGATTGAACATGGTACCTAATGCATGATTAACTAAGAAAATATGTTTCTTCGGGCATCTCAATAAATAGCATACGTGTTCCCAAGTCTTTCATCTCTATGAAATGTTGTCAAGTATTGGCGATCAAAATTGCAATTCCTTGGGCTATGGGGTTGAACCAAGCTCATGCTTTTGCGAAAAAGGTTCATCAAGTCAAGTTGAAGTATGGAAGTAACCACCTTGCAAAAAAAATTGGGGCAAAAGATGGATCAAGTTACATTATTGCTTCATCTACTGCCAAACACATTTAGGACTGTCGATGTCCTTCTTACTTCCAGTTTCACCTTGACAATGATGTCATGGACCATGTTGAAAATCTAAATTGATTCAACCCCATATCCTGCGTAAAAATTCACAATACTTCAACTGTGCATCATTCGCATACATCCATGCTTTTCATTGGTTGCATCGCTCATTGCATTCTTTCCTTGAAAATAAAATAAAATAAAATAAAATAAAATGAACTTAATCATTATTATCAAAAAGAAAAGAACACACTTTATGGCGCCCTTACCGAACTCGTGCTAGAGCTAGAGTAACGGGTAAAGCAGAGGAGGTGCAAGAGAAGGTGAAGGCCGACATGGAGGCCATGAAAGGGAAAATGGCCACAATGATGGAGGCCATGATGAGTATGAAGAAGATAATGGAAGCCCATGCGATTGTAGTTGTCGCTACCGGCGCTGTTGCTAAGGTGAACCCGATGCCCCCATCTGATCTCAACCAAATGAATCATCCAACCTCAGATATGGTGGGCAAAGATTTGGGAAGTACGGACAGCCCCATGATGTGCAAATTCAAAACGAGCACGCCTTCCCGCCATATGGCTTGCCTCCCAACTATACACCACCCAATGTGGCGTACCCTCCCAATGAGAATGTCAATAACTCCACTCCTATACTCATTGAGAGCCAACAACCTCAATCTGATCATGCACATGTCTCTCGACCCATGGGGGAGACACATGAAATGCCTCACCACAATCTAGCCGACTTCGAGCCTTGCCTCGGATATGCCACTAAAGGGCAAACAGTTGGTGGTATACCCCTGCAAAACACTTTGGAGGGCCCTCAATTTCGCCCCCAACCACAACCCTCACATTCCACAATGGTTAAAAACCCTCATGCTATGGCTGAAATGGGAGAAGTTGGATCATCTAGAGGAAAGGCTCAAGGCCATTGAAGGAGGTGAAGATTATGCCTTTGCTAACCTAAAAGAGTTGTTCCTAGTACCCAATATCATCACCCCTCCCAAGTTCAAGGTGTCGGACTTTGACACGTACAAGGGGACTACTTGCCTCATGAACCATCTAAAGATGTATTGTCGGAAGATGGGGTATACGCAAGAGATGAGGAACTGCTGATACATTTCTTCGAAGAAAGTCTTACTGGGGTAGCTGTTACTTGGTACACTAACTCGGAACCTTCCCGAGTCCATTCTTGGAAGGACCTAATGGTTGCCTTCGTTAGGCAGTGTCAGTACAATTCTGATATGGCTCCGGATAGGATGCAACTACAGAACATGTGCAAAAAAGGGGCATGGATCTTTCAAAGAATATGCCCAAAGATAGAGAGACTTGGCAACTCAAGTGGCACCTACAATGACGGAGAAAGAGATGATCACAATAATAGTAGACACATTACCAGTGTTTTACTATGAAAAATGGTGGGGTACGCACCTTCAAGCTTTGCGGATTTGGTCTTCGCCGGGGAAAGGGTTGAAGCAGATATGAAAAGAGGCAAATTTAATCATCCTGCTTGGACGAATGAGAAAACTGGGGCAAATGAAGAGGGTGAGGATGAGGGAGAAACCCATGCAGTGACTGCCATTCCTATACGGCCAGGTTTCCCAACAATGTCATTACTTAGCCAATAACAACCCTTCTCCTTACCTACCACCCAGTTATCCACAAAGGCCATCCCTAAATCAACCACAAAACCCACCTTCCACACAACCAATGCTAAACACCACCTTTAGCACGAACCAAAACACCAACCAAGGAAGGAATTTTGCAACAAAAAGCCTGTAGAATTCACCCCAGTTCTGGTGTCCTATGCTAACTTGCTCCATTATCTACTTGATACTGCAATGGTAGCCATAACCCCTGCTAGGTTTCCTTAACCTCCATTTTTCTGAGGATACGACTCGAACGTAATGTGTGCTTATCATGGAGGAGCCCCGGGGCATTCCATTGAGCATTGTATGACCCTGAAGCGTAAGGTGCAAAGTCTAATTGATGCGGGCTGACTGAAATTTGAGGAGAATCGCTTATGAATCCTAACATTGACAAACGACACCACACATGGGGCAATTTTGCAAGCTATTGTTAGATGTCTCTAATGACTCATCAGGATTTTCAAGTTTATGCCATTATTATAAACCACAGTTACAATGCTAAAATGGATGAATTTGACATCCTTGTTTCTCTCATCCTCTCACAAACACATCTTTGCTTGTTAGATGTCTCTAATCGTTTGATTGCTCAAAGCGACCTGCCCCCTAAGTGTTGACTTCCAAGACCGTTCAATCAGAGATTACTCGTCCTGCACGTTGGTGGGGTTCCATAAACAACGAGTAAAGCAGAAAAGTTCAAAAAGAAAAAAAGCATTTGATTGACTGTGTTTTCAAGTTAAAATATAGACATTCATCTGACCTCATTTTATCATTCTAGAAATTTTTTCTTTTTTAGAGAGAAGTGAGTTATCAAGAATAGAAGTCATTTGACTTAATCCGATGATTGAAAAAATCCTTCAACTATTTCTCGTCCTTGGAAAATTCTTTTTGCAAGAATCAACCGCTTCTTTCATTCTTCCTTGCTACCAGGTTGTGAAAACAAAGATGGATACCTCAGAGCCTTACACTGGGGCAATGAGGGGCATCATGCATGAACCTCAAGTGAACCTAGGGGCAGATTAGAAGTTCCCACCCAATAGGTTCCTTGCTACAAGGTCATGACGAAAGACAACGATTAGTACCTCAAAGCCTTACACTGGGGCAATAAGGGGCACCGTGCATGAGCCTCAAGTAAACCTAGGGGCAGATTAGAAGTTCTCACCCAATAGGTTCCCAGCTACAAGGTCGTGACGAAAGATAACAATTGGTACCTCAAAGCCTTACACTAGGGCAATAAGGGGCATCGCGCATGAGCCTCAAGTGAGCATAGGGGCAGATCAAAAGTTCTCATCCATCCATGTTTTTAAACAAAAAAGGGGGGACAAATCCTGGGATTTCAATGGATTGATTAAACATCAAACGACTCCATTGCCGTCACTCCCAAATGGTCAAAATCAAACAGAACATACACTCTGAGGGAGTTCCCGGAGAGATTAGCAAAAGATAGGATAAGGTTGCATGAATTATCACCTATTTCAAAAGGACAATCAATCTGTGTTTTCCAAAAAAAAAATTAAATCAAAATAAAAATCACAAAATAAGGAAAGAATGTCATGAACATTGTACAACTTTCCATTACGTTGCATTGTTTCATATGAAGTCCGCATTTACCAAATTTCACGAAAAACGGTTGCATCCATCTGCATCCCTAAAAATCATGTTAACTGCATAGATTTCCTACATCTAATGTCTAAATCTTTTGAATTTGGGATGACCGACCCTCTCAAATGAGTCAATCTCATGCTTTCTCATAAGGGTGGACCCTTGGGTACTAGTACATTCTCCTTCAGAGGACTACACATCCTCACCTTCAGAGGGCTGCACGCCCTCGCCACCCTTGGGTACTAGAACCCTCTCCTTCAGAGGACTGCACGTCCTCACCTTTAGAGGACTGCATGTCCTTGCCTTCAGAGGACTGCACGTCCTCACCTTCAGAGGGTTGTACGCCTACACCTTCAGAGGGCTGCATGCCCTCACCTTCAGAGGACTACACGTCTTCGCCTTCAGAGGGCCATGTACCTTCACCTTCAGAGGACTACACGTCCTCGCCTTCAGAGGGCCACATGTCCTCACCTTCAGAGGACTCCTGTCCTCGCCTTCAGAGGACTACATGTCCTCGCCTTCAGAAAGCTACACGCCCTCGCCTTTAGAGGACTACACGTCCTCGCCATCAGAGGGCTACACGCCCTCACCTTCAGAGGACTACACGTCCTCGCCTTCAGAGGGTCATGTACCTTCACCTTCAGAGGACTACACGTCTTCGCCTCCAGAGGACTACATGTCATCGCCTTCAGAGGACAACATGTCCTCGCCATCAGAGGACTCCACGTCTTCACCTTCAGAGGACTGCACGTCCTCACCTTCAGAGGACTGCACGTCCTCACCATCAGAGGACTGCACGTCCTCGCCTTCAGAGGGCTGCATGCCCTCGTTTTCAGAGGACTGCACGTCCTCGCCTCCAGAGGACTACCTGTCCTCGCCTTCAGAGGACTTCACGTCCTCACATTCAGAGGGCTGCACGCCCTCACCTTCAGAGGGCTACACGCCCTCGCCTTTGTAGGGTTTCACGCCCTCACCTTCAGAGGACTACACGTCCTCACCGTCGTAGGGCTACACGCCCTCACCTTTAGAGAACAACACATCCTCGCCATCAGAGGACTACACGTCCTCACCTTCAGAGGACTTCACGTCCTCACCTTCAGAGGGCTACACACCCTCATCTTCAGAGGACTATACGTCCTCCCCTTGAGAGGACTACACATCATCGCCTTCGGAGGGCTACACGCCCTCGCCTTTAGAGAGCTACACGTCCTCGCTTTCAGAGGGCTCCACATCTGCACCTTAAAAGAATTTAAGGTCCGCTGCCCTTAAATGCTTAACCGAAACTTGCACTCCCGGTTAAGGGGCCAGTAGTTTCCTTTTATCAATTCCTGGGCCACCCCCTGATATTGGAGGGCACCAACTATGCGAATACAACCAGAGAGTGAGGCTATCACGCAGCTACTATGCATACCGGGGCAAGATTTCACCCGTGCCGCTGCAAAGAGACAAGTGCGGATCGTGCGCACCAACATGACCACTCTTGCATAGATATATATGACATTGCTACTTAGCAACATTCTGCCCAGCGACCGTATTGCCGATCTCCCCCTGCGGAAGTATCAATTGGTCTGTGCTGTCCCGACATAGGTAGGAATGCATTATTTCCAACTGATTTCTAATGCCATCTACTATTTGCAGGGGTCGTGCCCACAAGACACCCAGTGGACCCGGAGAAGTCCAACAGGGCCCTGGGGTTTCCAGCTCTGGTTACGGGCCTCTATCAGTCCTACAGGGTGCCCGTACCCCCCGGCAAGGTCATGCCATCGCGACATAGGTAAGTATGCATATGGTTCAAACTGATTTCTAATGTCATCTATTGTTTGTAGGGATTGCGCCCGCAGGACACCCAGTGGACCTAAAGAAGTCCAACAGGGTCCTAGGGTTTCCAGCTCTGATTATGGGCCTCTGTCAGTTCTACGGAGTGCCCGTTACCCCCAGCAAGGTCATCAGGCCTCCTACTAACCGAGCTTTCATCAAGAAGTATTGTGCCCCCAGGCAGGCAAAGGGCGAGACACCACAACAGCCTGGGGATGGCCAGCAACAGGCAACAAATGCACCGCCACCACCTCCAGAGCCCCTCAGCTCATCCACTAAAGGGTTGGAGTATTGCCTACGACACATGGTGGACCAATAGGCGACCAAGTCCAAAGCCAAAGGTAAGCAAAGTACTAGGTCCGTGACCGACAAGTCATCATGTGTCCAGCTCAAGACGTTAAAGAAGCGCTACTAGGAGGCAACCTAGTAACTTTTAAATTTCTACTTGTTATTTGATCACCTTTTGTTTCGCAAGTCATAGTAGGACACACCTAGTTGCTCATGATCCTAGGAATTTAATTTAAACAAGCACAAGCTCAGAAGGTAGTCATACCTCACAAAATATATGTATGTGTGTTTAGGTAGCAAGATACCTTGGATGTGCATGTATGTAGCAAAAAGATACCTCACAAAATATATATATGTATGTTTAGGTAGCAAGATACCTTGGATATCCATCTATATAGCAAAAATACCACACAAAAATATACATATGTTTAGGTAGCAAAATATCTCATGAAAAAAAAAATAGAAAACAGAAAATAATAATAATAATAATAAGTTGTCTAGCTAAAAAACCAACATGCTTTTGAGAAGAGATAACTTCCAACTTTTCTTTGAAAAAAATTCACTGATCATAACCAGTTTTTGAAAGAAAATGTGTATACACCTGAAAGGTGAATGCTGTGAAAATTTACCTGAATGCCCGAAATGGACTCGGATGAATGCATGAATTGATAAAAGAACATGTTTTGAAAGCACTGGGTTGACTAAAATAGAGAAAATGAATCTTGAGCCCTAGTATCACATGACCATAAAAACTTGATGCTTGAGTGTCCCCATAGGTGCATGCATGACCAGTTTTGCATAAAATTTCCTAATCATCATTGTTGCATGTGTGTCATGGAAATAATGTGGGACATCCCCTTTATCCCTGAACCACTGGCCAGACCAACACCCTGACATATATCATGTCCATCCGTTCTACAAGCCTTGAGCCAAAGTCCCATCTCACCATAAACCTTACCCTAAAAAGAAAACAAAAAGGAGAAAGTTCCCGATCAAAGAATCGAAAGAAGAAGAAAAAAAAAGGAAAATTCCCAATCAAAGAGTGGGAGAAAGCAAACAAAAGAAAGAAAATTCCCGATCAAGGATCGGAAGAAAATAGAAGAAATATGCAGAAAGGTCTTTGGACTAGACAATATCTGAACAATACAAAATTGTCACCAAGTAAACAAGAAAAGAAAGGAAACCACGACCTAAAGTGGTCCTCTCCCTTTGATTGCCAACCAAAATCCTGTGCGTCGGTGACTTGTTCACCTCACACTAAACAAGAAAAGAAAGAAAAAGGCCAAGAATACTCAAAACCAAATTTCCCAAAGAAAAAAACCCATTCCCAAGAAAAGTCCTATTGATCCATGATCACGCATGTAATCTTTGATTTGATAGGAAATGATTTGCAAAATCAAGTTATGACATATCTATGGTTCGGAATTAGGATGAAACACTTACCTGTGTGAGATTGATACACTTTGAGTGATTTTCTTCTATTTTTGTTGAACCCAGTGTTTCCTCTAAATGGTCATTTAGAAACGAAATGCTAAACATCCAAAATCTCATTTATGATTATGAGAAAATTTCTTCAGCATACTCTCCTTCCCTGGTAGACACATTGTTTTTCATCCAAAAAGCATATGTTGCTCTGATCAGTTGGAAGTTTTGTCTCTTTACTAAAGCATGTCTCTTTTCTCCATTCAGACACAATCGTGTCCAATAGACAAATTATGGTCATTCTGCGCCTTATGTCATCCAGAGGCAGCGAGCCCGATGACATACAGAGACAAATTATGGTCATTCTGCACACCTTTTCGCCATTCAGACACAATTGTGTCCGATAGCACGCAGAGACAAATTATGGTCATTCTGAGCCTTTTGTCATCCAGAGGCGGCGAGCCCGATGACATGCGGAGACAAATTATGGTCATTCCACACACCTTTTCGCCATCTAGAGGCAATTGTGTCCGATGGCGCGCAGAGACAAATTATGGTCATTCTGCGCCCTTTGTCATTCAGGAGCAGCAAGTCGAGTGATAAACGGTCAGAGACAAATTATGGTCATTCTGCACCCTTTCTCATTCAGGGACAGTGAGTCGAGTGATAAACACGCAGAGACAAATTATGGTCATTCTGCGCCCTTTATCATTCAGGAGCAGCAAGTCGAGTGATAAACGCACAGAGACAAATTATGGTCATTCTGCACCCTTTGTCATTCAGCAGCAGCAAGTCAAGTGATAAACGCGCAGAGACAAATTATGGTCATTCTGCGCCCTTTGTCATTCAGGAGCAGCAAGTCGAGTGATAAACGCGTAGAGACAAATTATGGTCATTTTGCACCCTTTGTCATTCAGGGACAGTGAGTTGAGTGATAAACGCGCAGAGACAAATTATGGTCATTCTGCGCCCTTTGTCATTCAGGGACAGTGAGTCGAGTGGTGGGCGGAGAAAAATTATGGTCATTCCGCACACCTTTTTTCCATCCTGAGGCAATCTTGTCCGATGGCACGCAGAGACAAATTATGGTCATTCTGCGCCTTTACATCTAGGCCCGATCGTGTCCGATGGCACGCAGAGACAAATTATGGTCATTCTGTGCCTTGTGTCAACCAAGAGGAACGAATTCGACAGTATCAGGATGATGTTGGTCGTTCGGTGCTGATCATTTTCAAAATTTTTGCAAGTTCCGCTGGCGGGGAGATCAACCGGCCGAATGGTGTTTCGCTCGAACGAAATTAGTGTCTTATCTTTACTTCCCTTTTATCTCCAATAAAAGACAAGTAAAGAGGGGCAACTGTCATACCCTAATTTCGTCCGTGGACCATCTGTTTGTGGGATGCGACCCTCGCTTGACCACTTTGAGGTACTTGACACCCATCGTTAGGCAATCTGTGAAGTTCCACGACATGTCGGGAGTTGAAAGGGAGTGTTAATGCACAATCCGCAAAGTTCCGTAACATTCCAGAAGTCGAAGAAGGGATGGTTTCGTAATCCGTAAAGTTTCGTGACATTATAGAAAGAAAACAAGTATCGTTACGTAATTCGTCAAGTTCCGTAACGTTACGGAAAAAGAATCAGCAAAAAATAGGGAAAGGGAGTGTATTTAGAAAAATGGGGGGTGCAAATAGTAATTTTCAAATCTGGGCCCTTCTAGAGGTTTCTGGGCATTTTCTTGCTTAAGGTGGAAGTAACCTAGCTCACCTAGGCGAGCTAGGTGGCAACCACCTCCCCCGTTTTGTTAAAAAATGGGCTTCTGGGGCTTCCGGGACACCCGTAATGCTTCTGTAAAATTCCTATAACCCTAAATAAGCATATTTCATTTAATATGGGTGAGAAGGAAGAGAAAAATGGAGAAAATCAAGTCCTATAGGCTTCCGTAACTTTTCCGTAAATTTCGAAAGAAGGGGGGTGAACTTATCAAAATGGGTGGTTGCAAATAACAATTTTGAAATTTTGAATTAGGCCTTCCAGACTATTTTTCAGAGCTGGGTTGTTTCCGAGGAAGCAACCCAGCTCGCCCAGGTGAGCTGGGCGGCAACCTCCTCCCCATTTTTCCTATAGAAAGGCAAAAGGGGGCTGTTCTAAGGATCCCTCAGCCCCCTGGCTATGTATTTCAGCTGTTTTGTGTGGAAAAAATTGTTTCCGTGAAGAAAATCCAAGTCGAGGTGCTTCCGTAACTCTTCCGAGATATTTCCATGAGCGAATCCGTGAAGGTTTTCCGTCGTTCTTCACCGTTCTTCATCTGTTCTTCGTTCTTCAACGGGTTAGTTTTCGAATCCAAGACTTTCAATTCATTTCTTGTTTTTTTTACTTTCATCTTTATTTCGTTCATTTTCGGTTTTCTTTTCTTCCGTCTTTAACGCGCTTTTACCGTTTATTTAAGCCGTTTTCTCACCTAGTAAATGATAAAATGAATTTCAACCGATCATTTGTGTTGTAATATCGTTTAATCACTTTTAAAACAAAATCTAACCGATCGTTCACGCTGTAACCTCGGTTAAACAAAAAAAAAAGCAAAATAATATTAAAATAATAAAAATATCTTGAAAATTAATAATAAAATAATCAAAATATCTTTGAATAAAATAATAAAAAAAAATCAATCGGACGTTTTTCTTTGGAAGTTTCCTTGGATTAATTGACTAATAACCAAAGTGAAACTAAGGCTAAAATGAACTCACAAATCAAGCTTTGTCCACAAAAGTCACTTAAAACCGTTTTAAGGTCCAACGCCTTAAACGGTCCTCTTTGCTTTTATCGGTTAACATGGACTGTTCAAAAGCATAAAATCAACATGTAACTTTACCGCTTTTGCAAGAACTACGTAGGTCTGATTTCCTCATTGCAATTGAGGATACGTAGGAGCAAAAGCCCCGCTTTTGTCGACCACCCCAAGAGATCGTTAATGGTCCAACGCCTTAACGTTTCTCTCCTTTCAAAACCAAGTGATCATTAATGGTCCAACGCCTTAACGTTTCTCTCCTTTCAAAAACAAAAGATCGTTTAATGGTCCAATGCCTTAAACGACATTTGTTCAGTCAAAATATATCTTGCAAAAAAGATAAAAAAACAACTTAACCAACGTTTAGTTCTCGAAGAACTACGTAGGTTTGATTTCCTCACCACAATTGAGGAATACGTAGGAGCAAGGGAAAACCCTTGTCGACCACAAAAAGATAAAAAATATAAAAGGCATAAAAAGACATAAAAAATGTAAAAGGGAAAATAAAACAAATTGAAGTCATATTTGCTCACTTGATTAAAGGTTGTCGTCCCTTGTGATGGACGCGTGGGGTGCTAATACCTTCCCCGTGCGTAAATACAACTCCCGAACCTTTCACTTAAAGTTCGTAGACCATGCCTTTTCCGGTTTTTCCGACGTTTTCCTGGAATAAACGTTGGTGGTGACTCCGCGCATTTTCCTTCCTTGGAAGACGCACCCGTGAGTCTCGCGTCGCCCTTCGCCGAAGGGTAGGTTGCGACAAGAGGGAAATCACAACATTTTACATAAAAGATTAATAGGCCTAACTCTCAAAAAATAGATCTGTAGTGGAGTCGCCAACTGTCACAACCTACCCTTCGGCGAGAGGGCAACGCGAAGGCTCATGGGTGCGTCTACCAAGGACGGAGAACGCGCGGAGTCGCCATCAAAGTTTATTTGGGGAAAACGTCAGAAAAACCAAAACATGTGGTCTACGAACTTTAAGTGTGAAAGGTTTGGGAGTTGTTTTTACGTATGGGGAAGGTATTAGCACCCCACGCGCCCGTCACAAGGGATGATAGCCTTTAATCAAATTTGCAATATCATGTCTTCAATTTGTTTTATTTTTCCTTTTTTATGTTTTTTAGCTTTTTATGGGCCTTTTGAATTTTTTTATCTTTTTGTGGTCAACAAGGGTGTTTCCCTCACTCCTACTTATTCCTCAATTGCGATGAGGAAATCAAACCTATGTAGTTCTTTGAGAACTAAATGTTGGTTAAGTTGTTTTTATCTTTTTTTGCAAGATTGATTTTAACCGGGCAAAATTCGTTTAAGGCGTTAGACCTTTAAACGATCTTTTTATTTTTGAAAAGAAGAGAGAGTCGTTTAAGGCATTGGACCTTTAACGATCTCTTGGTTTTGAAAGGAGAGAAACGTTAAGGTGTTGGACCATTAACGATCTCTTGGTTTTTGAAAAGGGGAGAAACGTTAAGGCGTTGGACTATTAACGATCTCTTGGTTGTGAAAGAAGAGAAACGTTAAGGCTTTGGACCATCAACGATCTCTTGTTTTTTTGAAAAGGGGTGGTCGACAAAAGCGGGACTTTTGCTCTTACGTATCCTCGATTGCGATGAGGAACTCAGATCTACGTAGTTCTTCGAAAGCGGTAAGGTTATGCGGTGTGTTGATTTTATGCTCTTGAATGGTCCATTTTAACCAATGAAAAGCGAAGGGGACCGTTTAAGGCATTGGACCTTAAAATGGTTTCAAGTGATTTTTGCGAACAAAGCTTGGTTTATAAGTTGATTTTGGCCTTAGTTTCGCTTTGGTTATTAGTCAATTCATTCAAGGAAACTTTTAAAGAAAAACATCTGGTTGAATTTTTTTGATTATTTTTTTTAAGATATTTTTAATATTTTATTATTATTTTGCTTTTTTTTATTTAACCGAGGTTACAACTTGAACAATTGGTTAGATTTTGCTTTAACAGTGAATAAATGAGATTACAACACAAATGATCGGTTGAAATTCATTTTACCATTTATTAGGAGAGATAACAACTGAAACAATCGGTTAAAGCTCATTAAAAATGAAAAAAAAAGGGTACGAAAAGTAAGCAAAATGAAAATGAAAGCGTACAAAAAAAGAATGGACCACTGAGGGTGCATAGACTGAATTGAAAGATTCAATTTCGAGAACTTATCGGTTGAAGACCGAAGAACGACAAAGAACGAACGAAGAATGGCGAAGAATTTCCACGGAATCTCTCACAGAAACGTCTCGGAAGCGTTACGGAAACACCCCGACTTGGATTTTTTTTCTTCTTTCTCTTCTCTCACTAATTTTAAGTGAATTACAGTGCATAAAATGCTGGACCCTTTTATTCAGCCCCCTTCCCCTATTTATAGGAGAAAAGGGGAGGTGATCGCCACCTAGCTCACCCAGGCGAGCAGGGTTGCTTCCACCTAAAGTAACCCCTTTCTCCAGAATATTCTAGGGAGGTCCAAGTGGGCCAGATTACTATTTATAGCCCCTATTTTGCTAAATAGACCCCCCTTTTCGTGTTTTTGGGTTGATTTCTTTCTGAAACGTCATGAAACTTTACGGGTTATGTGATGATACTTGTTTTCCTTCTAGAATGTTGTGAAACTTTACGGATTATGCAACGATGCTTGCTTTCTTTCCTAGAACGTTGTGGAACTTTACGGATTATGCACCGATGCTTGTTTTTCCTTCCAGAACATTATGAAACTTTATGGATTACGCAATGATGCTTGTTTAGGTGTCCTGCAGGGACCAACCAAAGTCCACAAGTTGACAATAAGTGTCCCCAGACGAAATTAGGGTATGACACCCCTTGATGGGAACAAGGGGTTGTGTTAATTATAATCTCATACTGGCCATAAGACAACTAGGCTACCCTGTGAGAGGGGCACCGTCAGAAGGGATCATCGGGCCTTTCGTCGCATGGGATTTCAGTGAAGGCAATGCAAAAATACTTTAGAGAATCCAAAAAGTGTGGAATACATTGGAAAGAAAAGATAAGGAGCATAGGGGAAGCAACAATGGTGTCATCGGCGGCTATTATAAGTGGTTGAAGGCTAGGACGCAAGGGATAGCTTGGCTCCCGAAGCTAAAAAGTCTAAGTCAGGAAGAAGCTGAAGTCCCTCAAGAAAGCGAAGAAGTGCAAGCCTTGAGAGTTGAGCTTGAAAGAATGAGAGTGGTCAAAGAAAAGCTAAAGACAACAGTCACTAGGGTAAAGAAAGAGTGTGACGAGCTAAGGGATGTCAACATGACTACGGCTAAAGCGTTAGAGTAGGAAACAAAGAGGGCTCGAAAAGAAGAATGGGGCAGGAACAAGTTTTGAAGGGCTTTATGGGGCCGAAAGGGACGAGTCAAGGGTGGAAAGTATGTTATTAAAGGATAAGTTGAAGGCTTGTCAAAGGTCGAAGAGAAGTTTGATTGAACAGCTGAGTAGGACAAAAGAAAATATGTTGACAATCATTGACCAGTATAAAGAGAAGCTAAACCTAGCCGCTAGCCATGGGTAGAGACTAGAGGATGAGCATGCGAAGGTATCAGCTCTGCAAGTGGAAAGGGAAGCAAGAGAGAGGGTGATAGAATCATTGCACGGGGAAGTTGTGAAATGGATGGATAGATTCGCTTGCACTGTGAATGGGAGTCAAGAGCTTCCAAGGCTGTTAACCAGAGCCAACGCAATGGCAAATATATACTCAGCTCTCGAGGGAGTTCATGGGCTTTTCGATTATTGCAAGCACATGGTCGAGTTGATGTCACACATAATTAGGAACCGTTTAGGCGTTTGCATTTATGCTTTGGCTTTGGGCATGATAAACAACATTGTTTCTTAATGAAAATAAGTTTTGATTCAACCCTATGTCTTTGTTGAAATTCCTGCGTGGGTTCATACTTCGACAACTTATCGTTAGGATGCATTCATGTTTATTTCGTTGTTGCATTACTCATTGCATTTTGTTTTTTTAGCAATCGTAGCCAAAAAGTAAACACAATAACCAAAAATAATGAATGCGCCTTACGACACTCCTACCAAACATGTGCCAAAACCAAAATCATGAGTGAAATAGAGGAAGTGCAAGATCAGATGAAGGTCGACATAGAGGCCATGAAGGACCAAATGACCTCCATGATGGAGGCCAAGGGGAAAAATTAAGTTGAAGACTCCTGAAGAAGCCATGGACTTAATTGAAAATATGGCTATCGGTGACCACACAATCTTGTGTGATAGAGTTCATATCCCTACCAAGAAGAGTTTATTGGAGCTTTCATCACAGGATGCTTTGTTGGCCCAAAATAAGTTGTTGTTCAAGCAACTTGAAGCTTTAGCTGAAATACTAAGTAAGCTGCCAACTCAATTGCATGCTAGTCAACCTTTACCTTCATCTGTTTTGCAGGTTGCAGGTTGCACACTTTGTGGTGGAGCTCATGAGTCAGGCTTGTGTATTCCCACTGAAGGAACAACTCATGAAGTTAATTATATGGGAAACCAGCATAGACAAAATTTTAATGCAAGTGGATTTTCTAGATTTCAACATGGCCAACCTTACCAACAGCATAATCAATGGAGAACTCACCCTGGTAATCACTTCAACAAAGACCAGGGTGGACCATCTACTAGGCCGCTACAGCAACAAGGGCTTGGCATATATGAGAGAACAACAAAGTTGGAAGAAACTCTTGCTCAGTTTATGCAGGAGTCATTGTCCAATCATAAGAGCATAGAGTCAGCCATAAAAAATCTAGAGGTCCAGGTAGGGCAGCTGGCCAAATAGCTTGCAGATAAATCTTCTAGTACTTTTGGAGCTAACACTAAGCAGAATCCAAAAGAAGAATGCAAGGTTGTGATGACCTGAGGAAGGAAGGCAAACATGGATGAGGAGGAGAAGAAGGAGAAAATGGTGGAGGATGACAAACAACAGCTGGTAATTGAACCAGCACCTGAACTAGTGTAACCCTTTTGTGAACTTGTGGAGGAAGAAGTAGAAGAAGAGGATAAGCAGTTGAGAGAGGCACCAATAAGTGAAAAAGATAAAGAAATAAAGGAGAAAGAAAAACAAAAAACAAAAAGAAAATGAAAAATGAGAAGAAGAGAAGAAAAAGACCAAGAGTGAGCTGGCTAGAGAAAAGAGAAAGGAGGCAAGTCCAAGCACAGGGAAGGAGGTGCCATATCCATTGGTACCATTAAAGAAAGACAAGGAACGACATCTGGCTCCTTTCCTTGATATCTTCAAGAAATTGGAGATTACTATGCCCTTTGGAGAAGCTCTTCAACAAATGCCACTGTACTCTAAGTTTTTAAAAGATATGCTCACACAGAAGAATAAGTACATTCACAGTGAAAACATCATTGTGGAAGGAAATTGCAGTGCCATAATTCAGAGGATCCTTCCATCTAAGCACAAAGATCCTGGGAGTGTAACTATTCCGTGTGAAATTGGTGAAGTTTCTGTTGGCAAGGCTCTTATGGATTTGGGAGCCAATATTAATCTGATGCCGCTCTTTATGTGTAGGAGGTTAGGAGAGTTGGAGATAATGCCTACAAGGATGACTTTACAACTAGCTGATCGCTCCATAACTAGACCCTATGGTGTTATTGAGGATGTTCTCATTCAAGTAAAACACCTTACCTTTCCTGCTGATTTTGTTGTGATTGACATTAAGGAAGATGCTGAGATTCCTCTAATCTTTGGGTGTCAATTCATGTCAACTGCTAGTTGTGTAGTAGATATGGGGAAAGGAAAATTGGAGCTGAGTGTTGATGATCAAAATGTCACTTTTGATTTATTTGACTCTATGAAGCATCCAAGTGACCATAAGGCCTATTTTAAGATGGATAAGGTGGAACAAGAGATTGACATGGTAGCTAAAGCCATGGTTATGCAAACTCCACTCGAAAAAGTGTTGACCAACACCCTTGAATGTTTGACCGTAGTAGAAGAAAAAGAAGTACAGAGTTGTTTGAAGGAATTAGAAGGTGAGCAAGAGAATTCTCCTAGAAGGATGAAAGTTGAAGAGTTAAAGAAAGACAAACCAGTAGAGGAAACAAAAGTGGAATTGAAGACCCTTCCTGAGCATTTAAAGTATGTATTCTTAGGAGAGAATAACACCAAGCCGGTGATTATCAATAAATCTTTAAAAAGGGAAGAGGAAGCTCAGCTGATGGAAATTTTGAAGAAATATACAGCAGTTATTGGGTGGCATATTTCGGATTTGAAAGGAATTAGCCCCTTTTATTGTATGCACAAGATCAACATGGAAGCTGACTATAAACCTGTGAGACAACCACAAAGAAGACTGAATCCGATTATGAAGGAGGAGGTGAGAAAGGAAATGCTGAAATTGTCAGAAGCAGGCCTCACATATCCAATTTCGGATAGCGCCTGGGTTAGTCCTATGCAGGTAGTTCCAAAGAAAGGTGGCATGACAGTTGTTAGAAATGAGAAGAATGATTTAATTTCAACAAGAACGGACACTGGGTGGAGAATGTGTATAGATTATCGGAAGTTGAATGATGCCACCAAAAAGGATCATTACCCACTTCCCTTCATGGACCAAATGCTTGAACGGCTGGTAGGACAATCATTTTATTGCTTTTTAGATGGATACTTTGGATATAATCAAATTGTTGTAGACCCAAAGGATCAGGATAAGACTGCATTTACTTGTCCTTTTGGTGTGTTTGCTTTCAGGAGAATGCCTTTTGGCCTTTGTAATGCTCCTGCAACTTTTTGGAGATGTATGATGGCAATCTTTGCAGACATGGTGGAGAAATGTATTGAAGTGTTTATGAATGACTTCTCTGTTTTTGGATCCTCGTTTGAATGTTGTCTATCTAATCTAGAGAGAGTATTGGAAAGGTGTGAAGAGACCAATTTGGTTCTCAACTGGGAGAAATGCCATTTTATGGTGAAAGAAGGCATCATACTAGGTCATAAAATTTCTATGAAAGGGATAGAAGTAGACAAAGCAAAGATTGATGTCAAAGATTGATGTGATAGAAAAATTACCACCTCCAGTAAATGTCAAAGGGATAAGGAGTTTTCTAAGGCATGCTGGGTTCTATCAGCGATTCATCAAAGATTTCTCAAAGATCGCCAAACCACTCAACAATCTGCTTAACAAGGATACTGCATTTATATTTGATGAAGAATGCTTGCAAGCATTTAACATTCTCAAAATGAGACTAGTATCCGCTCCTGTGATTACAGCACCAGACTATGGTCAAGAATTTGAGTTGATGTGTGATGCAAGTTACTATGCAATTGGTGTTGTATTGGGTCAAAGGAAAGGCATAGTTTTCCATGCCATTTATTATGCAAGTAAAGTGTTGAATGATGCACAGATCAATTACACTACCATTGAAAAAGAAATGTTGGCAATTGTGTATGCGTTAGAAAAGTTTAGATCGTACTTGGTAGGATCAAAAGTCATAGTTTACACGGATCATGCAGCAATCAAGTACTTACTTAATAAAGCTGATTCCAAGCCTCATTTAATCAGATGGATTCTATTACTTCAAGAGTTTGATTTGGTGATTCGGGACAAGAAGGGTTCTGAGAATGTAGTAGCTAACCACTTGTCACGACTGGTTAATGAGGAGGTAACTTTGAGAGAGATGGAAATAAGAGATAAATTTCCAGATGAATCCCTATTCATGATGAGTGAGAGACCCTGGTTTGCTTACTTGGCTAACTTCAAAGCAGCAGGAATTGTCCCTAAAGATTTGACTTGGCAGCAAAGGAAGAAATTTCTTCACGATGCTCGATTCTATGTATGGGATGATCCACATCTGTTCAAGATGGGTGCTGATAACATTTTGAGAAGATGTGTTACTAAGGAGGCAGCCAAGAATATTTTATGGCACTACCATAACTCTCCATGTGGAGGGCATTATGGTAAACAACAGCTAAGATCTTGCAATCAGGATTCTTCTGGCCAACACTCTTTAAAGATTCTCACTAGCATGTTTTGCAATGCAATCAATGTCAGAGAATGGGGGGAATTTCCAGGAGAAACGAAATGCCTCTGCGGAATATAATGGAAGTTGAAGTGTTTGACTGTTAGGGCATTGATTTTGTAGGTCCTCTTCCCTCATCCTTGGGCAATGAATATATTCTTGTAGTTGTGGATTATGTTTCTAAGTGGGTAGAAGTTGTAGATGCACCTAAGAATGATGCCAAAACTGTGATGAAATTCCTAAAGAAGAACATATTTGCACGGTTTGAAGTGCCCAGAGTCCTAATCAGTGATGGGGGATCTCATTTTTGTAACAACCAGCTGCAGAAGGTGCTAGGCCATTATCATGTTACACATAAAGTTGCCTCACCTTATCATTCACAAACTAATGGTCAAGCAGAAGTCTCCAACAGGGAATTGAATAAAAGTTTGGAGAAAACTATAGCATCAAATAGAAAAGACTGGAGAAGTAAGTTGGATGATGCACTATGGGCCTATAGAACTGCTTTTAAAACTCCTATTGGCTTATCTCCATTCCAAATGGTTTACGGCAAATCATGTCATTTACCAATGGAATTAGAGCGTAAAGCATATTGAGCTTTGAAATTTTTGAATTTTGATGAGACTGCTTCAGGAGAACAAAGAAAAACACAGCTGTTAGAGTTGGAGGAAATGAGATGGAATACTTATGAGTCTACCAGATTACACAAAGACAAAGTAAAGGCCTACCATGATAAGAAGCTGCTCAAGAAAGAATTCAGACCGAGACAACAAGTATTGATGTTTAACTCCAGACTGGAATTATTTCTGGGCAAGCTCAAATCTAAATGGTCAGGACTATTTACTATCATAGAGGTCAGGCCATATGGGGTTGTGGAATTGTTTGATCCTCATTCATCAACTCTAGACAGATCATGGGTAGTTAATGGTCAGAGACTAAAGTCGTACCATGGTGGAAGCATTGATAGGCTAAACACCATTATCAACTTATAGGACCCATGAAAGAACTATGTGTCAAGCTAATAATGTTAAACGAGCGCTTACTGGGAGGCAACTCAGCCCTTTTTAATTCCTTTTTTTCTTGCATTTAGCTAAGTTTGATTGCTTGTGATTGTATGAATTCAACATGTTTAGTATTGAAAAAGGGGTTAATAAGCTTTTGTGAAGTTGTGGACAAAAAAATAACTTAGAAAACTTTTTTTGTTGTCCACTCGCTAAGCGCACCATTCATGCTAAGTGCCATCTTCTTCACGCGCTAAGCGAGCTCTGGCTTGCACTAAGCGCATTGATCCCTGTCTTTTGGCTGAAAGGGTCCCGCTAAGCGTACCTATACGCTAAGCCCAAAAACTTAGCTGGATTTCAATTCTCCCAAATTGGGCTAAGCGCACACACTCGCTAAGTGCAAAAACTTCACTAGAATTGTTTTTAAGAGAATTGTGCTAAGCGAGCCCCTCTCGCTAAGCGAGACCCATTCACTGCATTTTAGAAGCATTTATTTCGCTAAGCACGGCCCAATGCCCGCTAAGCACGAGTTGCAAGACATTTTATATCTGTAGAACTCGCTCAGCATGTATCTTTGCGCTAAGCCCAAAAGTTTCTCTAGAATTTCAAATTTCTTGAATTGGGCTGAGTGAGTGTAGTCGCTAAGCACATGAGCTTTTCAAAACTCAAACATCACTTAGGCTCGCTTATCAAGTCTATGTGCTAAGCGAATGGATCGAAACTGCCAAAAGGTAAAGAGGCGTAACTGCCTTAGGTAGTTACCATTTCTCTCCTTTAAGCATTTTTCTTCCCCATTCCTTGCATTCACTCTGCACCTTGCTTCCAATTGACACTGCCTGCACCTCTCCTTCCTTTTTGCACTTATTTTCAACAATCCAAGTAAGCTTCTTAACTTTGTTTTTATTTTTGTTTAAAGTTTTAAACTTTAGGTTAGTTAACTTAGTTACTATTTAGGTTTAAATTTTTGTTCATGATTAATGCTATTAGGTTAGTTGTTAGTTAGAGTAGAGTTAGGGTTTTATTTCGAATGTAATGTGCTTGTTTTGCTTAGGTTCTAAAGGCCTATTAGAGGGGCTGAAAAGCCCCAATGTTTTCTAGAAATCTCGATGATCTTGCTAAGCGCGGCTGTGCGCTAAGCAAGTTCATCAGTTTAGTTTGAATATTTGGATTTCCAGATGAACTCGCTAAGCGAGCACCTAGCCCGCTAAGCCAGTTCATCTTTTTTGTTGAATGTTGCAGCACTTCATGAACTCGCTAAGCGCGGCTGTGCGCTAAGCGAGTACTGTGTTTCAGACGCTTAGAAATTTTTTTAGTGTTTTCGTGTTCTTGGCTAAGCGAGCTGGCTCGCTTAGCCACTCAACCTTGTTGACTGAATTAGCCTGGGTTAAGCGAGTCCATCTCGCTAAGCCCAATGCACTTGTGATTTTCTTTCTATTTTGTCGTGCACTAGGCGTGCCTTGTCACGCTAAACACAATTTATTCTCTGTCTCTGTAATTGTTGGAATTGGGCTTGGTGAGCCTGCTCGCTAAGCGCGCTTGGCCGCGCTAAGCGCAATTTGGTTTCTGTTGTGGAATTGGGCTCAGCGAGCCTGCTCTCTAAGCCAATTCTGCAAAAAAAAATTTTGATCTGTGTCATTTTGCTAAGCGCGTGGCCTTCGCGCTAAGCGCATGTGTTAATTTTCATAAGGTGCGCTAAGCGAGTTTATTGCGCTAAGCGCCCAGTCTAATTTTCAGTTGTATTTTTTGCTTTTCAATTTGAATAAATACCTGTCTAAACTTGTGTTGTGATTCTTTTGTGCTGTAGATGGCTCCCCGTAAAAGAAAGGCCACAGCTTCAGTGCCCCTGGCCAACTATGACACATCTTGATTCATATCAAAGGCCGCTTGGGACCGACATACAAATAATGTTCTCACCCGGAACATCCTTCCAGAGAGAAACGTCAAACTGTTTGTTATTGAATTTGATGAGTTCAGATGAGAAATCATTAAAAGAAATTGGCACAGACAGTTAAAAAATTTGAGTGAAGGAAGCATTGATGTGGCAGTGGTAAAAGAATTTTATGCGAATTTGTATGACCCTGAGGACAAGTCACCAAAGTAGGTTAGAGTTCGAGGGCACCTAATAAAGTTCGATGTTGATTCCCTCAATGCCTTCTTGGAGACTCCAGTGGTCTTAGAGCAAGAGGAGAGATTGCCCACTTATTCCAGGTTCTACAGACTGAGGCCAGACCCTCAGGAGCTGGCAGCCCGGCTTTGTATCCCTGGTAGGGGATTTATGCTGAATGCTGAGGGCTTGCCTTGGAAGCACTTAAGGAAGGATCTTTCGACTCTGGCATAGGCCTGGAGTGTTTTATCTTACTCCAACCTAGCCCTGACATCACATACCTCTGATCTTAATATGGACAGGGCTAGGTTGGTCTACGAGCTTGTAATGAAGATGGACATGAACATAGGAGCACTCATCTCTGGATAGATCTCGCAAATTGCTCAGTCCAACTCCTCGAGGCTTGGATTTCCAGCCCTTATTACTACCTTGTGCAAGGCCCTAGGTGTAACGACCCGCCTCGTCGCTACGGTATCCACACTCTAATATTCGATGATTTCAAATTTTTTTATATAAAAAGAACTTCCTTATTTTTTATTATGAAAATAGAAGTGATTTTGTCACAACATAAATTCATCCAACAACACGCCATTACTTAAGTGAATATGCATAATTACCTAGAAACAATAATTCGGTACACGTCATACACATAACGAAAATTAAATCTGTTCATAGATATAATTAAAATCCCAGTTTTACATCTTTAACTCAACAAAATAAAACATAAAAACCAACTACGGAGGAGTTGATTACAAAACACAACTCTCTCCCAAAATAACGCCAACGTCATCACGTCGGCTCGGCGGCTCCTCACCAGAATCTTACTCCCTGCACCCTGCCACTGTCATTCTGCTCCCACGAAAAAGGTTTGTGATCATCACAGGTATCAACCACATGATACAAAATTGCAAGGGTGAGTTCATTATAAAAAGAACCAATACCAATTTCAAATAACCACAATTAGAAAGGAACATAGGCAAACATGATGAGCATACACAACAATCATTATTCAACACTCATATCCAACAAATATTCATCATCCACATTCAACAATTACTCATCATCCATCCATGGACCCAATCAAGACTGCACATAATGATGCATGCCCCTGACTCAACACTCAGATGCAATGTGGTACGTACCAACAACAACCAAATCTCAGGAAATAGCCTAAGCGTGTCCACACGATACTCTCACTTAGGGAACTGTGCTGAGTTTGTCGAGACCACCCGGTTGTGCACATAACAGCCCCCCTCCCATAGGTGATCAGCCTGGGAGCCCAAAGGTTTTCCCTACCAGGTGACAAGCCCCCTAGTACAAAGTACACTTGGCCACAGTTACTCTATTTCATGTGTCGTATGAGCTATGATCATGGCCAAAAGTATGTGCCAAAGACCATGAACCAATTAAAGCGCCCAAGCATCCCCTTAGAAATGCTTAGATTCTCTAACCGCGCTAGTTACCCACGTCTGGGCCATCCGACAAGGTCAGTGCACTCTACCCCCCATGACATACACTCTATACAACGTATGATCGTGGTCAAAAGCTAGAGCCAAAGACCCTGGAAGGTTAGTGCACAGTGCCCCCCACGATCATACACAACATCCAACGTATGAACGTGGCCAAAAGCTAGTGCCAAAGACCCTGGAAGGTCAGTGCACAGTGCCCCCCACGAACATACACAACATGCACATGCCAATGCATTTCCAGCATCAATCAACATTCCATTTCCATGTTATTCTCAACATAAATATCATCTCGTCTCAATGACGTTATCAACAATAACAACAACCACATTTTATATTCACATATTCGTCAATAATAACAATTCATGTTGACATGGTCTTTATTAACAACGTCATCTCAAATCAATATCATCTTAATCATCACATATCAATTAAAATCCTCAATAGCAACATCAACAACAAATCACATTTCGCACGCGCGCGTGCACACACACACACACACACACACACACACACACATATATATATATATATATATATATATATATATATCGCATCCCATTCGTCAAAACATAATTTCTCCTGAAAAACCAGCATGCATATCAATAACAATTTTATCGCATCCCATTAGTTAAAAACATAATTTTCTTGAAAGAAAAATTAGCATGCAACAGGGACAGGCAGATATCCTCATAGCTAGGTTCCCTGACCCTAACTATGGTGTGAAAACGGTAAATTTTATAATAAACTCCCTTTACCTATCGTGAGCTACCCCGCAGATTCCTCGTTGCGTCACTTGAAGATTCCTTTTTGTCCTTGCTCGTCGATTCCATGCAAGCCTCTACCATGCCAAAACGAAGGAGACTTAGTATGGATTTCAAAAAACAAAGCTAGTAATAGTGATTTGGGTCAAACACCCACATCACTACATGAAAGAGCTGAGAGCATTTCGGGTTTTACAAAGGAACATCATTTGGAAATTCCGACCACACCAATGTGACCGGAGTTCAGTGTAGGTTACGAAAATAACATGAATTTCATGAAAGGATAACGTTTACAAAGTCTCTTTCTCTAAGGTTTTTCTAAGGAAGCATAAGACATGCAGTGGCGGTTCCAAAGTCAGAAAAGATGCAAAGACAAGATGAAACTAACAAGAAACAAGCGTTGAACCATGGTTATGTTGGATCGAGTGGCCTCAGAATAATTAAGAAGAGGGTTGAATTAATTATTCCTAAACCTTTACTAATTAAAAAATTACTCTTTTAAGGCTTTTACTAAATTGTTAAGAGAATGAGGAGTAGAAGAGAAACTTAACAAAAAGTAAAAGCGGAAATTAAATGCACAGCGGAAAGTAAAAGAGTAGGGAAGAAGGAAACAAACACAAGAGTTTTTATACTGGTTCGGCAACAACCCGTGCCTACATCCAGCCCCCAAGCGACCTGTGGTCCTTGAGATTTCTTTCAACCTTGTAAAAACCCTTTTACAAGCAAAGATCCACAAGGGATGTACCCTCCCTTGTTCTCTTTGAAACCCTAGTGGATGTACCCTCCACTAGAACTGATCCACAAGAGATGTACCCTCTCTTGTTCTCAGTCAAACCCAAGTAGATGTACCCTCTACTTGTACCACAAAGGATGTACCCTCCAATGTGTTGAGACAAAGATCTCAGGCTGTTAAACCTTTGATACTTTGTGAATGGGGACACAAAAGAATTCTCAGGTGGCTAGTCCTTTGAACACTTTTGTATTAGGGAATGGGAAAAATCAAAAGAATTCTCAAACTGTGTCGTTTTGAATTCTTTGACAAGGGAGAAGGGAGACACAAAAGAATTCAGGCGGTTAGTCCTTTGTTCTTTTGGAAAAGGGAGAAGAGAGACACAAAAAGAATTCAGGCAGTTAGTCCTTGGCGAATTCTTTTTGGCAAAGGGAGAAGAGAATGAAAAGATGAATACCACAAGTTTTCAAGGTTTGGAAAACCAGAAAACTTCAGAAAACTTTTGGTACAAAGAAGAAGAAGAAGTTCAAAGAGATTCAAGGCTTGTAAAGGATTGATCGAATGAATGTAAAAAGTGTTTTTAAAAGCAAATCAAAGCCTTGCTTTTATAGACTCTTCATGTCTGGCCAAGAGGACCATTTAGAAGAGTTATAACTTTTAGAAAAACTTAAAACCAATTTGAAAAAGTCAAAACCTTTTTGAAGAGTTACATCTTTTGATTTATTCAGAAACAAACACTAGTAATCGATTACCAAATTAGTGTAATCGATTACACAAAGCTTTTGTGTGAAAGGATGTGACTCTTAACATTTGAATTTGAATTTCAACGTTCAAAGGCACTGGTAATCGATTACCAAAACATTGTAATTGATTACAACTTTTTGAAAATAATTGGAACGTTGTAAATTCAATTTGAAAACTTTTTCAAAACAATTTTGCTACTGGTAATTGATTACAACAATCTGGTAATCGATTACCAGAGAGTAAAAACTCTTTGGTAAAAGGTTTTGTCAAAAACTCATGTGCTATTCAAAGTTTTGAAAAACTTTTTAATACTTATCTTGATTGAGTCTTCTCTTCATTCTTGAATCTTGAGTCTTGAATCTTGATCTTGATTCTTGAGATTTTGAACCTTGAATCTTGATTCTTGACTCTAGTCTTTCTTCTTGAGTCTTGAATTCTTCTTGATTCTTATCTTGAACTCTTGACTTGTTCTTCATTCACTTGAGTTGTTCTTTGATTGATCTTTGAGCTTTTTGTCATCACCTTTGTCATCATCTTTTGTTATCATCATTGTTATCATCAAAACACCTTTGAATCACCTTTGATTCACCATGAAGCTTTGCTTCTACAGGTTACCTCGAAAGAAAACGAAAGGTCAGATTAGGGTTTCGTTCTCTACCGAAACCGCAAGCCAAGTTGGAAGATTCCGCTTCGGTTGAAGGGTTCCTCTCGGTGTGGGGTTTCAATGGAGAACAATGATGGTTTGTGGTGGCTAATGGTGGCTGCGGGTGATGGAGAAACTGCTTGGGACGTTAGAAATGGCTTTGGAAGAAAGAAAGGAGAAGAAATGACGTTTTTCCTAAGCTACACAAAAGCAAAGGCTGAAATGCTTAAATAAGAAATGCTCTCGGGAATGGAAGCTTCGAGCATACTCTAGACATCATCTCAACGATCCCAACGGTCAAATCATGGAAAATTGTCGTGTGAAGCTGCAGAACAAATTTCGAGAAGATCCAACGGTTAACGAAGGCTGGGAAGCGTGTTTACCGAGGTAACTTCATGTAGCTTCCTCAAGAAGCTTGATTAAGAGGCTTCTTCAAGAAGCTTCCCCGTGGCTTCTTTGAGGCTTCTTTGAGAAGCTAGATTCTTATCTACCCACACCCTTCTATTAACTAAATTAACCTCCTTGAAAATAATTACGGATAAAAATAACACAACAAATAATCAAACATCAAACATAATTACTAATAATATATATATATATATATATATCAGGGTGTTACATGAGGAGTCACCTCAGACTCTCTTACTTATGAGTCCCTCAGCCTAGCCATTAATTTGGCTTATATTAAGAAGAATTGTAGGAACTTGGATGACCCTTCGGTCACTTTTTCGGGGACCCGTAAATCCTGGGCTAGAGGATCTGAGGCCCCGTCTTCTTCAGCTCCCTTTACTTCTGCTTTTCTCTCACCACCAGCAGTCCCAATTCATCTAGGTCCCTCCGCTCAGAGCTTGGATCTTCTTATGTCTATGCTGCAGAGCCTGCACCAGGGCCAACTCCTAGTTATGCAGAGCTTGCAGAATATGGTCCAGCAGCGGCCTATTATGAGCTTGGAGGAGTTTTCACAGAAGGTGGCCTGGCCAGGAGTCCAGCCTTCTCCTTTGGAAGGGGGTGAGGCCTCTATAGCCCAGGAGCCTCAGCCAGACCAGGAGGATGACACTTCAGAGGACTCAGAGGCCACTCCACCTCCATCTGAGCCTTTCATTTTTTAGACTGATCCAGCCATTGCACAGGAGGATGCTGCAGAAGCTACCCCAGAGAAAGAACATGCAGTTATTAGAAGAGAAAGAACATGGAATTAGGATCATGACTGAAAATGTTAGTTGGTTTGTCAGGTTGATTGTGAAGGAACACATTAGCCACAACCCGGTGAGAGTGTGATCTTTAATTGTGAGAGAACGACTAACATTGAGTAATGATTTTTGCATGAATCTCTGATTATGGAATGAATGCATGAATTTGAATATGATGAAGGCCATGTTTTGATTGAAGATAGCCACTTAGCCAAAAAGCTTACCTTGTGCATGATTAATTTATCCCTTGCACCCATTCTGTGCTGAAAGTATGATTGCTTGATTGAACCTTGAGCCTGTACAATTTATCTCCTTCTACCTTGTCTTAGGTTTTAGGAGAGCATCATTCATAAAAGGATATTTTGGTTCAAAGAAAATTTCTCCCAAATTTGGGGGAATTATTGGGTGAAAGCTTGTAATGGTAAGAAAAGAGAAACACACACAGTAATCTAATAAGCAGCAAGTAAAAAGCTGCTTTATCTAAAAAAAACTGTAAGTATAAAATAAAAGTGTGTGTGCTGCTATCTAAGAAAAGGGAAAGCTAAGTGCAAAAAGGCAAGTAATAGAGCTAGAATAAACAAAAAGGAGGGTTGATCTATGGATGAATGCTCTATTAGAACCTAAGCTTTTGCATCCTAGAAAAACCATGAACTATTTCTAGCCCAGCCTCGTTACAAGCCTAGAAAAGTCCTTCGAATTCAGTTTGTGTGTTTATAACTGTATGACATGAGATGAATTGCAAAGATTGAGACTTGTGTTAGTTGTTGATTGTTGAATAAGCCTAAGCACTTGTGCTTGAGTGAAACAATGATTGTGAGGATTTGGTTAATGATCCTTCCTTGATATCTATCACTCTCACTAGCTTATTTCAATTGTGTTCCTTAATAAACATGTTCATACCTTTGAAAAGCAGGCATGTTTTGTGAAAAGCTGTTGATTGAAGCATTGTATGCCATTCATGTCATGTGATTGAATTCTTTGGAACAAACACATTTTTGAATAACCACTGTGATTTTGTCACTTCAGGACAAGTGAGATGCTCTTTCTTTGCCTGAGGACAAGCACAACTGTAAATTTGGGGGAGTTTGTTAGTCGTCTTTTACGACTAACTTTTGTATAGAAAGGTTTTCAAAAATGTATATAGTTCTCATAATTTTCGGTTCTTTTTGGTAAGATTGTAAATATTTCTTATTTAGTTTTTATATGTACTTAGTAGAAGCCTTCCATATGAATTTAATGTAAATTTTTCTTCAATTTCAGGTAAAATGGAGAAAATTTTGAAGAAGTGCTGAAGTTGGTGTCTTGCTAAGTGAGTTCAATGCGCTTAGCGAGTATCATCCACTAAGTGAGGCATCAACGCACTTAGCTAGTAAGAGGAATCTGGAAGGGAATCTACCATGAAAGCACGTGCTCAGCGCGTTATCAGCACGCTCAGCAAGTCGTTTGTCACCTTCCAGGCTTAACGCGAGATTGGCGCTGAGCCAAAGTTCACTTACTCGTGCTAAGCGCGAAAATGGCGCTAAGTGCGACGTCGAGGTTAGAAAGCCCTTTTTAAAGCCTGGAATAACAGAATTGAAGGAGAGCTTGAAGAGTGCAAACACAAAAGAGCAGATCAGAGTAAAGGAGTCAAGTTTTGAGATTTTAGGGAGATTTGTGAGTTTTTTAGCGATTATGAGGTTCCTAGAGGTGGAGGAGACATCCCCACTCCTTTGTAAGCAAACAATTTCTCTTAATTCCTCTTCCTAATTGTAAAAGGAGCTTCCTTGCTATGGAAGGCTAAACCCTTAGTTGGGGATTCTTGCTGAGTAATTGATGTAAATTCTTTCCCTATCTAATTAAGGTTGTTTTACGTGTTCATTATTTCTATCAGTGCTTTATTATTGCATGCTTGTGGTTTGATCACCCATTTGTGTGTACTGTTAGGAGCTCTAGCATTGGAAAATGAATTCTCCTTAGAACTTGATAGAGCAGGATTAGGTTACCATATGTCTGGACACGAAGTGCGGTAATTTAGTTTTTATTATGCTGTGATCATAAAGTTGTTCAATTAAGTTAAGTTCAACAAGAGACATTTGAGAATGAAGTTTAATTAGAATTAGGCTAAACGCACGAGACATCGGTGTTTGGTATTTAAGCATTCATCATAGAACACATGAACATCTTTGATTAGAGAAACATCTTTAATTGCATCAATTTACTTAGTAGGAGGACCCAATGCCTTTAGATATTTGTTTTCACACTTACTTGCTCATGTTTATTGCCTTGTAATTAGAATAGAATATACTTTTACTTTAATTCACAATCATTATTTCTGTTTGCAAATGCCTGCTTATTGAACAAAACTTTACCAGATGAAAAAAGTTCCCTGAGATTGACGACCCGGTGCACTTGCCGATTAGATTTCACATCCACAAAAACAAGTAGTACCAGGTGTGAACAACCACCTTGTCAACTTGCGAAAGTTGTTCAAGCGGCTGCATAAATACCGATTAAGGCTGAATCTCGCAAAGTGTACTTTCGGGGTCAAATTTGGAAAGTTGCTCGGTTGTGTCGTGAGTCAAAAAGGAATAGAGGTAGACCTAGACAAGGTATAGGCCATCCTTGAAATGCCCGAGCCATGCACCGAGAAGCAGGTCTGAGGTTTCCTGGGACAATTGAACTACATAGCAAGGTTCATAACACAGTTAACCGCCACTTGTGAGCCTCTTTTCGAGTTATTGTGTAAGAATCAGTCCGTCTAATGTGATGATGATTGTCAAGTGGCATTTGAAATGATTAAACGGTGCCTCATGAATCCTCCTGTGCTCATCCGTCGGTGCCCAGAAGACCCTTTATTCTGTATATGACCGTGTTGGATGAGTCAATAGGGTGTGTGCTGGGACAGCATGACGATTTCAGAAAAAGGGAACAGGTTGTTTATTACTTAAGAGCAAGTTCACGACATGCGAGATGAACTACTCTTTGCTAGAAAGGACATGTTGTGCCTTGGTGTGGGCAGCCCACCGTCTAAGGTAGTACATACTAAATTACACCACTTGGTTGGTATCCAAAATGGATCCAGTCAAGTACATCTTTGAAAAGCCCGCTCTCACTGGACGAATCGCCCGGTGGCAATTTCTGTTGTCAGATGATATTGTTTATGTCACTTAGAAGACAGTAAAGGGGAGTGCCTTAGCAGATTACCTAACTCAACAACGCATCAATGACTATCAACCTATGCATCCAGAATTCCCTGATGAGGACATGATGACCTTGTTTGGGGAGGAAGTACAGGATGAAGACAGGGACAAATGGATCGGGTTGTTTGAGGATGCATCTAATGCACTAGGCCATGGAGTTGGGGCAATATTGGTTTCCCCAAACGAACAATTTATACCTTTCATAGCTAGGTTGGGTTTCGACTGCAAAAACAACATAGCTGAGTGTGAGGCCTGTGCCCTTGGGATCCAAGCGGAAATCGACTTCAAGGTCAAGTTACTCAAGGTATATGGGGACTCGACCTTGGTAATTCACCAGCTAAAAGGTGAATGGAGACTATAGACCATAAATTGGTGCCTTACCAGGCTTACATTAGGAAGTTCATAGAGTTCTTTGATGACATATCTTTTCATCACATTCCTAGAGAGGAAAATTAGATGGTTGGCCCCCTTGCCACACTAGCATCCATGTTCCAGCTAAGCCCACACGGAGATTTGTCGTACATCGAATTTAAATGTCGTAGCAAGCCTGCACATTGCTGCTTAATAGAAGAAGAGAAGGATGGTAAGCCTTGGTACTTCGATAGCAAACAATACATCGAAGACAAGGAATACCTGCATAAGGCCTTTGACAACGACAAGAGGACATTGCAAAGGTTGGCGGCCGGCTTCTTCCTGAGTGGGAATATCTTATACAAGAGGAACCATGACATGGTACTGCTTTGATGTGTGGATGCCAGAGAGGCTGAGCAAATGTTGGTAGAGGTCCATGAAGGATCCTTTGGAACGCATGCCAATGGACATGCCATGGCCCAGAAAATTCTGAGAGCGGGGTATTACTGACTCACTATGGAGAGCAATTGTTGCATTCATGTGAGGAAATGCCATAAGTGTCAGGCCTTTGCTGATAATGTTAATACCTCACCCATACCTTTGAACATCTTGGCAGCACCTTGTCCATTCTCTATGTGGGGCATAGCGTGATCGGAGCCATTGAGCCTAAAGCTTCAAATGGACATCGCTTCATCTTAGTCGCCATTGACTACTTTGCTTCATACACTAGTGTGACGAGGAGTGTGGTGATTAGATTCATCAAAAAAGAGATAATTTGCCGATATGGGTTGCCCAGGAAAATTATCACCGATAATGCCACCAATCTGAATAACAAGATAATGAAGGAGATGTGTGAGGATTTAAAAATCCAACACCATAATTCTATGCCTTACAAGCCTAAGATGAATGGGGCAAGTGAGGCTACTAATAAAAATATCAAGAAAATAGTTCGGAAGATGACCATGTCATACAAGGATTGGCACGAGATGCTTCCCTTTGCATTGCATGGTTATTGAACTTCGGTGCACACATCTACTGGGGCAACCTATCGCAACCTACCCTTTTGCGGGCGAGGCGAGGCGAGGCTCACGGGTGCGTCTTCCTAAGGAGGAAAATGCACGGAGTCCCCACCAACGTTTATTTGTGGAAAACGTCGGAAAAACCGAAGGAAACCCGTCATGAAGAATATTCCATATTCGGGAGTTGTATTTACGTTTGAGGAAGGTATTAGCACCTCTCACGTTTGTCCCATAGGACAACAGCCTTAAATTAGAATTGTGTGAAATTGCATATCTAAACTTTTATTTCTTTTTTATTTTTGAGGTCGACAAAAGCGGGGCTCTTGCTCCTACGCACCCTCCATCGAAGAGGAAATCAGACCTACGTAGTTCTTCCTAAAGGGCGAATCAAGCGATTCTTTTTACTTGGAAGGTGGTCCTTTTAAGGCGCTGGACCTTAAAATGATCCATTTTTACGTGGTGAGAAAAACTGAAGTATCGAACCTTAAAATCCTTTTTAGTGATTTTTTGCGGACGATCTTGACTTTGCGAGTTGATTTTAGCCTTAGTTTCACTTTAGTTATTAGTCAATTCAATTAAGAAAGAGAAATCCCAAAGAGAAACGTCCGATTGCTTTTTTTTGGTTTATTTTACTAAAAGATATTTTTTTATTATTATATTATTATTTTGCCTCTTTTTGGTTTCCAACGTGGTTACGGCATGACCGAACGGTCGGATTTCATTTTGACAGAAATTAACGAATATTACAATTTAAATGATCGGTGGAAATTTATTTTATTTTTTGATTAGGCGAGAAAATGACTTAAGTAAATGACTAAAGCACGTCAAAAGGGGGTATGAAAAGTAAACGAAATGAAAATAAAAGCACGCGAAACAAGTGGGGACCACTAAGGGTACATAGAATGAATTGAAAAGTTCGATTTCGGGAACTTACCGGTTGAAGACCGAAGAACGACGAACGACGAAGAACGGTTGAAAATCTTCGCGAAATCACCCACGGAAACGTTACGGAAGCGCCTCGGCTTGGATTTTCTTCTTGGAAACAATTTTCCTTACTAATTTTAAGTGATTACGAAGTACCAGAAGGGCTAAACCCCTTTCTTCTTCACTCCTCCCTCTATTTATAGGAAAATAGGGGAGGAGCTTGCCACCCAGCTCGCCCAGGCGAGCCAGGTTGCTTCCTCTAGAAGCAACCGCCTTCTGGAGGAACATCCTGGAAGGCCCAAATGGGCCTGGTTGCTATTTTCACCCTTTTTTACTAAATACACCCCATTTTGCTTTTTTTTTGTGATTCTTTTTCCGTAACGTTACGAAACTTTACGAATTTCATAACAATACATGTTTTCTTTCCGTAAGGTTATGGAACCTTACGGGTCACGCAATTACTCATTTTTTGGCTTTTGGAAAGTTATGGAACCTCACGGATTGCGTAACAATGCTTCCTTTTGATTTCCGGCATGTTACGGAATCTCACGGATTGTGTAACAATGCTTCCTTTTGATCTCTGACATGTCACAGAACTTCACGTATTGTGCAACAAAGGGTGCCACGTACCTCGAAGCGGTCAAACAAAGGTTGCATGCCATCAAACAATGGTACCCGGACAAAATTAGGGTATGACACAACCCCTTTCTCTTTGGTGTACGGGATGGAGGTTGTGCTCCTATTTGAGGTGGAGGTTCCTTCTTTGAGAATCCTAGCCAAGTTGGGGTTGGAAGAATCAGAATGGGCCCAAGCTCGCTTTGATCAGTTGAATCTTATCGAGGGTAAGAGATTGGCCGCCATGAGTCATGGGCAACTGTATCAAAGCAGAGTGAAGAATGTTTTTGACAAGAGGGTGTGCCCGCGTAAGTTCAGCGAGGGAGATCTTGTCCTAAAGAAAGTATCATAGGCTCAAAAGGACCATAGAGGTAAATGGGCCCCGAATTATGAAGGAACATTTGTTGTGAAAGAGGCTTTTTCTAGAGGAGCATTGTTGCTTACAAACATGGATGACAAAGAGCTTCCTTCGACTGTGAACTCCAATATTGTCAAGTGGTATTACGCATAATGCCTGGGGCAATTAGAAGGCTCAATGTATGACCATCCTCAAGGACTCATTGGAATCTCCCAGTCTTGAAATCTTTTGTAAACCATAAAATCGCAGCATTAATAAATGTGGGTTAATGATTTGCATCTCTACCTCTAGTGTTGTGTCCTTTACTTTTTATTGTCTCTAAGAACATACATTCTCGTCTTGCTCACTAAATCCGGAGCCATTCGGCTCAATGTTCACGGCCAGCAAGTGTACCGGATCGCACAAGTAGTATAAAACGGTAAGAACCGAGTATCGAACTCTCAGGGAACTTGTGTTATCTGGCAAGCTATTTCGGTAAATAGGTGTCTGGTATGAAAAGATGATTGTGGTTATGAATAGGTATGTAAACTATCTATGCAAAAAGAAAGAAAATCACGCAAGAGAAATGTTGTGTAAAAACAAGTAGAGAACGCGTTGGTCTTCCTAATAGGTTCCTGATGCTAAAACGGATATTCTCCATCTAACAATGCTCATGTATTCCTATGTTGTCTCCTGGACTGCTAGACCCCGATTCCTCATGATAGTCTAACCTAATCCTGATCAAGCCTCGTCCGTAGATTCCTCTTGTAAGACTAAACTCAACCAGGACCGCATTAAGACACACATACACAACTAAGTTCTTGTACCCCGATTCCTCGTGAAAGTACAACAACTTAGCCCCGTACTATCAAGGACTTTAGAATCATACCAGTTTCCACTGTTGAATGATCCTAACAAAGGATGCATCTACGTGATCAAGGTAAAGGCATACTGGAATGAAAAGAAGATAGCACAGAGAACACACAAAACATCATTACATAGATAGAAATATATTCACATCAGGTACCTACAGGGAAGATCCAACAGAGGATTTAGCTTTCCATGGTCCGAAAACCTCCTTTACAACATAGAGAAGAACAAGATGAAAGATTTCAAAAATACAAGTGGTGAGGATGTCTCCTTCACCTGTAGGATCTCACAATCACTCATAAACTCATCTCAAGCTCTCAGAACGGCTTCTGCTTTGAACTCTCATCTCTACAGATCTTCACACAGCAAAATCTCTCAGAACTCTTTGGAACTTGGACCTTTCTCTCTCTAAAACTTCCTAAACATGCAAAAGCTTCAAGCTAAGGCCAGACTCTTGTGCATGCAGAGGCTTCTCAAGAAAAAATGCCAAACTCCCTCAAAAAATCTGATTTCAAGCTTAAATAAGTGAGTTGGTCCGTGCTCGCGCGCTTAGCGCAAATCTGAATTGCTTAGCGCGCATAAGTAGATTTTGGCTTAGCGCGCTTCTCTCGCTTAGCAGATGAGCTGAAGCGATGCGCTTGATGACCTGGAGCGGTGCACTCAGCGAACCTGACAGCTCATCTTCTTCTGGATTCTTCCTCACGCTTAGCCATTGAGTGTCGCGGTTAGCGAATGCTCGCTAAGCCAGCAGATTGGCTTAACGAGAAGGTGAAAACAACACTTTTGCCAATTTGCATAATTAACCTGAAATTGAGAGAAATTGATTATTAAACACACAAAACAAAAGTATAAATTATCTATTACCTATATTTAACAGAAAGTACTTATAATATTATAAAACAACTATAAATTGGAGAAGTTTGATACAATATACACAAGTTTTATACACAAAAGTTAGTCGTATTCATCCACTAACACTCGATCAACGGGGTTCTGTTAGCATTTAAGTAAAATTGAACATGATAACACCTATTTAATTGTTATATTTAACATTTGATCATAAACATGCATGCATTTGCATCTTGTCATCCGGGATCCTACAAATCGGAAGATGAATAAAGAGTCATTTTGAGTGATGGTCAACACCACACCAATTTGGGTAAGCACTAGGGCAGGTGAAAGGTAATGCAAGCATGTTGTAGTATTGTTTCACATTTTTTGCATGATGACACTTTCTTTGTCCAAGCTTAGGGGCTGGTACGAACAGGTGCTAGGCCCATGATCGATCACCACCCCGCGCCTGGCTAAAGACGTTAAAGAAGTGCTCCTGGGAGTTAGCCTAGTACCTTTAACTTTGCTCTTTAATTTTCTTGTTTCATATTTGTTTGTTTTCTTGAACTATATCCTGAATTCACCTAAGTTTATATGCAATTATAGGATTTTTAGAGAGAAAATATAACAATGAACAACACAACTTTGCAGAGGATTTTTTGCAAACATAAAAAAGGGAAGGGGTGAAGCCATTTTCACCCCATTTCTTCCCCAAAGCTCAAAACCATCAACAAGTTTATGGGAGCCACCATTGGCAGCAACCCCTGTCATACCCTAATTTCGTCCGGGGACCTTTGCTTGATGACATGCGACCTTTGTTTGGCCCTTGTAAGGTGCTTGGCACCCATCATTAGGCAATTTGTGAAATTCCGGGACATGCCGTAAAACAAAAAATATTGATGCACAATCCGTAAGGTTCCGTGACACACCGGAAATCAAATGGAAGCATCATTGCATAAATAGTGGGGTTCCGTAACATTCCGTAAGTCAAAAAGGGGATGATTATGTAATCCGCAAGGTTCCGTAACATTACGGAAAGAAAACAAGTATCGTTACGAAATTCATAAGTTTCCGTAACTTTACGAAAAAAGAATCACCAAAAAAGGCAGGGGGGTGTACTTAGTAAAAATGGGGGTGCAAATAGCAACCAGGCCCACTTGGGCCCTCCAGAAGATTCCTCCAGAAGGTTGTTGCTTCTGGAGGAAGCAACCTGGCTCGCTTGGGCGAGCTGGGCGGCAACCATCTCCCCTATTTTGCTATAAATAGGGGAGGAAGTGAGAAGGAAAAGGGTTCAGCCCTTTAGGCACTTCTCTCTCTTTCGAATTTGCTTGAAAAAATTGTTTCCGTGAAAAAAATCTAAGCCGAGGCGCTTCCAAAATGTTTCCGTAACGTTTTCCGTAAGGAATTTCGCAAAGGTTTCAACCGTTCTTCGACGTTCTTCATCGTTCTTCGATCTTCAACGTTCTTCATTCGTTCTTCATCGTTCTTCGATCTTCAACGGGTAAGTACCCCGAACCAAGCTTTTCGATTCGTTCTATGTACCCGTAGTGGTCCACATTGTGTTTTGTGTATTTCTATTCTTGTTTCATTTACTTTTTTATACCCCCTTTTGACGTGCTTAAGCCATTTTATTTAAGTCATTTCTCGCTTAACCTAAAAATAAAATAAATTTCCACCGAACATTTGAATTGTATTATCCGTTAACTTCGGTTAAAATGAATTCCGACCGTTCGGTCGTGCCGTAACCACGTTGGAAATCAAAAAGAGGTAAAATAATAATATAATAACAAAAAATATACCTTTTAGTAAAATAAAGCGGAAAATCAATCGGACGTTTTCTCTTTGGGATTTCTCATTCTTAATTGAATTGACTAATAACTAAAGTGAAATTAAGGCTAAAATCAACTCGCCTAGTCAAGCTCGTCCATAAAAATAGGTTTTTGAAGTTTATCATTTCAATTTCTCACTAAGTAAAATGGATCATTTTCAAGGTCCAACGCCTTAAAATGATCACCTTTTAAGTAAAAAAGAATTACTTGATAAGAAAGAACTACGTAGGTCTGATTTCCTCATCGCAAATTGAGGAATACGTAGAAGCAAAGGGAAACACCCTTGTCGACCACAAAAAGAGAAAAATATAAAAAGGGTATAAAGGATATAAGGACATAAAAGGGAACATAAAAATCAAAGTCATGTTTGCACATTCGATTAAAGGTTGTCGTCCCTTGTGACGGACGTGTGGGGTGCTAATACCTTCCCCGTGCGTAAATACAACTCCCGAACCTTTCACTTAAAAGTTCGTAGATCATGTCTTTCCCGGTTTTTCCGACGTTTTCCTCAAATAAACGTTGGTGGCGACTCCGCGCGTATTCCTTTCGTGGAACACGCATCCCGCGAGTCACGCGTCGCCCTCCCGCCGAAGGGTAGGTTGCGACAGTTGGCGACTCCACTGGGGACTGTTTTTAGAGAGTTAGGCCATTTAATCTTGTGCAATGTTTTACCGTGACTTACCCCTTTGTTAGTTTCCATTCATTATGTTCTTGTGTATATAAACTCTTTGTTGCTTTTAGTGCGTTTTAAAATGTATGCATGAAGTAAATATTTATTCATTTGATGCACACAAACACCAACACTATTTGCACACACTGTGAGTGAAAAAAGGGCCCTATACCCGGGTTCATGGGAACATAAGGAGTGGAGGCGAATCTGTGATCATGCTAGGTCTCCGACTTGCTTGATTACATTGAACCCTCATCTAGAGCTTTTCTCTTTGAAAACTTATTGTTGCTAGTAGTCCCTACTGCTGCAATATGTTCTTCGAAGAGGATAATACCTCTAGAAACCGTCAAGAGAGATATGACTACCTTGGGGGGTTATCACTAAATGCCTAGTTAGTTCTCTCCCTTATAGGTCCCTTAAATAGGGGCACGGAGCAAACACGCTGCGTGCCATTTTTCACACTGCCATGCATAAGTATCATATATCCTTTTGCTCATGTTCAGTGAATATTGTCATACTATGTACATTCCCGCATTGTGTCTTTTGCATAGGCATCCCATATGGGTTCTGTCTTGATCCCTTCTGTAAACAAACCAACGGGGGGTCCGTGTCGCCTTCTTAAAAACGTACGTTGGGGCACTTTGCTACCCCTAGACGTTGTATCTATGAAAGGGACAAATTCCTCGGACCCCCGCATTCCTAGATTGCATCTGTGTCATATGCATTCCTTCATGCATTCATCCATTTCACCCATGAGATATCGGAGTTTTGATTTGCATCGGCTTTTTGTCTCACCTTAGTAAGCATGGGAACAAATCAAACCGGCAAGAGGTTTTACCAAGTCAAGGTTAAAAGCCTAGATACCACCAGCATCAAGGAATTAGGGCGGTTGATGGAACCTCTCCAAATGCAAGCCTTCCGCAAGACTTACGGAAAGATCTTAGAGTTGACCACAGTAGAGGTATCCATAGAAGCTATTGCATCACTCACCCAATACTACGACCAGCCTTTGAGATGCTTCACGTTCGGAGACTTCCAATTGGTACCAACCATTGAAGAATTTGAGGAAATTCTAGGATGTCCTCTCAGGGGAAGAAAACCATACCTTTCCTCCGGGTGTCTCCCCTCTTTGAGCAGAATTGCAACTATGGTCAAGGATTCAGCAAGAGGTTTGGACCGCATAAAATAGACTCGAAACGGCATAGCGGGCCTACCACGGAAGTACCTAGAAGATAAGGCGAAGGATATGGCAAGTCAAGGGGATTGGGTCCCGTTTATGGATGTGTTAGCGTTGCTAATTTTTGGGGTCGTGCTCTTTCCAAACGTGGATGGTTTGGTGGACCTAGCAGCAATCGACGCTTTCCTTGCGTACCACCATAGCAAGGAAAGTCCGGTGGTAGCTGTCTTGGCAGATTTATTTGACACATTTGACCGAAGGTGCGAAAAGAGTAGCGCACGGATCATCTGTTGCTTGCCCGCCCTCTGTGTTTGGTTGGTTTCGCACTTATTCCAGCAAGACACAAGGCATCCATGTCCGCTCCTGAGCCATCGCTCGTGTACTGAAAAGAGGAGAATAGATTGGGACCAGCTTTTGGCCGGGATAGGAGGTAGAACAATCAATTGGTTCCCCCGATGGAAGGAAGGAAAGGAAGGAGTCCTTTTCTCATGTGGAAGATACCCAAACATTCCGCTGATAGGAACGAGGGGTTGTATTAACTACAATCCCGCGCTCGCTATAAGACAACTAGGGTACCCCATGAGGGGAGCACCAACAGAAGAAGGCATGTCTCCTTTCCTTGTGAGGGATTTTGGCGCACAAAATTCCAAGACTATACAAAGAATCCATAAGGCATGGGAAACCCCGTTAAGGAAAGATCAAGAACTTAGAGGCATTCGTAATGGCATCATTGGTGGCTACCATGAATGGCTGAAAGTTCATATACGAGGTTTAGATTGGCTCGCCAAGTTAAAAGTCGTCAGCGAAGAGAGTTTTGAGGCACCGGAGGAGGACGAAGAAGTCCAAGCTCTCAAAAGTGAGTTAGGAAAGGCGAAACTTGCCAAGGAGAAGTTCAAGTTGGCCGCTACACACATTCGGGAGGAGTGTGCCGGATTACGGGAAGAGAATGCAACTACCGCAAGAGCCCTTGAACAAGAGACCAAGAGGGCTCGCAAGGAAGAGTATGGCCGGAATAAATTTCGCGGAGCTCTGTGGGGTAGCAATAGTGAACTCAAGCTGCGAAGGGAAGAGAGGGACCAGTCGCGAGCACATAGCATGGTCTTGAAAGAGGAGTTAGTTGCCTGTTCAAGGTCCAAAAGGAGCTTGTCTCAGCGTTTATGCGAGACGGAGACCAACGTGCTAGCTATCATCGCCAAGTACCAAGAAGAGTTAGGTCTAGCCACGGCCCACGAGCATAGGGTCGCGGACGAGTATGCCCAAGTATACGTGGAAAAAGAGGCTAGAGGAAGGGTGATCGACTCTTTACACCAAGAGGCAACCATGTGGATGGATCGGTTTGCTCTCACCTTAAACGGGAGTCAAGAACTTCCCCGATTGTTAGCCAAAGCCAAGGCAATGGCGGACACCTACTCCGCCCCCGAAGAAATTCATGGGCTTCTCGGCTATTGTCAGCATATGATAGACTTAATGGCCCACATAATTAGAAATCGTTAGGAAACTTGTATGGTCTCTCAGACCTTGACTAGATACAACTTTTTGAAATAAAATGAGTTGGTCCCATGTTTCTACTCCAAAAAGCTTGTGCAAATCAAATCACTCCCGCATCTTATCTCTAGCATGCATTCTTTCTTTCTTTACCCACTCCTCACGTTTGGTTTTTTAGGGAAAAACACCATAACTAAATGCGCCACAAGGCATCCCTATCGCACCAGATCCAAATCTAGAACAATGGGTGATCAAGAGGAGACACAGGAACAGATGAAAGCCGACATGTCGGCTCTAAAAGAATAAATGGCTTCCATGATGGAAGCCATGTTAGGAATGAGGCAGCTCATGGAGAAAAATGTGGCCACCGCTGCCGCTGTCAGTTCGGCTGCCGAAGCAAACCCAACTCTCTTGGCAACTGCGCACCATCCTCCCTCAAACATAGTAGGACGGGGAAGGGACACACTGGGGCACGATGGCAGCCCTCACCTGGGATACAACCGAGCGGTTTACCCTTATGGATTGCCGCCCAACTACTCACCACCCGTCTTGCAAGACGATGCGGGCCATATTGCTTCTCCCGTCCTTGAAAGAGAGCCTCCTCAACAGCCCGAAGAAGTCCACAAAGACCCTCAAGACTATGCTCGAAGGGATGTCGAGTTCTATCCCCTGATCCCCGAAGGGCCGGCACCCAGCATGTTGCCTCAACCCAACATCACGACACAACCAATGGTTTTGTCCACGGAAGGACCGCCCTCGGCAACCGAAGAAAAGAGGAAGCTTGATCTCCTCGAGGAAAGATTGAGAGCCGTGGAAGGATTTGGGGACTATCCGTTCGCAGACATGACGGATCTTTGCTTAGTACCCGATGTTGTTATTCCCCCGAAGTTCAAAGTGCCGAACTTCGACAAGTATAAAGGGACGACTTGTCCCAAAAACCATCTCAAGATGTACTGTCGCAAGATGGGCGCACACTCTAAGGATGAGAAGCTATTAATACACTTCTTTCAAGATAGCTTGGCCGGAGCCGCGGTAGTGTGGTACACTAATTTGGAAGCTTCCCGTATCCGTACTTGGAAGGATCTGATTACTGCCTTCCTAAGGCAATATCAGTACAATTCCGATATGGCCCCCGACCGCACTCAACTGCAGAATATGTTCAAGAAAGAGGGCGAAACCTTTAAAGAATACGCGCAGCGGTGGAGTGATTTGGTGGCACAAGTAGCTCCTCCCATGGTTGAGAGAGAGATGATCACCATGATGGTAGACACTCTGCCAGTGTTCTACTATGAGAAGCTAGTAGGTTACATGCCGTCCAGCTTTGCGGATCTAGTTTTCGCCGGGGAAAGAATCGAGGTAGGATTGAAAAGAGGAAAGTTTGATTACGTTTCCTCCACGAGTGCGAATGCCAAAAGAATCAGGGCAACAGGGGCAAAAAGGAAGGAAGGAGATGCCCATGCCGTCTCTTCAACACCCGCGTGGGTCAAACCCCCGCAAACACCTCATGGTACCCATCAGTATGCGCAACATCACCCGAGCTTCTCGGCTCATACCGGGAACGCCTCTAGTTCAGCACCCGTGCAGCCTAAGGCACCCACCCAGAGGGAAGCTCCCCAAGTTCCAACTCCAAACACGACTCGCCCGGCCGGTAATTCCAATGCAACAAGGAACTTCCCTCCGAGGCTATTTCAAGAATTCACCCCACTCCCAATGACGTACGAAGACCTCTTGCCGTCCCTCATCGACAACCATTTGGCTGTGGTAACTCCCGGAAGGGTCCTCCAACCCCCTTTCCCAAAGTGGTATGACCCTAATGCAACTTGCAAATACCATGGGGGTGTCCCGGGGCATTCCGTTGAAAAATGCTTGGCCCTTAAATACAAGGTCCAACATTTGATGGATGCTGGGTGGCTGACCTTCCAAGAGGATCGGCCCAATGTAAGAACCAACCCGCTCGCCAATCATGGAGGGGGAGCGGTTAACACCGTTGAGTCCGATAGGCCGCGCAAGTCTAAACCTTTAAGGGATGTGGCAACCCCTAGGAGGTTTATCTTTGAGGCCCTACAAAAGGGAGGTGTGATTCCCCATAGTGGGTGTAAGGAGGATTCCTGTTTGCTGCATTCCGGCGAGCTGCATGACATGGAAACGTGTTTGGGAGTAGAGGAATTGTTACATCGGATGATAGATCAAGGTCGACTGGAAGTTGGCAGTGAAGGAAAAGAAGAGCAGCATATATGCATGCAGTCCACGGATGGGAGCAGTGTTGCGAAGCTCAAACCCTTGGTGATATACTTCACTAAAAGCGCAGCTTCGCAAAAGCCCGGACACCCCTTAGTAGCCAAACCTGTTCCTTTCCCATACCAAAATAGCCACGCAGTCCTATGGAGATATACACCTCCAAGGGAGAAGGAAGAAGAAGCCACCGACGTCAGCTCGTTGTCGGCTAAGGTAACAAATATCACGGGAACGATTGGTGTGACCCGCAGCGGTCGTGTGTTCGCGCCTCCGGACCTACCAGTCCAACCCGCGAACGTCAAGGGAAAAGGAAAAGTGGTGGAGGAACAAGATGGCGAAGCACCCCACGCTTCGAATAAAGATATTCTGGCAAAAGGCCTCCTGGAGAAAAAGGATGGTAAAAAGGAGGTGTCGCTAGAGGAAGCCAGCGAGTTCCTCCGTATAATTTAGCAGAGCGAATTCAAGGTTATCGAACAGCTCAACAAAACCCCGGCCAGGGTCTCACTGTTGGAGTTACTTATGAACTCCGAGCCTCATCGGGCTCTGCTAGTAAAAGTTCTGAACGAGGCCCATGTGGCCCAAGATATCTCGGTAGAAGGTTTCGGAGGGCTGGTCAATAATATCACTACCAACAACTATCTTGCCTTCGCCGAAGAAGAAATCCCCGCCGAGGGGAGAGGGCATAATAAGGCTTTGCACGTATCAGTCAAGTGTATGGACCATGTCATAGCCAAAGTGCTCATCGATAATGGTTCCAGTTTAAACGTGATGCCTAAGAGCACTTTGGAGAAATTACCATTCAATGCTTCCCACTTAAAGCCGAGTTCAATGGTGGTTCGTGCCTTCGACGACACTCGCCGAGAGGTTAGGGGAGAGATCGATCTCCCAGTACAAATTGGCCCTCACGCCTGTCAAGTCACCTTCCAAATAATGGATATTAACCCCCCCTACAGCTGTCTGTTGGGGCGCCCGTGGATCCACTCAGTGGGAGTTGTGCCCTCTACACTCCACCAAAAGTTGAAATTCGTAGTGGAGGGGCATTTGGTCATCGTGTCAGGCGAGGAAGACATCTTGGTGAGCTGCCCATCCTCTATGCCTTATGTGGAGGCCGCAGAGGAGTCATTAGAAAACGCTTTCCAGTCTTTTGAGGTGGTAAGCATTTCCTCCGTGGACTCCTTCTCTGGGCAAGCTTGCCTGTCCGATGCAGCAGTAATGATGGCCCGAGTTATGTTGGGGAACGGTTACGAACCCGGAATGGGTTTAGGCAAAGACAACGGCGGCATAACTAGCCTGATAAATGCCAAAGGAAATCGTGGGAAGTATGGTTTAGGCTATAAGCCCACTCAGGCGGATATGAAGAGAAGCATCGCGGGAAGGAAGAGCGGTGGTCAAAGCTCGCGTTGGAGACAAGAAAGTGAAGGAAGCCCACCCTGCCACATAAGTAGAAGCTTTATAAGCGCGGGTGTGGGAGACAAAGGTCAAGTGGTCGCAATATGCGAAGATGATGTGCCGAGTACATTGGATTTGGTACGACCATGCCCTCCTGATTTCCAGCTGGGAAATTGGCGAGTGGAGGAACGCCCCGGCATTTACGCAACGAGCACAATGTAAACCTTTACGGTTTTAAAAGCTCTATAGTTGGGCCTAGGCTTTAGAGTTTTTCCTTTTGTTAAGGCTTTGTGTCTTTTGTTTTTGAATTTATAATACAAGGATCTTTCTTCATCTGTTCCTACGTCTCTACCCATTCTCATTCATTTGCATGTTCACTTCTTTTTCTGAAACGACAGATCCAATGACGAGTCCGCCGAAGGTACTAATACCTAGGACCCGCCTATCGACTTCGAGCAAGAAATGAATCAAACGGAAGATGAAGGAAACGAGGATGTGGGACTTCCCCCAGAATTAGAAAGAATGGTCGCCCATGAGGACCAAGAAATGGGGCCTCATCAAGAAGAAACAGAGCTGGTAGACTTAGGAATTGGCAGTGGAAAAAGGGAAGTAAAGATAGGTACAGGTATTACCGCACCTATCCGTGAAGAATTAATAATCCTGCTAAAAGACTACCAAGACATCTTTGCTTGGTCATACCAAGATATGCCCGGTTTGAGTTCTGACATTGTACAGCACCGATTACCTCTAAATCCCGAGTGTTCCCCGGTAAAGCAGAAACTGAGAAGGATGAAGCCCGAAACATACTTAAAGATAAAAGAAGAAGTGAAAAAGCAATTTGACGCTGGTTTTCTGGCCGTCACTCGGTATCCAGAATGGGTTGCCAACATTGTACTAGTCCCTAAGAAAGATGGGAAAGTACGAATGTGTGTGGATTATCGGGACCTGAATCGGGCCAGTCCCAAGGACAATTTTCCTTTGCCACACATCGATATCCTCGTGGATAACACGGCCAATTTCGCTTTATTTTCCTTCATGGACGGTTTCTCCGGTTACAATCAGATAAAGATGGCGCTCGAGGATATGGAAAAGACTACTTTCGTCACCCTGTGGGGGACGTTCTGTTACAAGGTGATGTCCTTTGGACTCAAGAATGTCGGGGCAACTTATCAACGGGCCATGGTAGCTTTGTTCCATGATATGATGCATCAAGAGATCGAGGTCTACGTGGACGACATAATTGCTAAATCTAAATCCGAGGAAGAACACTTTGCCAACCTGCGGAAGTTGTTCGAAAGGCTTAAGAAATATCAATTAAGGTTGAACCCCGCTAAGTGTACCTTTGGGGTCAAATCAGGGAAATTACTTGGTTTCATTGTAAGCCAGAAAGGGATAGAGGTAGACCCCGAAAAGGTGAAGGCTATCCTTGAGATGCCAGAACCCCGTACAGAGAGGCAAGTCCGAGGTTTCCTGGGACGCTTGAATTATATTGCCAGATTCATATTGCAGCTCACCGCCATTTGTGAGCCGTTGTTCAAGCTCTTACGCAAAAACCAAATTGATCGCTGGAATGAGGATTGCCAAGAAGCTTTTGGAAGGATCAAGAAGTGCCTTATGAATCCTCCCGTGCTTATGCCACCAGTACCTGGAAGGCCTCTCATTTTGTACATGACAATCTTGGACGAGTCAATGGGGTGTATGCTGGGGCAACATGACGAATCCGGGAAGAAAGAGCGCGCTGTTTACTACCTAAGTAAGAAGTTCACGACCTGTGAGATGAATTACTCCTTGCTCGAAAGAACGTGTTGTGCTTTAGTATGGGCATCCCATCGCCTAAGGTAGTACATGCTGAGCCATACTACCTGGTTGATATCCAAGATGGACCCGGTTAAGTACATCTTTGAAAAGCCAACTCTCACGGGACGAATCGCCCGATGGCAAGTCCTGCTATCCGAGTTTGATATAGTCTACGTCACCCAAAAGGCAATAAAAAGAAGTGCCTTAGCAGATTATTCGGCTCAACAGCCTCTTAACGACTATCAGCCCATGCATCCTGAATTCCCGGATGAGGACATCATGGCCTTGTTTGAGGAAAAATTGGACGAAGATCGGGACAAATGGACCGTATGGTTTGACGGAGCGTCAAACGTTCTAGGCCATGGCGTTGGGGCAGTATTGGTCTCTCCGGACAATCAATGTGTACCTTTCACAGCCAGGCTAGGATTCGACTGCACTAACAACATGGCCGAATATGAAGCATGTGCCCTGGCTGTCCAGGCAGCGATTGACTCAAATGTCAAACTACTCAAGGTGTACGGCGACTCAGCGTTGGTGATCCATCAGCTGAGAGGGGAATGGGAAACTAGAGATCCCAAGCTGATACCCTACAAAGCCTATATCAAGGAATTGGCTAAAACCTTTGATAAGATCTCCTTCCATCATGTTCCCCGCGAGGAAAATCAAATGGCAGATGTGCTTGCTACTTTGGCGTCTATGTTCCAGCTAACGCCGCACGGGGATCTCCCCTACATTGAATTTTGGTGTCGTGGCAAACCCGCGCATTGTTGCCAAGTAGAAGAGGAACGGGACGGAAAGCCTTGGTATTTCGACATCAAGCGATATGTCGTAAGCAAAGAATACCCGCCAGAGATTGCCGACAATGATAAAAGGACATTGAGAAGGTTGGCAACCGGCTTCTTCATGAGTGGAAGTATACTTGTCATACCCTAATTTCGTCCGGGGACCTTTGCTTGATGACATGCGACCTTTCTTTGGTCCTTGTGAGGTGCTTGGCATCCATCATTAGGCAATTCGTGAAATTCCAGGACATGCCGAAAAAAACCAAAAAAAACATATATATTGATGCACAATCCGTAAGTTTCCGTGACACACCGGAAATCAAATGGAAGCATCGTTGCATAATTAAGTGAGGTTTCGTAACATTCCGTAAGTCAAAAAGGGGATGATTATGTAATCTGCAAGGTTCCGTAACATTACGGAAAGAAAACAAGTATCGTTACGAAATTCGTAAGTTTTCGTAACTTTACGAAAAAAGAATCACCAAAAAAAAAGCAGAGCGGGTGTACTTAGTAAAATGGGGGGTGCAAACAGTAATTTTCAAATCTAGGCCCTTCTAGAGGTTTCTGGGCAATTTCTTGCTTAAGGTTGAAGTAACCTGGGCGAGCTAGATGGCCACCACACCCCCCGTTTTGTTGAAAAATGGGATTTCGGGGCTTCCGGGACACCCGTAATGCTTCCGTAAAATTCCCATAACTCTAAATAAGCATAATTAACTTAATACGGGTGAGACGGAAGAGAAAAAAAGAAGAAAATCAATTCCTATATGCTTCCGTAAGGCTTCCGTAACTTTTCCGTAAATTATGAAAGAAGGGGGGTGAACTTATCAAAATTGGGGGGGTGCAAATAGCAATTTCGAAATTTTGAATTGGGCCTTCCAGAACGTTTTTTGAAGCTGGGTTGCTTCTGGAGGAAGCAACCCAGCTCGCCCGGGCGAGCTAAGGTCGCCTGGGCGAGCTGGGCGGCAACCTCCTCCTCCTTTTTCCTATAAATAGGCTGAAGGGGGCTGTTCTAAGGATCCCTCAGCCCCCTGGCTATGTATTTCAGTTGTTTTGGGTGAAAAAAAATTGTTTCCGTGAAGAAAATCCAAGCCGAGGTGCTTCCGTAACGCTTCCGAGATGTTTCCGTAAGCAAATCCGTGAAGGTTTTTGTCCATTCTTCATCGTTCTTCATCCGTTCTTCGTTCTTCAACGGGTAAGTTTTCGAATCCGAGACTTTTAATTCATTTCTTGTTTTTTTAAGCTTTCCTCTTTATTTCGTTCATTTTCGATTTCTTTTCTTCCGTCTTTAACGCGCTTTTACCATTTATTTAAGCCGTTTTCTCACCTAATAAATGATAAAATGAATTTCAACCGATCATTTGTGTTGTAATCTCATTTAATCACTTTTAAAATGAAATCTAACCGATCGTTCACGCTATAACCTCGGTTGAACAAAAAAAGTAAAATAATAATAAAATAATCAAAATATCTTGAAAAATAATAATAAAATAAACAAAATATCTTTGAATAAAATAAAACAAAAAAATCAATCGGACGTTTTTCTTTGGAAGTTTCCTTGAATGAATTGATTAATAACCAAAGTGAAACTAAGACTAAAATAGACTCACAAATCAAGTTTTGTCCGAAAATCACTAAAAACCGTTTTAAGGTCCAACGCCTTAAACGGTCCTCTTTGCTTTTATCGGTTAACATGGACCGTTCAAAAGCATTAAATCAACATGTAACTTTATCGCTTTTGAAAGAACTACGTAGGTCTGAGTTCCTCATTGAGGATACGTAGGAGCAAAAGCCCCGCTTTTGTCGACCACCCCAAGAGATCGTTAATGGTCCAATGCCTTAACGTTTCTCTCCTTTCAAAAAAAACAAGAGATCGTTAATGGTCCAATGCCTTAACGCTTCTCTCCTTTCAAAAACAAGAGATCGTTAATGGTCCAATGCCTTAACGTTTCTCTCCTTTCAAAAACAAGAGATCGTTAATGGTCCAACGCCTTAACGTTTCTCCCCTTTCAAAATCAAAAGACCGTTTAATGGTTCAACACCTTAAATGACCTTTTGTTCAATAAAAACATATTTTGCAAAAAAGACAAAAACAACTTAACCAAACACTTTGTTCCGAAAGAACTACGTAGGTCTGATTTCCTCATCACAAATTGAGGAATACGTAGGAGCAAAGGGAAACACCCTTGTCGACCACAAAAAAGAAAAAATATAAAAAGGGTATAAAGGATATAAGAACATAAAAGGGAACATAAAAATCAAAGTCATGTTTGCACATTCGATTAAAGGCTGCCGTCCCTTGGGACGGACGTGTGGGGTGCTAATACCTTCCCCGTGCGTAAATACAACTCCCGAACCTTTCACTAAAAAGTTCGTAGATCGCGTCTTTTCCGGTTTTTCCGACGTTTTCCTCAAATAAACGTTGGTGGCGACTCCGCGCGCATTCCTTTCGTGGAACATGCATCCCGCGAGTCACGCGTCGCCCTCCCGCCGAAGGGTAGGTTGCGACAGTTGGCGACTCCACTGGGGACAATTTTTAGAGAGTTAGGCCATTTAATCTTGTGCAAATGCTTTACCATGACTTACTCCTTTGTTGTTTTCCTTCATTATGTACTTGTGTATATAAACTCTTTGTTGCTTTTAGTGCGTTTTAAAATGTATGCATGAGGTAAATATTTATTCATTTGATGCACACAAAACACCAACACTATTTGCACACACTGTGAGTGAAAAAGGGCCCTATACCCGGGTTCATGGGAACATAAGGAGTGGAGGTGAATCTGTGATCATGCTAGGTCTCCGACTTGCTTGATTACAGTGAACCCTCATCTAGAGCTTTTCTCTTTGAAAACTTATTGTTGCTAGTAGTCCCTACTGCTGCAATATGTTCTTCGAAGGGGATGATACCTCTAGAAACCATCAAGAGAGATATGACTACCTTGGGGATTATTACTAAAAGCCTAGTTAGCTCTTTCCCTTATAGGTCCCTTAAATAGGGGCACGGAGCAAACACGTTGCGTGCCATTTTTCACACTGCCATGCATAAGTATCATATACCCTTTTGCTTATATTTGTTTGTGAATATTGTCGTACTATGTACATCCCCGTGTTGTGCCTTTCGCATATGCATCATGCGTAGGTTTCGTCTTTGATCCCCTCACTTTAGCAAACCAACGAAGGGTCCGTGTCACCGTTTTAAATACATACGTTGGGGCACTTTGCTACCCCTAGACGTTGTATCTAAGAAGGAGACAGTTTCTCGGGCTCCCGTATTCGTAAATTGCATCTGTGTCATATGCATTTCTTCATGCATTCATCCATTCCACCCATGATAGATGTCGGAGTTTTGATTGCACTAGATTTTATTTCACTTTAGTAAAACATGGGATCAAGTCAAAAGCCTTCGTTTAAAAAGAGGTTTTATCAAGTCAAAATCAAGAGCTTAGAGGTCACCAGTTTATGAAAGTTGGGGCAATTAATGGGTCAACTTCAACGGCAAGCCTTCCGCAAAGCCTATGGTAAGCATTTGGGACCTAGCTAGGGTAGAAGTCTCCATGGAACCAATTGCCTCCCTCGCCCAGTATTATGATCAGCCGTTGAGGTGCTTCATCTTTGGGGACTTCCAGCTATCACCAATGGTGGAAGAATTTGAAGAGATCCTAGGATGTCCTCTAGGGGGAAGGAAACCATACCTCTTCTCAGGGTTCTACCCCTCATTAGCCAGAATTTCTAAAAAAGTCCAAATATCGGCGCAGGAATTAGACCGCCAAAGGCAAGTCGAAAATGGGGTGGTCGGAATACCGAGAAAATATTTGGAGGTAAAAGCAAGAATCTTGGCAGATAAAGGCGAGTGGACCCCATTCATAGATATTCTCACACTGTTGATTTTCGAGGGAGTCCTCTTTCCAAATGTGGATGGGTTGGTGGACCTGGCAGCGATCGACGTTTTTCTCGCCTATCATAACCACAAGGAAAGTCCGGTTGTCGCTATGCTAGCCGACCTATATGACACCTTCGACCGAAGATGTGAAGAAAGCAATGCAAGGATTGTTTGCTGTACTCCAGCTCTCTATGTGGGGCTGGTTTCACACCTTTTTCTCCAAGAAGGTAGGCCCGTCTATCCGCTACAAGGTCACCGCTCGTGCGTCGAAAAAGGAAAGGCGAATTGGGACCAACTCTTGGCTAGCATGGAGGGACGTCAGTTAATTGGTTCCCTCGCTAGAAGGAAGGAAGAATCAGGATTGTATCTTCATGCGAAGGATGTCCAAATGTTCCCTGGATGGGAACATGGGGTTGTATTAATTATAATCCCGTCCTCGCCATAAGACAGCTTGGCTACCCCATGAGAGGAGCGCCATTAGACGAAAGCATCACGCCTTTCATTACACGGGGTTTCAGTGACCCCAATGCAAAGGTACTCCAAGGAGTTCGCAAGGCATGGGATGCGGCATGAAGAAAGGACAGAGAGCTTAGGGGAAGCAGTAATGGGATCATCGGTGGCTATCATAAGTGGCTGAGAGTCCGGACACAAGGATTGGATTGGCTCCCAAATCTAAAGACTGTGAGAGACAATGAGGTTAAAGCTTCGGAAGAAAGTGATGAGGTGCAAGCGCTAAAGGCAAAGCTTGAAAGAGCCCGGGTAGTCAAAGAGAAGTTCAAGTCCATAGCCATCAAAGTCTGAAGAGAGTATGATGAACTAAGGGACGTTAATATGGCCACCGATGAAGCCTTGGAATGAGAAACCAAGAAGGCCCGAAAGGAAGAACACGACCAAAACAAGTTTTGAGGGGCTTTATAGGGCAGCATTAGTGAGCTCAAACTCTGAAGAGGTGAAAGGAATCATCATGGGTCAAAGGCATGATCTGGAAGGACGAGCTAAAGGCTTGCCTTAGGTCGAAAAGAAATTTGTCCCAACAGTTAAAGTGAGACTGAAGGGAATATGTGGGCCATCATCGATGAGTGCAAAGAGAAGCTAAATCTAGCGGCGACTCACGAGCAAAGGCTAGAAGATGAGTACGCCAAGATATCAGCAGAAAGGGAAGCAAGGGAAAGGGTAATTGATTCATTGCACCAAGAGGCAACCGTGTGGATGGACCGATTTGCTCTTACCTTGAGCGGGAGTCAAGAACTTCCCCGATTGCTAACCAAGGCCAAAGCAATGGTGGACACCTACTCCGCTCCCGAGGAGATCCACGGACTTCTCAGCTATTGTCAACATATGATAGACTTAATGGACCATATGATTAGAAACCGCTAGGAAGTTCGTATTGTCGCTCAGATCTTAACTAGTTATAACTTTTTGAATAAAATGAGTTTATCCCACGTTTTTACTCCAAAAATCAGTGCGAATCAAGTCACTCCCGCATTTTATCCCTAGCATGCATTGTATGTCACGGGAAGCCGGAAGGTCCATATCACCTTCTTAATTGTACACATGGGGCACTGCGCCCCCAAATGCGCAAGTAAGAAGAGATAATTTTCCGGGCTCTCGTGTCCGTAAAATGCGTTCATATCATGCATCGCATAAGCATCTCTTCATAACATCATAATGAACATATCGTTCCTGCATTTGTCCGTTATCATATTCCAGCCTCACATTTTGCATGAGTCATGGCATCATCATGCATATGCGTTCAACAAACTTTTTGATCTGCAAAATTGCATACCATTTGTTTTCATGTTTGCTCATCCTTGCGTTTTCCTCTACAAAACAAAAACAAAAAAGGGGAAGCGTGAAACTTCACACTACCTTCTTAGTTGCATGTGTTAGGCACCATGAGCCAACCATGTTGGGATCATAAACCCATTTCTAAAAAAAAAAAAAAAAAACACACAACAACAAAACAAAATAATTGAACATGGTACCTAATGCATGGTTAACTAGGAAATGGTGTTTCTTCGGGCATCTCAATTTCATAATTACATTTTCCGTGCGTAAGCTTAAAGTATGCCCGAGTCATTCATCCCTATGAGATGTTGTTGAAGTATTGGCGATCAGAATTGCCATTCCTTGGATTATAGGGTTGAACCAAGCTCATGCTTTTACAAAAAGGTTCATCAAGTCAAGTTGAAATATGGAAGTAACCATCCTGCAAAATTGGGGCAAAAGATGAATTGAGTCACATCACTGCTTCGTCTACTGCCAAACATATTTAGGATTGTTGATGTCCTTGTTACTTCCAGTTTCACCTTGACAAAGATGTCATGGACCATGTTGAAAATCTAAATTGATTCAACCCCATATCCTGCGTAAAAATTCGCAATACTTCGACTGTACATCATTCGCATGCATCCATGCTTTTCATTGGTTGCATTGCTCATTGCATTCTTTCCTTGAAAAATAAAATAAAATAAAATAAAATGAACTTATCAAAAAGAAAAGGACACGCTTTACGGCGCCCTTACCGAACTCGTGCTAGAGCTAGAGTAATGGGTGAAGCAGAGGAGGTGCAAGAGAAGATGAAGGCCGAAAATGGAGGCCATAAAAGAGCAAATGGCCACAATGATGAAGGCCATGATGAGCATGAAGAAGATAATGGAAGCCAATGCGGTTATAGTTGCCGCTATTAGCGCTGTCGCTAAGGTGAACCCGATGCTCCCATCTAGCCTCAAGCAAATGAATCATCCAACCTCAAATATGGTAGGCAAAGATTTGGGAAGTACGGATGACCCCATGATGTGCAAATTCAAAACGAGCACGCCTTCCCATCATATGGCTTGCCTCCCAACTATACACCACCCAATGTGGCATACACTCTCAATGAAAATCTCAATAACTCCACTCCGATACTCATTGAGAACCAATAACCTCATCAGGCACATGTCTTTTAAACCGTGGAAGAGACACATGAAATTCCCCACCACAATCTAGCCGACTTCGAGCCTTGGCTCGAATATGCCACTGAAGGGCAAGTAGTTGGTGGTATACCCCTTGAAAACACTTCGGAAGGCCCTCAGTATCACCCCCAACCACAACCCTCACGTTCCACAGCGGTTAAAAACCCTCATGACTATGGCAGGAATGGGAAAGGTGGATCATCTAAAGGAAAGGCTCAGGGCCATCGAAGGAGGTAAAGATTATGCCTTTGCTAACCTAGAAGAGTTGTTCCTAGTACCCAATATCATCACCCCTCCCAAGTTCAAGGTGCTGGACTTTGACAAGTACAAGGGGACTACTTGCTCCAAGAACCATCTAAGGATGTATTGTCGGAAGATGGGGGCATATGCAAAAGATGAGAAACTGCTGATACATTTTTCCTGAGAAAGTCTTACTAGGACAACTGTCACCTGGTATACTAACTTAGGAACCTTCCTGAGTCCATTCTTGGAAGGAGCTAATGGTTGCCTTCGTTAGGCAGTGCCAGTACAATTCTGATGTGGTTCCGGATAGGATGCAACTACAGAACATGTGCAAAAAGGGGGACGGATCTTTCAAAGAACACGCCCAAAAGGTGGAGGGATCTGGCGGCCCAGGTGGTACCCCCAATAATGGAAAGGGAGACGATAATCGTGATGGTAGACACATTATCGGTACTCTACTATGAAAAGATGGTGGGCTGCGCACCCTCAAAGCTTTGCAGATTTGGTCTTCGCTAGTGAAAGGATCAATGTGGGTCCGAAAAGAGGCAAATTTGATCATCCTACTAGGATGACTGAGAAAACTGGGGCAAATAAAGAGGGTGAGGATGAGGGAGAAACCCATGCTGTGACTGCCATTCCTGTACGGCCAAGTTTCCCACCAACCCAACAATATCTTTACTCAGCCAATAACAAACTTTCTCCTTACCCACCACCCAGTTATCCACAAAGGCCATCCCTAAATCTACCACAAAGTCTGTCTACCGCACTTCCAATGACGAACACCACCTTTAGCACAAACCAAAAACACCAACCAAGAAGTGAATTTTGCAGCGAGAAAGCCTGTAGAATTCACCCCAATTCCAGTGTCCTATGCTGACTTGCTCCCATATCTACTTGATAATTCAATGGTAGCCATAACCCTAGCCAAGGTTCATCAACCTCCATTTATCCGAGAATACGACTCGAACGCAACGTGTGCTTGTCACGGAGAAGCCCCGGGGCGTTCCATTGAGCATGGTAGGGCTCTGAAGCGTAAGGTGCAAGGTCTAATTGATGCGGGCTGGCTGAAATTTGAGGAGAATTGCGTGTAAATCCTGACATTGACAAGAGATGCCACACATGGGGCAATTTTGAAAGCTGTTGTTAGGTGTCCCTAATGACTCATCAGGGTTTCCAAGTTTATGCCATTATTGTAAACCACAGCTACAATGTTAAATGAAATGGATAAAGTTGATATCTTTGTCCCTCATCCTCTCACAAACGCATGTTTGCTTATTCAACTTTCACCGGAATGTGGGTGTAAGCCATTGGTCTGTTTGCTCAAGCAACCTGCGCTCCTGAGTGTTGACTTCCAAGACCGTTCAATCAGAGATTACTCATCTTGCACGTTGGTGGGGGTGCCGTAAAACAACGAGCAAAGTTCAAAACAAATAAGTTTCAAAATAAAAAATAAGTTTCAAAATAAAAAAATAAAAAGGCATTTGATTGACTGTGTTTTCAAGTAAAAATATAGACGTTCATGTGACCTCATTTTTTCTTTTTAGAGAGAAGTGAGTTATCAAGAATAGGATGTTGGACAAATGGCCTCAGTTACCTTAAGAAAAAGGGGGGTTGAATTAAGATGCAAAGACTATTCCCCAATTGAACTATCAATCTCTCTTTTCGGATTAACAATGCACACAGGGATAACCCTTCCCTTGTGTTCAGGAATCCTCTACAACAAGAGACCCACGGTCTCTTAATCCCTTTTCAGAAATAAGAAGAAGAGAAGAAGAGGTCTCTCGTAAAAGAGGTAGATTGTAAAATGAAGATCAATCAAAAATTCCTTATTGAATAAGCAAGTGGTTGACCAAGGAATCTTTTTGAGAGGATAAGACATTTCAGTTCAGAAAAACTCTTGATCTTTCGAGAGGATAAAACTGTTTGGGCAATGAAAACTCTCTTTAAAACATTTGAATGGCCATTCATAAAACATTTGAATAGATATGTCTCTTGGAAATTATTTTCTGAAAATCCCCTCTGGTAATCAATTACAAGACTAATGTAATCGATTACAGGTTTTAAAAATTTGAATTAAAACATTTTCAAACTGCTAGTAATCGATTACCAGAGAGCAAATCTCAATTTGAAAGGATAGAATTCCTTGGTCAAACCTTTTGCTTCTTCAATTTGGAAACTTCTTCCTAAGATTCTAGAGATCAACTTGATCATATATCTTGATTTTCTTGGATTCTTGTCTTGAATAAAACTTGGAAGCACTTGATCCTTTGGCATCATCAAAACATCAAAACATCTTGCTTCTACATAGGAGTCATTTGACTTAATCCATCAACTAAAAAAAAAAATCCTTCAACTATTTCTCGTCCTTGGAAAATTCTTTTTTGCAAGAATCAACTGCTTCTTTCATTCTTCCTCACTACGAGGTCGTGAAAACAAGACAACAATTGGTACCTCTAAGCCCTACACTGGGGCAATGAAAGGCACCATGCGAAAACTTCAAGCGAACCTAGGGGCAGATTAGAAGTTCTCACCCAATAGGTTCCCTCCTACAAGGTCATGACGAAAGGCAACGATTGATACCTCAAAGCCTTACACTGGGGCAATGAGGGGCACCGTGCATGAGCCTCAAGTGAACATAGGGGCCGATCAAAAGTTCTCACCCATCTATGTTTTTAACAAAAAAAGGGGACAAACCCTAGGATTTCAATGGATTGATCAAACATCAAACGACTCCATTGTCGTTGCTCCAAAATGGTCAAGTGACTAAATCAAACAGAACACATACTCTGAGGGAGTTCCCGAAGAGATTTGCAAAAGATAGGATGAGGTTGCATGAATTATCACCTCTTTCAAAAGGACAGTCAATCTGTGTTTTCCAAAAAAATTAAATCAAAATCAAAATCACAAAATAGGGAAAGAATGTCATGAACGTTGTACAAACTTTCCATTACATTGCATTGTTTCATATGAAGTCTGCATTTACCGCATTTCAAGACAAAGGTTGCATGCATCTGCATCCCTAAAAATCATGTTAACTGCATAGATTTCCTACATCTAATATCCAGTCGTGTGGATTTGGGATGACCGACCCTCTCGATGAGTCGATCTCTTGCTTTCTCATAAAGGTGAACCCTTGGGTACTAGTACCCTTGTCTCCAGAGGACTATACGTCCTCACCTTCAAAGGGCTACATGTCCTCGCCATCAGAGGGCTACACGCTCTCACCTTCCGAGGACTACATGTCCTCATCTTCAAAGGACTACATGTCCTCACCTTTAGAGGACTACATGTCCTCACCTTTAGAGGGCTACACGCCCTCACCTTGAGAGGACTACACGTCCTCGCCTTGAGAGGACTACACGTCCTCACCAACAGAGGGCTACACGCCCTCACCTTGAGAGGACTACACGTCCTCGCCATCAGAGGGCTGCACGCCCTCACCTTTAGAGGACTACACGTCCTCGCCAACAGAGGGCTGCACGCCCTCACCTTGAAAGGACTACACGTCCTCGCCATCAGAGGGCTACACGCTCTCACCTTCCGAGGACTACATGTCCTCATCTTCAGAGGACTACATGTCCTCACCTTTAGAGGACTACATGTCCTCACCTTTAGAGGGCTACACGCCCTCGGCTCCGAGGGCTACACGCCCTCACCTTGAGAGGACTACACGTCCTCGCCTTGAAAGGACTACACGTCCTCGCCAACAGAGGGCTGCACGCCCTCACCTTGAAAGGACTACACGTCCTCGCCAACAGAGGGCTGCATGCCCTCACCTTGAGAGGACTACACGTCCTCGCCGTCAGAGGGCTGCACGCCCTCACCTTTAGAGGACTACACGTCCTCGCCAATAGAGGGCTGCACGCCCTCACCTTGAAAGGACTACACGTCCTCGCCATCAGAGGGCTGCACGCACTCACCTTGAGAGGACTACACGTCCTCGCCTTGAGAGGGCTGCACGCCCTCACCTTTAGAGGGCTACGTGTCCTCATTTTCAGTGTGCTCCACATCCACACCTTAAGAGAATTTAAGGTCCTCTGTCCTTAAATGCTTAACCGAGACTTGCACTCCCGGTTAAGGGACCAGTAGTTTCCTTTTAACGGTTCCTGGGCCACCCCCTGATATTGGAGGAGGGCCAACTGTGCGAGCACAACCAGAGAGGGAGGCTATCACACAGCTACTATGCATACCGGGGCAAGATTTCACCCGTGCCGCTGCAAAGAGACGAGTGAGGATCATGCGCACCAACATGACCACTCTTACACAGATATAGATGACATTGCTACTTAGCAACATTCTGCCCAGCGACCGCAATGCCAATCTCCCCCTGCAAAAGTATCAGTTGGTCTGTGTCGTCCCGACATGGGTAAGTATGCATATGGTTCAACTGATTTCTGATACCATCTATTGTTTGCAGGGATCGCACCCACAAGACGCCCAGTGGACCCGGAAAAGTCCAACAGGGCCCTGGGGTTTCCAGCTCTGGTTACGGGCCTCTATCAGTCCTACAGGGTGCTCGTACCCCCCCTAGCAAGGTCATGCTATCCCGACATAGGTGAGTATGCATATGGTTCAAACTAATTTCTGATGTCATCTATTGTTTGCAGGGATCGCGCCCGCAAGACATCCAGTGGACCCGAAGAAGTCCAACAGGGTCCTAGGGTTTCCAGCTCTAATTACGGGCCTCTGTCATTTCTATGGAGTGCCCGTCGACCCCAGCAAGTTCATCAGGCCCCTATTAATCGGGCTTTCATCAAGAAGTACTGCGCCCCCAGGCAGACGCAGGGCGAAACACCACAACAGCATTGGGATGGCCGGTAGCGGGCAATAGACACACCGCCACCACCTCTAGAGTTCACCTCAGCTCATCCGCAAAAAGGTTAGAGCGTTGCCTACGACACATGGCCGACCAGCAGGCGACCAAGTCCAAAGCCAAAGGTAAGCAAAGTACTAGGTCCATGACCGACAAGTCATAAGGCGTCCAGCTAAAGACGTTAAAGAAGCGCTACTAGGAGGCAACCTAGTACCTTTTGAATCTATGCTTGTTATTTGATCACTTTTTATAGTAGGACGCACCTAGTTGCTCATGATCCTAGGGATTTAAATAAAACAAGCGCAAGCTCGAAAGGTAGTCATACCTCACAAAATATATATATGTATGTTTAGGTAGTGAAAATACCTTAGATATGCATGTATGTAAACAAAAAACACTTCACAAAATATATATATGTATGTTTAGGTAGAAAGATACCTTAGATATGCATGTATGTAAACAAAAAAACACTTCACAAAATATATATATGTATGTTTAGGTAGAAAGATACCTTAGATATGCATGTATGTAAACAAAAAAATACTTCACAAAATATATATATGTATGTTTAGGTAGAGAGATACCTTAGATGTGCGTGTATGTAAACAAAAAAATACTTCACAAAATATATATTTGTATGTTTAGGTAGAGAGATACCTTAGATGTGCGTGTATGTAGCAAAAAAATACCTCGCAAAACATATATATGTATGTTTAGGTGGCAAGATACCTTGGATATGCATGTATATAGCAAAAATACCTCACAAAAATATGCACATGTTTAGGTAGCAAAATACCTCATGAAAAAAAGAAGAAAAAAAAAACAAACAAGAAAAAGAAATAAACAAATGATAATGATAAAAAAAAAGAAGGAGAAAAAAGAAAAATAAGTTGTCAAGCTGAAAAACCAACATGCTTTTGAAAAGAGATGACTTCCAACTTTTCTTTGGAAAAATTCACTGATCATAACTAGTTTTTGAAAAAATGTGTATACACCTGAAGGGTGAATGCTGTGAAGATTTTCCCAGACGCCAAAAATGGACTCGGATGAATGCACAAATTGATAAAAGAACATATTTTGGAAACATTGGGTTGATTTAAAATAGAGGAAATGAATCCTGAGCCCTAGCATCACATGACCATAAAAATTTGACACTTGAGCGTCCACATAGGTGCATGCATGACCAGTTTTGCATAAAATTTCCAAATCATCATTTTTGCATTTGTGTCATGGAAATAATGTGGGGCATCCCTTTTATCCTTGAACCAAACCAAACCCTGACATGTATCATGTCTAGCCATTCTACAAGCTTTGAGCCAAAATCCTGACTCACCATAAACCTTGACCCAGGGTGAGAATGTCAATTCTTACCCTCGGAAGCAAAAAAAAAAGGGGAGAGGGAAAATTTCCAATCAAAGAGGAAGCAAAAAAGGAGAGAAGGAAAATTTCCAATCAAAGGAAAAAAAGAGAGGAAAGGGAATTCCCAATCAAAGAGTGGGAGAAAGCAAAAAGAAAAGAAAGAAAATTCCCAATCAAAGAATGGGAGAAAGAAAAAAGAGAAGAAGAAAGGGAAGAAAGTTCCCGATCAAAAAAAAATAATATGCAGAAAGGTCTTTGGACCGGACAATATCTGAACAATACAGAATTGTCACCAAATGAATAAAAAGAAGGAAAGGGAACTGTCGCAACCTACCCTTCGGCGGGAGGGCGACGCGTGACTCGCGGGATGCGTGTTCCACGAAAGGAATACGCGCGGAGTCGCCACCAACGTTTATTTGAGGAAAACGTCGGAAAAACCGGAAAAGACGCGATCTACGAACTTTTAAGTTGAAAGGTTCGGGAGTTGTATTTACGCACGGGGAAGGTATTAGCACCCCACACGTCCGTCCCAAGGGACGGCAGCCTTTAATCGAATGTGCAAACGTGACTTTGATTTTTACGTTCCCTTTTATGTCCTTATATCCTTTTTATATTTTTTTCTTTTTTGTGGTCGACAAGGGTGTTTCCCTTTGCTCCTACGTATTCCTCAATTTGGGATGAGAAAATCAGACCTACGTAGTTCTTTTGGAACAAAGTATTTGGTTAAGTTTGTTTTTGTCTTTTTTGCAAAATATGTTTTTATTTGAACAAAAGGTCATTTAAGGTGTTGAACCATTAAACGGTCTTTTGATTTTGAAAGGGGAGAAACGTTAAGGCGTTGGACCATTAACGATCTCTTGTTTTTGAAAGGAGAGAAACGTTAAGGCATTGGACCATTAACGATCTCTTGTTTTTGAAAGGAGAGAAACGTTAAGGCATTGGACCATTAACGATCTCTTGGGGTGGTCGACAAAAGCGGGACTTTTGCTCCTACGTATCCTCAATGAGGAACTCAGACCTACGTAGTTCTTTTTTATCAAGTGATTCTTTTTTACTTTAAGAGGTGATCATTTTAAGGCGTTGGACCTTAAAAATGATCCATTTTACTTAGTGAGGAAATGAAATGACAAACTTCAAAAGCCTATTTTTTATGGACGAGCTTGACTAGGCGAATTGATTTTAGCCTTTTAGTTTCACTTTAGTTATTAATCAATTCGATTAAGAATGAGAAATCCCAAAGAGAAAACGTCCACTTGATTTTCCGCTTTATTTTACTAAAAGATGTCTTTTTGATTATTATATTATTTTTTATCTCTTTTTGATTTCCAACGTGGTTACGGCACGACCGAACGGTCGGAATTTATTTTAACCGAAGTTAATGGATAATACAATTCAAACGTTCGGTGGAAATTTATTTTATTTTTAAGTTAAGCGAGAAATGACTTAAGTAAAATGGCTTAAGCACGTCAACAGGGGGTATAAAAAGTAAACAAAACGAGAATAAAAATGCACGAAACACAATGTGGACCACTACGGGCACATAGAATGAATCGAAAAGCTTGGTTCGAGGTACTTACCCGTTGAAGATCGAAGAACGATGAAGAACGAATGAAGAACGTCGAAGAACGGTTGAAATCTTTGCGAAATTCCTCACGGAAAACGTTACGGAAACGTTTCGGAAGCGCCTCGGCTTAGATTTTCTTCACGGAAACAATTTTTCCAAGCGAATTCGAAAGAGAGAGAAGTGCCTAAGGGGCTGAACCCCTTCCTTCTTGCCTTCCTCCCCTATTTATAGCAAAATAGGGGAGGTGGTTGCCGCCCAGCTCGCCCAGGCGAGCAGGGTTGCTTCCTCCAGAAGCAACCGCCTTCTGGAGGAATATTCCGGAGGGCCCAAGTGGGCCTGGGTGCTATTTGCACCCCCATTTTTACTAAGTACACCCCCCTCTGCTGTTTTTTGGTGATTCTTTTTTCGTAAAGTTACGGAAACTTACGAATTTCGTAACGATACTTGTTTTCTTTCCGTAATGTTATGGAACCTTGCGGATTACATAATCATCCCCTTTTTGACTTACGGAATGTTACGGAACCTCACTTAATTATGCAACGATGCTTCCATTTGATTTCCGGTGTCACGGAAACTTACGGATTGTGCATATATATTTTTTTTGGTTTTTCGGCATGTCCTGGAATTTCACAAATTGCCTAATGATGGGTGCCAAGCACCTCACGAGGACCAAAGAATGGTCGCACGTCATCGAGCAAAGGTCCCCGGACGAAATTAGGGTATGACAGTTGCCCCTCTTTACTTGTCTTTTATTGGAGATAAAAGGAAAGTAAAGATAAGACACTAATTTCGTTCCTCTCGATTTGACGAGAGTCGCAGGTGACCATAAAATCTCCACATGCAAATGACTTGTTGTTCCCAAAATTTCACAAATTGCCTAATGATGGGTGCCAAGCACCTCACAAGGACCAAAGAATGGTCGCTTGTCATCAAGCAAAGGTCCCCGAAAATCAGTGTATGACACTAATTTCGTTCCTCTCGGTTGACGAGAGTCGCGGGTGACCATGACTTGTCGCTCCTAGAATTTCACAAATTGCCTAATGATGGATGCCAAGCACCTCACAAGGACCAAAGAATGGTCGCATGTCATCAAGCAAAGGTCCCCGAAAATCAGTGTATGACACTAATTTCGCTCCTCTCGGTTGACGAGAGTCGCGGGCGACCATGAAATTTCCGCATGTAAATGACTTGTTGTTCCCGGAGGAACAAAAGGTGCAGAAGACTATGTCAGCCTCTGCATGCTATCAAGCGTTCTGTCTTACAGATAGCAAAAGAATGTTTATACGGATAACCACTCGGGTATTTCCGCGTATCATCGGGCCCGCCGCCTCTGGATGATACAAGGGTGCAGAATGACCAAACTTGGTCTCTGCTTGTCATCGGGCCCGCGCCTCTGGATGACAAACGGGTGCGAATAACCGTAAGGTATCTCCGCGTATCATCGGGCCCGCCGCCTCTGGATGATACAAGGGTGCAGAATGACCAAACTTGGTCTCTGCTTGTCATCGGGCCCGCCGCCTCTGGATGACAAAAGGGTGCGAATAACCGTAAGGTATCTCCGCGTATCATCGGGCCCGCCGCCTCTGGATGATACAAGGGTGCAGAATGACCAAACTTGATCTCTGCTTGTCATCAGGCCTGCCGCCTCTGGATGACAAAAGGGTGCGAATAACCGTAAGGTATCTCCGCGTATCATCAGGCCCGCCGCCTCTGGATGATACAAGGGTGCAGAATGACCAAACTTGGTCTCTGCTTGTCATCGGGCCCGCCGCCTCTGGATGACAAAAGGGTGCGAATAACCGTAAGGTATCTCCGCGTATCATCGGGCCCGCCGCCTCTGGATGATACAAGGGTGCAGAATGACCAAACTTGGTCTCTGCTTGTCATCGGGCCCGCCGCCTCTTGATGACAAAAGGGTGCGAATAACCGTAAGGTATCTCCGCGTATCATCGGGCCCGCCGCCTCTGGATGATACAAGGGTGCAGAATGACCAAACTTGGTCTCTGCTTGTCATCGGGCCCGCCGCCTCTGGATGACAAAAGGGTACGAATAACCGTAAGGTATCTCCGCGTATCATCGGGCCCGCCGCCTCTGGATGATACAAGGGTGCAGAATGACCAAACTTGGTCTCTGCTTGTCATCGGGCCCGCCGCCTCTGGATGACAAAAGGGTGCGAATAACCGTAAGGTATCTCTGCGTATCATCGGGCCCGCCGCCTCTGGATGATACAAGGGTGCAGAATGACCAAACTTGGTCTCTGCTTGTCATCGGGCCCGCCGCCTCTGGATGATACAAGGGTGCAGAATGACTAAACTTGGTCTCTGCTTGTCATCGGGCCCGCCGCCTCTGGATGACAAAAGGGTGCGAATAACCGCAAGGTATCTCCGCGGGCTACCAGCTCTTGAGTCATGGCGACAAAAGGCGGTATGGTCGACAAAAGCGAGGCTCTTGCTCCTACGTATCCTCCAATGAGGAACTCAGACCTACGTAGTTCTGGATAACTTGTGAGACTTGAAAGAGTCTCAGTGTTTTCTTCGCTATAATGCAAACATGCTTTAGCAAAGAGACAAATATTCCAACTGATTTAGAGCAGCATATGCTCTCTCTTTTTTTTTTTTTTTGAGTGAAAAACAATGCGTCTACCGGGGAAGGAGAGTCTGCTGATGAAATCTCCCATAACCATAAATGAGATTTTGGATGTTAGCATTTCGTTTCTAAATGATCATTTAGAGGAAACACTGGGTTCGACAAAAATAGAAGAAATCCACTCAAAGTGTATCAATCTCGCACAGGTAAGTGTTTCATCCTAATTCCGAACCATAGATATGTCATGACTTGACTTTGCAAATTATTTCCTATCAAATCAAAAATTACACGCGTGATCATGGATCAACAGGGCTTCCCTTGGGAATGGGTTCTTTTGGTGGTTTCTTCTTTCAGCTTTTGTGTGTTTTTGGCTTTTTCCTTTTCTGTTTTGGTTTTGCGCGAGGCGAACAAGTCACCGACGCACAGGATTTTGGTTGGTAATCAAAGGGAGAAGACTATTTTAGGTCGTGGTTCCCTTTCCTTCTTTTTTCGTTCATTTGGTGACAATTCTGTATTGTTCAGATATTGTCCGGTCCAAAGACCTCTCTGCATATTTCTTCTGTTTTTCCTTCGATCCCCGATCAGGGGCTTTCTTTCCTTCTTCTTCTTCTTCTTCTTCTTCTTTTTCTTTTTTTTTTTTTTTTACTTTCTCCCATTCTTTGATTGGGAATTTTCTTTCTTTTCTTTTTGCTTTCTCCCACTCTTTGATTGGGAATTTCCTTTCTTTTCTTTTTTGCTTTCTCTTTGATTGGAAATTTTCCTTCTTTTCTTTTTTGCTTCCGAGGGTAAGGACTGACATTCTCACCCTAGGTCAAGGTTTATGGTGAGTCAGGATTTTGGCTCAAGGTTTGTAGAATGGCTAGACATGATACATGTCGGGGTTTGGTTTGGTTCAAGGATAAAAGGGATGCCCCACATTATTTCCATGACACAAATGCAAAAATGATGATTTGGAAATTTTATGCAAAACTGGTCATGCATGCACCTATACGGACACTCAAGTGTCAAATTTTTATGGTCATGTGATGCTAGGGCGCAGGATTCATTTCCTCTATTTTAGTCAACCCAATGTTTCCAAAATATGTTCTTTTATCAATTTGTGCATTCATCCGAGTCCATTTTGGGCGTCCGGGGAAATTTTCACAGCATTCACCCTTCAGGTGTAGACACGTTTTTTTTTTCTTCAAAAATCGGTTATGATCAATGAATGAATTTTTTTCAAAGAAAAGTTGGAAATCGTCTCTTTTCAAAAGCATGTTGGTTTTTCAGCTTGACAACTTATTTTTTCTTTTTTCTCCTTTTTTTTATTATCATTATCATTTGTTTATTTCTTTTTCTTGTTTGTTTTTTTTTCCCCCTTTTTTTTTCATGAGGTATCTTGCTACCTAAACATGTGTATATTTTGCGAGGTATTTTTGCGAGGTATTTTTGCTATATACATGCATATCCAAGGTATCTTGCTACCTAAACATACATATATATGTTTTGTAAGGTATCTTTTTGCTACATACATGCATATCTAAGGTATCTTGCTACCTAAACATACATATATATATTTTGTGAAGTGTGTTTTTGTTTACATACATGCATATCTAAGGTATCTTTCTACCTAAACATACATATATATATTTTGTGAGGTATGACTACCTTCCGAGCTTGTGCTCGTTTTATTTAAATTCCTAGGATCATGAGCAACTAGGTGTGTCCTACTATGAAAAGTGATCAAATAACAAGCATAGATTCAAAAGGTACTAGGTTGCCTCCTAGTAGCGCTTCTTTAACGTCTTTAGCTGGACGCCTTATGACTTGTCGGTCACTGACCTAGTACTTTGCTTACCTTTGGCTTTGGACTTGGTTGCCTATTGGTCGGCCATGTGTCGTAGGCAACGCTCTAACCTTTTTATGGATGAGCTGAGGTGAACTTTAGAGGTGGTGGCGGTGTGTCTATTTCCTGTTACCGGCCATCCCAATGCTGCTATGGTGCTTCGCCCTGCGCCTGCCTGGGGGCGCAGTACTTCTTGATGAAAGCTCGATTGGTAGGGGGGTCTGATGACTTTGCTGGGGGCGACAGACACTCCCTAGAACTGACAGAGACCCATATTTAGAGCTGGCAACTCCAAGACCCTGTTGGACTTCTTCGGGTCCACTGGGTGTCTTGCAGGCGCGATCCCTGCAAACAATAGATGAAATCAGAAATCAGTTGAGCGATGTGCACTCTTACCTATGATGACGTGACCTTGCCGGGGGGGTACGGGCACCCTGTAGGACTGATAGAGGCCCGTAACCAGAGCTGGAAACCCCAGGGCCCTGTTGGACTTTTCCGGGTCCACTGGGTGTCTTGTGGGTGCGATCCCTGCAAACAATAGATGGTATCAGAAATCAGTTGAACTATATGCATATTTACCCATGTCGGGACGACACAGACCAACTGATACTTCCGCAGGGGGAGATTGGCCTTGCGGTCGCTGGGCAGAATGTTGCTAAGTAGCAATGTCATCTATATCTGTGTAAGAGTGGTCATGTTGGTGCGCATGGTCCGCACTCTTCTCTTTGCAGCGGCGCGGGTGAAATCTTGCCCCAGTATGCATAGTAGCTGTGTGATAGCCTCCCTCTCTGGTTGTGCTCGCACAATTGGCCCTCCTCCAATATCAGGGGGTGGCCCAGGAACCGTTAAAAGGAAACTACTGGTCCCTTAACCGGGAGTGCAAGTCTCGGTTAAGCATTTAAGGACAGAGGACCTTAAATTATCTTAAGGTGTGGATATGGAGCCCACTGAAAGTGAGGACGCGTAGTCCTCTATAGGCGAGGGCGTGTAGCCCTCTGAAGTTCAGGACGTGTCGCCTTTCGAAGGCGAGGGAGTGTAGTCCTATGATGGCAAGGACGTGCAATCCTCTAAAGGTGAGGGCATGCCCCCCTTTGAAAATGGGGAACATGTAGTCCTTTGATGGCGAGGACGTGTAGTCTTCTAAAGGTGAGGACGTGTAGTCCTCTGAAGGTGAGGGCGTGTAGCCCTACAAAGGTGAAGGCACATGACCCTTTGACGGCGAGGACGTGTAGTCCTCTGAAGTTGAAGGTACATGACCCTTTGAAGGCGAGGACGTGTAGTCCTCTGAAGGTGAAGGTAACTAGTACCCAAGGTGAGGGCGTGTAGCCCTCTCAAGGCGAGGACTTATAGTCCTCTGGAGGTGAGGGCGTGCAGCCCTCTGGTGGTGAGGACGTGTAGTCCTCTCAAGGCGAGGACGTGTAGTCCTCTGACGGTGAGGGTAACTAGTACCCAAGGTGAGGGCGTGTAGCCTTCTCAAGGCGAGGACATGTAGTCCTCTGGAGGTAAGGGCGTGCAGCCCTCTGATGGTGAGGACGGGTAGTCCTCTCAAGGCGAGGACGTGTAGTCCTCTGCGGTGAGGGTAACTAGTACCCAAGGTGAGGGCGTGTAGCCCTCTCAAGGCGAGGACATGTAGTCCTCTGGAGGTGAGGGCGTGCAGCCCTCTGATGGTGAGGACGTGTAGTCCTCTAAAAGTGATAGGTACAAGTACCCAAGGGTCCACCCTTATGAGAAAGCAAGAGATCGACTCATCGAGAGGGCCGGTCATCCCAAATCCACAAGATTTGGACATTTAGATGTAGGGAATCTATGTAGTTAACATGATTTTGAGGGATGCAAATGCATGCAACCTTTGTTGTGAAATTTGGGTAAATGCGGACTTTATATGAAACAATGCAATGTAATGGAAAGTTGTACAATGTTCATGGCATTCTTTCCCTATTTTGTGATTTTGATTTTGATTTGATTTTTTCTTTTTTGGAAAACACAGATTGACTGCCCTTTTGAAAAAGGTGATAATTCATGCAACCTCATCCTATCTTTTTGCAAATCTCTCCGGGAACTCCCTCAGAGTGTATGTTCTTTTTGATTTAGTCACTTGACCATTTTGGAGTGATGGCAATGGAGTCGTTTGATAATTAATCAATCTATTGAAATTCCAGGGCTTGTCCCCCTTTTTTTTGTTAAAAACCTCGATGGGTGAGAACTTTTGATCGGCCCCTATGTTCACTTGAGGCTCATGAACGGTGCCCCTCATTGCCCCAGTGTAAGGCTTTGAGGTACCAATCGTTGTCTTTCGTCATGACCTTGTAGGAGGGAACCTATTGGGTGAGAACTTCTAATCTGCCCCTAGGTTCGCTTGAGGTTTTTGCATGGTGCCTTTCGTTGCCCCAGTGTAGGGCTTAGAGGTACCAAGTGTTGTCTTGTTTTCACGACCTCGTAGTGAGGAAGAATGAAAGAAGCAGTTGATTCTTGCAAAAAGAATTTTCTAAGGACGAGGAATAGTTGAAGGATCTTTCAGTTGATGGATTAAGTCAAATGACTCCTATGTAGAAGCAAGATGTTTTGATGTCTTGATGATGCTAAAGGATCAAGTGCTTCTAAGTTTTATTCAAGACAAGAATCCAAGAAAATCAAGATATATGATCAAGTTGATCTCTAGAATCTTAGGAAGAAGTTTCCAAATTGAAGAAGCAAAAGGTTTGACCAAAGAATTCTATCCTTTCAAATTGAGATTTGCTCTCTGGTAATCGATTACCAGCAGTTTGAAAATGTTTTAATTCAAATTTTTAAAACCTGTAATTGATTACATAAGTCTTGTAATTAATTACAAGAGGGGATTTTCAGAAAATAATTTCCAAGAGACATATCTATTCAAATGATTTATGAATGGCCATTCAAATGTTTTAAAGTGAGTTTTCATTGCCCAAACAGTTTTATCCTCTCGAAAGATCAAGAGTTTTTCTGAACTGAAATGTCTTATCCTCTCAAAAGATTCCTTGGTCAACCACTTGCATATTCAATAAGGAATTTTTGATTGATCTTCATTGTACAATCTATCCCTTTTAAGAGAGATTTCTTCTTCTCTTCTTCTTACTTCTGAAAAGGGATTAAGAGACTGAGAGTCTCTTGTTGTAGAGGATTCTTGAACACAAGGGAAGGGTTGTCCCTGTGTGGTTCAGACTTTGTAAAAGGAGTTTTACAAAGAGAGTGGAAAATCTCAAGTGGGTTGCTTGAGGACTGGACGTAGGCGCGGGAAGTGGCCGAACCAGTATAAATCAAGTTTGCATTCCTCTCTTCCTTTAAACTTCTTTTATTGCTATTTATCTTTTGCTTTAAAGAAGTTTATTTTGAATTGTCTTTTGAGTAATTCATGTTAAGGGTGCATTGTTAATCCGAAGAGAGTGAAAGTTTAATTGGGGAATAGTCTTTGCATCTTAATTCAACCCCCCCTTTCTTAAGATAACTGAGGCCATTTGTCCAGCATCCTATTCTTGACAACTCGCTTCTCTAAGAAGACAAACTTTCCGGAATGATAAAATGAAGTCACATGAACGTCTATATTTTTACTTGAAAACACAGTCAATCAAATGCCTTTTTATTTTTTTTTTATTTTGAAACTTATTTTTTATTTTGAAACTTATTTGTTTTGAACTTTACTCATTGTTTTACGGCAACCCCACCAACGTGCAAGACGAGTAATCTCTGATTGAACGGTCTTGGAAGTCCAAACTCAGGAGCACAGGTCGCTTGAGCAAACTGACCAATGGCTTGCACTTGAAAATCCTGATGAGTCATTAGAGACATCTAACAACAGTTTTCAAAATTGCCCCATGTGTGGCATCTCTTGTCAATGTCAGGATTTACACGCGATTCTCCTCAAATTTCAGCCAGCCCGCATCAATTAGACCTTGCACCTTACGCCTGAGGGTCATACAGTGCTCAATGGAATGCCCTAGGGCTCCCCCACGATATGCACATGTTGCGTTCGAGTCATATCCTCAGAAAAATGGGGGTTTGAGGGAACCTAGCAGGGGTTATGGCTACCATTGCGTTATCAAGTAGATATGGGAGCAAGTTAGCATATGACACCGGAATTTGGGGTGAATCCTACAGGCTTTTCGCTGCAAAATTCATTTCTTGGTTGGTGTTTTTTTTTGGTTTGTGCTAAAGGTGGTCTTCGTCATTGGAAGTGCGGTAGACAGGCTTTGTGATTGATTTAGGGATGGCCTTTGTGGATAACTGGGTGGTGGGTAAGGAGGAGGTTTGTTATTGACTGAGTAATGACATTGTTGGGTTTGGTGGGAAACTTGGCCGTATAGGAATGGCAGTCACAGCATGGGTTTCTCCCTCTTTCTCACCCTCTTCATTTGCCCCAGTTTTCTCAGTCGTCCTAGTAGGATGATCAAATTTGCCTCTTTTCGGACCCACATCGATCCTTTCACTGGCGAAGACCAAATCCGCAAAGCTTTGAGGGTGCGTAGCCCACCATCTTTTCATAGTAGAGTATCGATAATGTGTCTACCATCACGATCATCGTCTCCCTTTCCATCATTGGGGGTACCACCTGGGCCGCCAGATCCCTCCACCTTTTGGGCGTGTTCTTTGAAAGATCCGTCCCCCTTTTTGCAAATGTTCTGTAGTTGCATCCTATCCGGAACCATATCAAAATTGTACTGATACTGCCTAACAAAGGCAACCATTAGGTCCTTCCAAGAATGGACTCGGGAAGATTCCAGGTAACAGCTACCCCAGTAAGACTTTCTTGGAAGGAATGTATTAGCAATTCCTCATCTTTTGCGTATTCCCCCATCTTCTGACAATACATCTTTAGATGGTTCTTGGGACAAGTAGTCCCCTTGTACTTGTCAAGGTCCAGCACCTTGAACTTGGGAGGGGTGATGATATTGGGTTCTAGGAACAACTCTTTTAGGTTAGCAAAGGCATAATCTTCACCTCCTTCAATGGCCCTGAGCCTTTCCTCTAGATGATCCAACTTTCCCATTTCTGCCATAGCATGAGGGTTTTTACTTGTCGTGGAATGCAAGAGGTGTAGTTGTGGGTGATACTGAGGGCCTTCCAAAGGGTTTTGTAGGGGTATACCACCAACTGCTTGCCCTTCCATGGCATATCCGAGGCAAGGCTCGAAGTCGGCTAGATTGTGGTGGGGAATTTCATGTGTCCCCCCCACGGTTTAAGAGACATGTGCATGATCAGTTTGGGGTTGTTGGCTCTCAATGGGTATAGGAGTGGAGTTATTGACATTCTTATTGGGAGTGTACGCCACTTTGGGTGGCGTATAGTTGAGAGGCAAGCCATATGGCGGGAAGGCGTGCTCGTTTTGAATTTGTACATTATGGGGGCTGCCCGTACTTCCCAAATCTTTGCCTACCATATCTGAGGTTGGATGATTCATTTGGTTGATGCCGGATGGGGACATCAGGTTCACCTTAGCAACAACGCTGGTAGCGGCAATTGCAACCGCATTGGCTTCCATTATCTTCTTCACGCTCATCATGGCCTCCATCATTGTGGCCATTTTCTCTTTAATGGCCTCCATGTCGGCCTTCATCTTCTCTTGTATCTCCTCTACTTCACCCATTACTCTAGCACGAGTTCGGTAAGGGCATCGTAAAGCGTGTCCCTTTCTTTTTTATAACAATGATTAAGTTCATTTTATTTTATTTTTCAAGGAAAGAATGCAACGAGCAATGCAACCAATGAAAAGCATGGATGCATGCGAATGATGTACAGTTGAAGTATTGCGAATTTTTACCCAAGATATGGGGTTGAATCAATTTAGATTTTCAACATGGTCCATGACATCTTTGTCAAGGTGAAACTGGAAGTAACAAGGACATCAATAATCCTAAATATGTTTGGCAGTAGACGAAGCAGTGATGTGACTCGATTCATCTTTTGCCTCAATTTTGCAAGACGGTTACTTTCATATTTCAACTTGACTTGATGAACTTTTTTGTAAAAGCATGAGCTTGGTTCAACCCTATAATCCAAGGAATGGCAATTCTGATCGCCAATACTTCAACAACATCTCATAGGGATGAATGACTCGGGCATACTTTAAGCTTATGCACGGAAAATGTAATTATGAAATTGAGATGCCCGAAGAAACATCCTTTCTTAGTTAAACATGCATTAGGTACCATGTTCAATCATTTTGTTTTTAAGTGAAATGGGTTTATGATCCCAACATGGTTGGCTCATGGTACCGAATATATGCAACTAAGAATGCAGCGTGAATTTTCGTACTTCCCTTTTTTTTTGTTTTTGTTTTGTAGAGGAAAACACAAGGATGAGCAAACATGAAAACAAATGGTATGCAATTTTGCAGATCAAAAAGTTTGTTGAACGCATATGCATGATGATGCCATGACTCATGCAAAATGTGAGGCTGGAATATGATAACGGACAAATGCAGGAACGATATGTTCATTATGATGTTATGAAGAGATGCTTATGCGATGCATGATATGAATGCATTTTACGGACACGAGAGCCCGAAAAATTATCTCTTCTTACTTGCGCATTTGGGGGCGCAGTGCCCCATGTGTACAATTAAGAAGGTGATATGGACCTTCCGGCTTCCCGTGACAAAGGACGAGACCAACATACAATGCATGCTAGAGATAAAATGTGGGAGTGACTTGATTCGCACTGATTTTTGGAGTAAAAACGTGGGATAAACTCATTTTTTTCAAAAAGTTATAACTAGTCAAGATCTGAGCGACAATACAAACTTCCTAGCGGTTTCTAATCATATGGTCCATTAAGTCTATCATATGCTGACAATAGCTGAGAAGTCCGTGGATCTCCTCGGGGGCGGAGTAGGTGTCCGCCACTGCTTTGGCCTTGGCTAGCAATCGGGGAAGTTCTTGACTCCTGTTCAAAGTAAGAGCAAATCAGTCCGTCCACATTGTTGCCTCTTGGTGCAATGAATCAATTACCCTTTCCCTTTTCGACGCACGAGCGGTGACCTTGTAGCGGATAGACGGGCCTACCTTCTTGGAGAAAAAAGGTGTGAAACCAGCCACACATAGAGAGCCAGTGCACAACAAACAATTCTTGCGCTGCTCTTTTCACATCCCCGGTCGAACGTGTCATACATGGCCAAAATGGCGACGACCGGGCTTTCCTTGCCATGATGAAAGGCGAGGAAAGCGTCAATCGCTGCTAGGTCCACTAACCCTTCCATATTCGGAAAGAGGACAACTCCAAAGATAAAAAACGCCAAGATGTCAATAAAAGAAAGCCCATTCGCCTTGATTTTCCAAGGCCTTTGCCCTTTCCTCCAAACACTTCCTTGGTACTCCGACTACTCCATTTCTGTTTTGCTTTAGACGTTCCAACTCTTGTGCTGAGATTTTCACTACCTTGGCAACTCTTGTCGTGGAGGGATAGAACCCAAAGAAAAGATATGGCTTCCTTCCTCCCAGTTGGCATCCCAGGATTTCTTCCAACTCTTTCACAGTCGGCACTAGCTGGAAGTCCTCAAATGTGAAGCACCTTAGGGGCTGGTCATAATACTGGGAAAGGGATGCAATCGGTTCCATGGAGACTTCTACCCTAGCTAGGTCCCAAATCTTACCATAGGCTTTGCGGAAGGCTTACCGTTGAAGTTGACCCATTAATTGCCCCAACTCTCCTAAACTAGTGACCTCTAAGCTCTTGATTTTGACTTGATAGAACCTCTTTTTAAGCGAAGGCTTTTGACTTGATCCCATGTTTTACTAAAGTGAAATAAAATCTAGTGCGAATCAAAACTCTGACATCTATCATGGGTGGAATGGATGAATGCATGAAGAAATGCATATGACACAGATGCAATTTACGAATACGGGAGCCCGAGAAACTGTCTCCTTCTTAGATACAACGTCTAGGGGTAGCAAAGTGCCCCAACGTATGTATTTAAAACGGTGACACGGACCCTTCGTTGGTTTGTTTACAGAGGGGATCAAGACAGAACCCATGTGCGATGCATATGCGAAAGGCGCAACACGGGAATGTACATAGTATGACAATACTCACTGAATATAAGTAAAAGGGTATATGACACTTATGCATGGCAGTGTGAAAAATGGCACGCAGCGTGTTTGCTCCGTGCCCCTATTTAAGGGACCTATAAGGGAGAGAGCTAACTAGGCTTTTAGTAATAACCCCCAAGGTAGTCATATATCTTTTGATAGTTTCTAGAGGTATCATTCTCTTCGAAAAACATATTGCAGCAGTAGGGACTACTAGCAACAATAAGTTTTCAAAGAAAAAAGCTCTAGATGAGGGTTCACTGTAATCAAGCAAGTCGGAGACCTAGCATGACCACAGATTCACCTCCGCTCCTTATGTTCCCATGAACCCGGGTATAGGGCCCTTTTTCACTCACAGTGTGTGCAAATAGTGTTGGTGTTTGTGTGCATCAAATGAATAAATATTTACCCCATGCATACATTTTAAAACGCACTAAAAGCAACAAAGAGTTTATATACATAAGAACATAATGAAGGAAAACCAACAAAGGGATAAGTCACGGTAAAACATTGCACAAGATTAAATGGCCTAACTCTCTAAAAACAATCCCCAGTGGAGTCGCCAACTGTCGCAACCTACCCTTCGGCGGGAGGGCGACGCATGACTCGCGGGATGCGTGTTCCACGAAAGGAATACGCGCGGAGTCGCCACCAACGTTTATTTGAGGAAAATGTCGGAAAAACCGGAAAAGACGTGATCTACGAACTTTTAAGTTGAAAGGTTCGGGAGTTGTATTTACGCACGGGGAAGGTATTAGCACCCCACACGTCCGTCCCAAGGGACGGCAGCCTTTAATCGAATGTGCAAACGTGACTTTGATTTTTACGTTCCCTTTTATGTCCTTATATCCTTTTTATATTTTTTTCTTTTTTGTGGTCGACAAGGGTGTTTCCCTTTGCTCCTACGTATTCCTCAATTTGGGATGAGAAAATCAGACCTACGTAGTTCTTTTGGAACAAAGTATTTGGTTAAGTTTGTTTTTGTCTTTTTTGCAAAATATGTTTTTATTTGAACAAAAGGTCATTTAAGGTGTTGAACCATTAAACGGTCTTTTGATTTTGAAAGGGGAGAAACGTTAAGGCGTTGGACCATTAACGATCTCTTGTTTTTGAAAGGAGAGAAACGTTAAGGCATTGGACCATTAACGATCTCTTGTTTTTGAAAGGAGAGAAACGTTAAGGCATTGGACCATTAACGATCTCTTGGGGTGGTCGACAAAAGCGGGACTTTTGCTCCTACGTATCCTCAATGAGGAACTCAGACCTACGTAGTTCTTTTTTATCAAGTGATTCTTTTTTACTTTAAGAGGTGATCATTTTAAGGCGTTGGACCTTAAAAATGATCCATTTTACTTAGTGAGGAAATGAAATGACAAACTTCAAAAGCCTATTTTTTATGGACGAGCTTGACTAGGCGAATTGATTTTAGCCTTTTAGTTTCACTTTAGTTATTAATCAATTCGATTAAGAATGAGAAATCCCAAAGAGAAAACGTCCACTTGATTTTCCGCTTTATTTTACTAAAAGATGTCTTTTTGATTATTATATTATTTTTTATCTCTTTTTGATTTCCAACGTGGTTACGGCACGACCGAACGGTCGGAATTTATTTTAACCGAAGTTAATGGATAATACAATTCAAACGTTCGGTGGAAATTTATTTTATTTTTAAGTTAAGCGAGAAATGACTTAAGTAAAATGGCTTAAGCACGTCAACAGGGGGTATAAAAAGTAAACAAAACGAGAATAAAAATGCACGAAACACAATGTGGACCACTACGGGCACATAGAATGAATCGAAAAGCTTGGTTCGAGGTACTTACCCGTTGAAGATCGAAGAACGATGAAGAACGAATGAAGAACGTCGAAGAACGGTTGAAATCTTTGCGAAATTCCTCACGGAAAACGTTACGGAAACGTTTCGGAAGCGCCTCGGCTTAGATTTTCTTCACGGAAACAATTTTTCCAAGCGAATTCGAAAGAGAGAGAAGTGCCTAAGGGGCTGAACCCCTTCCTTCTTGCCTTCCTCCCCTATTTATAGCAAAATAGGGGAGGTGGTTGCCGCCCAGCTCGCCCAGGCGAGCAGGGTTGCTTCCTCCAGAAGCAACCGCCTTCTGGAGGAATATTCCGGAGGGCCCAAGTGGGCCTGGGTGCTATTTGCACCCCCATTTTTACTAAGTACACCCCCCTCTGCTGTTTTTTGGTGATTCTTTTTTCGTAAAGTTACGGAAACTTACGAATTTCGTAACGATACTTGTTTTCTTTCCGTAATGTTACGGAACCTTGCGGATTACATAATCATCCCCTTTTTGACTTACGGAATGTTACGGAACCTCACTTAATTATGCAACGATGCTTCCATTTGATTTTCGGTGTCACGGAAACTTATGGATTGTGCATATATATTTTTTTTGGTTTTTCGGCATGTCCTGGAATTTCACAAATTGCCTAATGATGGGTGCCAAGCACCTCACGAGGACCAAAGAATGGTCGCACGTCATCGAGCAAAGGTCCCCGGACGAAATTAGGGTATGACAGGAACCATGACCTAAAATGGTCTTCCCCCTTTAGTTGCCAGGCAAAATCTTGTGCGCTAGCAACCTTTTTTCGCCCCGCACTAAACCAGAACAGAAAAGGAAAAAGCCAGAAAAATCAAAAGCCAAAAACACACAAAAGCCGAAAAAAAAACCACCAAAAGAACCCATTCCCAAGGGAAGTCCTATTGATCCATGATCACGCATGTAATTTTTGATTTGATAGGAAATAATTTGCAAAGTCAAGTCATGACATATCTATGGTTCGGAATTAGGATGAAACACTTACCTGTGCGAGATTGATACACTTTGAGTGGATTTCTTCTATTTTTGTCGAACCCAGTGTTTCCTCTAAATGGTCATTTAGAAACGAAATGCTAACATCCAAAATCTCATTTATGGTTATGGGGGATCCCATCAGCAGACTCTCCTTCCCTGGTAGACGCATTGTTTGTCACTCAAAAAAGCATATGCTGCTCTAAACAGTTGGAATATTTGTCTCTTTGCTAAAGCATGTTTGCATTTTAGTGGAGAAAACACCGAGACTTTTTCAAGTCTCACAAGTTATCCAGAACTACGTAGGTCTGAGTTCCTCATTGGAGGATACGTAGGAGCAAGAGCCTCGCTTTTGTCGACCACACCGCCTTTTGTTGCCATGACCCAAGAGCTGGTAGCCCGCGGAGACACCTTACGGTTATCCGCACCTCGTCATTCAGTGACCCCAAGTGTGATTGACGAGCAGAGGCCAATGTGGTCATCTGCGCCCTTTCCGGAGATGTCAGCATTTTCCGATGGAGACTTTTCAAGTCTCACAAGTTATCCAGAACTACGTAGGTCTGAGTTCCTCATTGGAGGATACGTAGGAGCAAGAGCCTTGCTTTTGTCGGCTGCCCCATAATCTTTGTCATACTGACCCTGAGGTCATGTGACGTGCACCCTTGTATCATCCAGAGGCGGCGGGCCCGATGATACGCGGAAATACCTTACGGTTATCCGCACCCTTTTGTCATCCAGAGGCAGCGGGCCCGATGACAAGCAGAGACAAAATTTGGTCATTCTGCACCCTTGTATCATCCAGAGGCGGCGGGCCCGATGATACGCGGAAATACCTTACGGTTATCCGCACCCTTTTGTGATCCAGAGGCGGCGGGCTCGATGACAAGCAGAGACAAAATTTGGTCATTCTGCACCCTTGTATCATCCAGAGGCGGCGGGCCCGATGATACACGAAAATACCTTACGGTTATCCGCACCCTTTTGTCATCCAGAGGCGGCGGGCCCGATGACAAGCAGAGACAAAATTTGATCATTCTGCACCCTTGTATCATCCAGAGGCGGCGGGCCCGATGATACACAGAGATACCTTACGGTTATCCGCACCCTTTTATCATCCAGAGGCGGCGGGCCCGATGACAAGCAGAGACAAAATTTGGTCGTTCTGCACCCTTGTATCATCCAGAGGCGGCGGGCCCGATGATACGCGGAGATACCTTACGGTTATCCGCACCCTTTTGTCATCCAGAGGCAGCGGGCCCGATGACAAGCAGAGACAAAATTTGGTCATTCTGCACCCTTGTGTCATCCAGAGGCGGCGGGCCCGATGATACGCGGAGATACCTTACGGTTATCCGCACCCTTTTGTCATCCAGAGGCGGCGGGCCCGATGACAAGCAGAGACAAAATTTGGTCATTCTGCACCCTTGTGTCATCCAGAGGCGGCGGGCCCGATGATACGCGGAGATACCTTACGGTTATCCGCACCCTTGTGTCATCCAGAGGCGGCGGGCCCGATGATACGCGGAAATACCCGAGTGGTTATCCGTATAAACATTCTTTTGCTATCTGTAAGACAGAACGCTTGATAGCATGCAGAGGCTGACATAGTCTTCTGCACCTTTTGTTCCTCCGGGAACAACAAGTCATTTACATGCGGAAATTTCATGGTCACCCGCGACTCTCGTCAACCGAGAGGAGCGAAATTAGTGTCATACCCTAATTTTCGTCCGGGGACATTTGCTTGATGACATGCGACCTTTCTTTGGTCCTTGTGAGGTGCTTGGCACCCATCATTAGGCAATTTGTGAAGTTCTAGGAACGACAAGTCATGGTCACCCGCGACTCTCGTTAACCGAGAGGAGCGAAATTAGTGTCATACCCGAATTTTCGTCCGGGGACTTTTGCTTGATGACATGCGACCTTTCTTTGGTCCTTGTGAGGTGCTTGGCACCCATCATTAGGCAATTTGTGAAGTTCTAGGAACGACAAGTCATGGTCACCCGCGACTCTCGTCAACCGAGAGGAGCGAAATTAGTGTCATACCCTAATTTTCGTCCGGGGACCTTTGCTTGATGACATGCGACCTTTCTTTGGTCCTTGTGAGGTGCTTGGCACCCATCATTAGGCAATTTGTGAAATTCTAGGAACGACAAGTCATGGTCACCCGCGACTCTCGTCAACCGAGAGGAGCGAAATTAGTGTCATACCCTAATTTTCGTCCGGGGACCTTTGCTTGATGACATGCGACCTTTCTTTGGTCCTTGTGAGGTGCTTGGCACCCATCATTAGGCAATTTGTGAAATTCTGGGAACAACAAGTCATTTGCATGTGGAGATTTTATGGTCACCCGCGACTCTCGTCAAATCGAGAGGAACGAAATTAGTGTCTTATCTTTACTTTCCTTTTATCTCCAATAAAAGACAAGTAAAGAGGGGCAACTGTCATACCCTAATTTCGTCCGGGGACCTTTGCTTGATGACATGCGACCTTTCTTTGGTCCTTGTGAGGTGCTTGGCATCCATCATTAGGCAATTTGTGAAATTCCAGGACATGCCGAAAAAAACCAAAAAAAATATATATATTGATGCACAATCCGTAAGTTTCCGTGACACACCGGAAATCAAATGGAAGCATCGTTGCATAATTAAGTGAGGTTCCGTGACATTCCGTAAGTCAAAAAGGGGATGATTATGTAATCTGCAAGGTTCCGTAACATTACGGAAAGAAAACAAGTATCGTTACAAAATTCATAAGTTTCCGTAACTTTACGAAAAAAGAATCACCAAAAAAAAAGCAGAGCGGGTGTACTTAGTAAAATGGGGGGTGCAAACAGTAATTTTCAAATCTGGGCCCTTCTAGAGGTTTCTGGGCAATTTCTTGCTTAAGGTTGAAGTAACCTGGGCGAGCTAGATGGCCACCACACCCCCCGTTTTGTTGAAAAATGGGATTCCGGGGCTTCCGGGACACCCGTAATGCTTCCGTAAAATTCTCATAACTCTAAATAAGCATAATTAACTTAATACGGGTGAGACGGAAGAGAAAAAAAGAAGAAAATCAATTCCTATATGCTTCCGTAAGGCTTCCGTAACTTTTCCGTAAATTATGAAAGAAGGGGGGTGAACTTATCAAAATTGGGGGGGTGCAAATAGCAATTTCGAAATTTTGAATTGGGCCTTCCAGAACGTTTTTTGAAGCTGGGTTGCTTCTGGAGGAAGCAACCCAGCTCGCCCGGGCGAGCTAAGGTCGCCTGGGCGAGCTAAGGTCGCCTGGGCGAGCTGGGCGGCAACCTCCTCCCCCTTTTTCCTATAAATAGGCTGAAGGGGGCTGTTCTAAGGATCCCTCAGCCCCCTGGCTATGTATTTCAGTTGTTTTGGGTGAAAAAAAATTGTTTCCGTGAAGAAAATCCAAGCCGAGGTGCTTCCGTAACGCTTCCGAGATGTTTCCGTAAGCAAATCCGTGAAGGTTTTCGTCCGTTCTTCATCGTTCTTCATCCGTTCTTCGTTCTTCAACGGGTAAGTTTTCGAATCCGAGACTTTTAATTCATTTCTTGTTTTTTTAAGCTTTCCTCTTTATTTCGTTCATTTTCGATTTCTTTTCTTCCGTCTTTAACACGCTTTTACCGTTTATTTAAGCCGTTTTCTCACCTAATAAATGATAAAATGAATTTCAACCGATCATTTGTGTTGTAATCTCATTTAATCACTTTTAAAATGAAATCTAACCGATCGTTCACGCTATAACCTCGGTTAAACAAAAAAAGTAAAATAATAATAAAATAATCAAAATATCTTGAAAAATAATAATAAAATAAACAAAATATCTTTGAATAAAATAAAACAAAAAAATCAATCGGACGTTTTTCTTTGGAAGTTTCCTTGAATGAATTGATTAATAACCAAAGTGAAACTAAGACTAAAATAGACTCACAAATCAAGTTTTGTCCGAAAATCACTAAAAACCGTTTTAAGGTCCAACGCCTTAAACGGTCCTCTTTGCTTTTATCGGTTAACATGGACCGTTCAAAAGCATAAAATCAACATGTAACTTTACCGCTTTTGAAAGAACTACGTAGGTCTGAGTTCCTCATTGAGGATACGTAGGAGCAAAAGCCCCGCTTTTGTCGACCACCCCAAGAGATCGTTAATGGTCCAATGCCTTAACGTTTCTCTCCTTTCAAAAAAAACAAGAGATCGTTAATGGTCCAATGCCTTAACGTTTCTCTCCTTTCAAAAACAAGAGATCGTTAATGGTCCAATGCCTTAACGTTTCTCTCCTTTCAAAAACAAGAGATCGTTAATGGTCCAACGCCTTAACGTTTCTCCCCTTTCAAAATCAAAAGACCGTTTAATGGTTCAACACCTTAAATGACCTTTTGTTCAATAAAAACATATTTTGCAAAAAAGACAAAAACAACTTAACCAAACACTTTGTTCCGAAAGAACTACGTAGGTCTGATTTCCTCATCACAAATTGAGGAATACGTAGGAGCAAAGGGAAACACCCTTGTCGACCACAAAAAAGAAAAAATATAAAAAGGGTATAAAGGATATAAGAACATAAAAGGGAACATAAAAATCAAAGTCATGTTTGCACATTCGATTAAAGGCTGCCGTCCCTTGGGACGGACGTGTGGGGTGCTAATACCTTCCCCGTGCGTAAATACAACTCCCGAACCTTTCACTAAAAAGTTCGTAGATCGCGTCTTTTCCGGTTTTTCTGACGTTTTCCTCAAATAAACGTTGGTGGCGACTCCGCGCGTATTCCTTTCGTGGAACACGCAACCCGCGAGTCACGCGTCGCCCTCCCGCCGAAGGGTAGGTTGCGACAATACTGTATAAGAGAAATCACGACATGACACTCCTGCGGTGTGTGGATGCCAGGGAGGCAAATCACATGATCGAAGAAGTTCATGAGGGCTCGTTTGGAACGCACGCCAACGGGCATGCTATGGCCAGGAAGATCCTAAGAGCAGGTTATTACTGGCTTACCATGGAAAGTGATTGTTGTGTCCATGTGAGGAAATGCCACAAATGTCAGGCGTTCGCAGATAATGTCAATGCCCCACCACATCCTCTAAATGTCATGTCTTCCCCTTGGCCTTTCTCCATGTGGGGAATAGATGTCATTGGGGCCATTGAGCCCAAGGCCTCGAATGGTCATCGCTTCATCCTCGTGGCGATAGATTATTTCACCAAGTGGGTCGAGGCGGCTTCCTACACCAGTGTCACGAGGGGTGTAGTGGTCAGGTTCATTAAGAAAGAGATCATCTGCCGATATGGTTTGCCAAGGAAGATTATCACGGACAACGGCACCAACCTGAATAACAAGATGATGGGGGAAATGTGCGAGGAGTTTAAAATCCAGCATCACAATTCCACACCCTACCGGCCAAAGATGAATGGAGCCGTGGAAGCGGCCAACAAAAATATCAAAAAGATTATCCAAAAGATGACCGTGTCATACAAGGATTGGCACGAAATGCTCCCATTCGCATTACACGGTTACCGAACTTCAGTGCGAACGTCAACTGGGGCAACGCCGTTCTCATTGGTATATGGGATGGAGGCTGTGTTACCGTTTGAGGTAGAAGTCCCGTCATTAAGGATCTTGGCAGAATCCGGATTAAAGGAATCAGAGTGGGCTCAAACGCGCTATGACCAGCTCAACCTCATTGAGGGTAAGCGCTTAACGGCCATGAGTCATGGGCGCGTGTACCAGCAAAGAATGAAGAGTGCATTCGACAAGAAAGTACGCTTGCGCAAGTTCCATGAGGGAGACCTTGTGCTAAAGAAAATGTCCCATGCTGTCAAGGACAATCGAGGGAAATGGGCCCCGAACTACGAAGGGCCTTTTGTTGTGAAGAGGGCTTTTTCCGGAGGAGCCCCGGTGCTTACCAACATGGATGGCGAAGAGCTACCTTCACCCGTGAATTCTGATGTCGTCAAGCGATGTTATGCTTAGAATCTGGGGCAATTAAGGATGTCGCTGCATGTTCTTTATCTTTATGTGTTTTCTGGATTTCCCCCAGGGATTTCCCGTCTGTTGTATCTCTTGTTACAATCTTTTCAAAGAAATGAACGTGGATTCGAGGCTTTAGTCCTCACGTTGGTTTCGAACCTTGCGTCGATTTGTGATCACCTGAGCCCTTCCGCTCAGTTCATGGGATGCCCCAAGCGCTTAATTAAAATTGGACCTAAACCAACTTTCACTAAAATTTGCTGCATTTGAAAACATTCATGCATACGCATACGCATGCATATTGTTGTGGTAAAACAGGGGCAGGATCGTCTTGAGCTACCTTCCGGGGTGGGGACCAAACATGGACAGCAGAAACCAATCAAGGTAAGACAACGACGCGGTCAAGATTGGCCATACCTGGTTGTTTATTACTTGCAGGTACTTAGGAACGGATGCAAGTGGGGATGGGGTCACGATCGACTGATCGTTGCCTTTTCTCTGTGCTAGACAGGCAGAGCACGTCGCTGCAAGGCAGCCCCGTATCCTTTGTATTCGCAGTTTTGTTTTACTATTTGTTTGTTTTAAAAATAAAAATCAACGCCTAATTCTAACTTAAGTAAGTTCAAGTTGGGCAAGACGCTAATCCATGAGAAAGGAGGGGACATGGTTAATGTTCCCCTCAAAAAAAAAAAGTGCAGGTTAGCTCGCCTGGGCGAGCCACCTCTGCACCAAAATATAAAAGTGACGAAAGAGGGGACGTTTTTGCATTCAAAAACTTCTTTTCCCCCTTTCAAAAGCCATACCCACGGGATTTATGAGTTTGCAGCCCTAGGGTCATCATTTTTCGCATTTTTTGATTCCGTTTCGCGCTTTTGTTCATCACCAACAAGTAAGTATTCCATCCCTAAGCTTTCTAGCTTTTCATTGGTGTATTTTGATCTCCTTTTGGTGCTCTAAAATGTGGGAATGTGCTCAAATATGTGGGGCAATTTTGGTTTGTTTTCTTGCTTGATTGGGTTGGATTGGGGGTTTGTATGGGATGGCCCTAGGCCTATAATGCATTTTGAAGCAATGGGACATGCCACATTGTCCCCGTTCTCTTGCTATTGATACCTAAACGCGCGCCCACCAAGTGTTCGGTGAAATGCCTCAATGGCATTAGCGCGTGACTTTTGTAAGGAAACAACCCATGGGGCATTTTGGTTTGCACATATTTTCTATTTTTTGAGACATGCATTCATTCCCGAAAAAGGCTAGAGTAATTGCCCCACATATATCCTAGGCCTAGGAACCAAAGTTTTTATGCAAAAGAACACAAGAGGAGGTGCATGTTGGGTAAAGTTACTCTTTTTGGCCAGCAATCAGCTATGAGCCACGCTACAATAATTTCCTTACGCCTAGATGTTTAGGAATTTTGCTCATCATAAATGTGTAGGTTTAGAATAGGTAGCAAAATACCTTTGGCAATTTACACTTTGGGTGTGGTAGCAAAATACTAGGATGTATGTATATGTAATTTTTTATAGTCAAAATGTCTCACAAAAAAATATATATATATGTTGCATGTTATGTAAAGAAAATACCTTACAAAAATACCTTTTAATTTGAATACAATTTTAGTCAGCAAAAGAAAATATACTTGAATTTGCATGCGGCTTTAGGTAGCAAAAACACTTGAGTAAAGCATGAAATGTATCACCTTATTGTGTAGATAGCCAAGATTCATCACAAAGTTTGTATATGCATAAGTATTAGAAATACCGGAATGTGCACATGTGCAATTTTTGGTACCCCAAATGCTTTGAGTATGCATGTATGTAAATTTAGCCAAGGAAGTGCATGTGATATAGGTAGCAAATATACCTTGGAAGTACATATAAATAATCTAGGTAACGAAGGTGCCTTGATTGTACATGGGTGCATTTTTCTTAGTTATAAGAATGTCTTGTGCAAGTGAACGTTCGTAAAGAAGTATGTGCATAAGTTTGCTCTAAATTTACATTGATGTTTGTGTTTATTGGAGGAGGTTGTATGCCATTTTTGTTTTAAGAGTAGCATTTCTTGGTAAAACTAACCTTCCAAATGTTTGCCTTCGCAGGAAATGGCCCCGAGGAAGCTTGCCTCAAAGAGGTCTAGGAAGGATAAGGCGGCCGAAAGGACTAGTTCTGCCCCGGAGTATGACAGTCACCGCTTTAGGAGCGCTGTACACCAGCAGCGCTTCGAGGCCATCAAGGGATGGTCGTTTCTCCGGGAGCGACGCGTCCAGCTCAGGGACGACGAGTATGCTGATTTCCAGGAGGAGATAGGGTGCCGGCGGTGGACATCACTGGTTACCCCCATGGCCAAGTTCGATCCAGAAATAGTCCTTGAGTTTTATGCCAATGCTTGGCCAACAGAGGAGGGCGTGCGCGACATGAGGTCCTGGGTAAGGGGTCAGTGGATCCCGTTCGATGCAGATGCTATCGGCCAGCTCCTGGGATATCCGTTAGTGCTAGAAGAGGGCCAGGAGTGCGAGTATGGCCAGAGGAGGAACCGGTCTGATGGGTTCGATGAGGAGGCCATCGCCCAGCTGCTATGTATACCGGGGCAAGATTTTGCCCGGACTGCTGCAGGGAGGCGAGTGCGAATCATGCGCACCAACATGACCACCCTGACCCAGATATGGATGACGTTGCTCCCCAGCAACATCCTGCCCACCGATCATAATTCCGACCTCCCCATGCCGAAGTGTCAGCTGGTGTACGCCATCCTGACGCGGATGAGCATCCATGTGGCTTAGTTAATCGCTGATGCCATCTAAATTTTTGCAGGTATGGCGCCTACCAGGCACCCTTTGGACCCAGATAAGTCCAACAGGGCCCTGGGATTTCCCTCGCTGATCACAGGACTCTGCCAGTCGTTAGGAGTCCCCGTTGCACCTACCAAGGTAATTCGGCCGCCCATCACTCGGGCTTTTATTGAGAAGTACTGTACCCAGAGACAGGCTCAGGGTGATGCTCCACAGGCCGCAGGCGCGCCACCACCACCTCATCAGGCTGGCCAGGCTGGGTCATTTGACATGGAGCAGTATTTACGGCATTTGGTTCGCCAGCAGGCAGCCAACCACCGGGCACATGTGCAGACCCATGATTGTCTGTACCAGATGAGCCTCAGCATGCAGAGCCAGGGCTTCGCTTCTTTTTCATGCCCTACTCCAGACCAGTTCAGGGCAGAGGTCGCATGGCCCGGGGATTGGCCCGAGGCCCAAGCAGGAGAGGCACCCCCATAAGCTCCCGGCGATGGAGAAGAGGCCCACGAGGACGAGGAGATGGCCGATTTGCTTGACTTCTTGGGAGAGAGTGGAGATACATGACTGGGAGATCCCCAGATTCATGTTTTTCTTTTGTATTTCTTTTATCATTTTATATGTTATGTTATTTTTTTTTACTTGAGAGACTAATGTTTGTTTTTGTTGTTTCGATTGTCATTTGTACAGCGCACACATTTTTGTTTGGATTGTTGCGTTAGTGTTTATATATGTTTACTATCAATGATGTTTGAAATTCTGGAACCGTGTAGAGTTCTTCGTTTAGGAACATCGTCCAAAAAAAATATGTAAAACAAACAAAAATCATGATAAAAATAAAAAAAATAAAAATAAAAAAAAGGGAAAAAAGAGCAAATAAACAAAAAGAGAGCAAATAAGGAAAAAGAAAGCAAGTAAGGAAAAAAGATGGAAAAAGGAAAATAAGTTGTCTAGCTGAAAAACCGACATGCTTTTGAAAAGAGATGACTTCCAACTTTTCTTTGAAAAAAATTCATTGATCATAACCAATTTTTGAAAAAAAGTGTGTATACACCTGAAGGGTGAACGCTGTGAAAATTTTCCCGGACGCCCGAAATGGACTCGGGTGAATGCACAAATTGATAAAAGAACATATTTTGGAAACATTGGGTTGATTTAAAATAGAGGAAATGAATCCTGAGCCTTAGCATCACATGACCATAAAAATTTGACACTTGAGTGTCCGCATAGGTGCATGCATGACCAGTTTTGCATAAAATTTCCAAATCATCATTTTTGTATTTGTGTCATGGAAATAATGTGGGGCATCCCTTTTTATCCTTGAACCAAACCAAACCCTGGCATGTATCATGTCTAGCCGTTCTACAAGTCTTGAGCCGAAATCCTGACTCACCATAAACCTTGACCCAGGGTGAGAATGTCAATCTTTACCCTCGGAAGCAAAAAAAAGGGGGAAAGAAGGAAAATTTCCAATCAAAGAGAAAGCAAAAAAAGAAAATAAGGAAAATTCCCAATCAAAGAGTGGGAGAAAGCAAAAAGAAAAGAAAGAAAATTCCCAATCAAAGAATGGGAGAAAGAAAAAAAAAAGAGAAGAAGAAGAAGGAAAGAAAGCTCCTGATCAAGGATCGAAAGAAAACAGAAGAAATGTGCAGAGAGGTCTTTGGACCAGACAATATCTGAACAATAAGGAATTGTCACCAAATGAACAAAAGAAAGAAAAGGAAACCATAACCTAAAAGTGGTCTTCTCCCTTTGATTACCAACCAAAATCCTGTGCGTCGGTGACTTGCTCGCCTCGTGTCAAACAAAAACAGAAAAGGAAAAAGCCAAAACACACAAAGTCCGAAAAACCCACCAAAAGAACCCATTTCCAAGGGAAGTCCTATTGATCCATGATCACGCATGTAATCTTTGATTTGATAGGAAATGATTTGTAAAATCAAGTCATGACATATCTATGGTTCGGAATTAGGATAAAACACTTACCTGTGCGAGATTGATACACTTTGAGTGGATTTCTTCTATTTTGGTCGAACCCAGTGTTTCCTCTAAATGGTCATTTAGAAATGAAATGCTAAACATCCAAAATCTCATTTATGGTTATGAGAAAATTTCATCAGCATACTCTCCTTCCCCGGTAGACGCATTGTTTTTCACTCAAGAAGCATATGCTGCTCTAAATCGGTTGGAATATTTGTCTCTTTGCTAAAGCATGTTTGCATTTTAGTGGAGAAAACACCGAGACTTTTTCAAGTCTCACAAGTTATCCAGAACTACGTAGGTCTGAGTTCCTCATTGGAGGATACGTAGGAGCAAGAGCCTCGCTTTTGTCGACCACACCACCTTTTGTTGCCATGACCCAAGAGCTGGTAACCCGCGGAGACACCTTACAGTTATCCGCACCTCGTCATTCAGTGACCCCGAGTGTGATTGATGAGCAGAGGCCAATATGGTCATCTGCGCCCTTTCCGGAGATGTCAACATCTTCCGGTGGAGACTTTTTCAAGTCTCACAAGTTATCTAGAACTACGTAGGTCTGAGTTCCTCATTGGAGGATACGTAGGAGCAAGAGCCTTGCTTTTGTCGGCCGCCCCACAAGATCTGTCATACTGACCCTGAGGTCATGTGACATGCGGAGACAAAATTTGGTCATTCCGCACCCCTTTGCCATTTAGACACAGTCGTGTCCGATGGCGCGCAGAGACAAAATTTGGTCATTCTGCACCCTTTGTCATCCAGAGGCGGCGGGCCCGATGACATGCGGAGACAAAATTTGGTCATTCCGCACCCCTTTTCCATTCAGACACAGTCGTGTCCGATGGCGCGCAGAGACAAAATTTGGTCATTCTGCACCTTTTTGTCATCCAGAGGCGGCGGGCCCGATGACATGCGGAGATTTACATCATCTTCCGCGCTCACAAGATCTGTCATACTGACTTTTGAGTCACGCTGACGGGCGGAAATACCCGAGTGGTTATCCGTATAAACATTCTTTTGCTATCTGTAAGACAGAACGCTTGATAGCATGCAGAGACTGACATCGTTTTCTGAACCTTTTGTTCCCCCGGGAACAACAAGTCATTTGCATGCGGAAATTCTATGGTCACCCGTGACTCTCGTCAATCGAGAGGAACGAAATTAGTGTCTTATCTTTACTTTCCTTTCATCTCCAATAAAAGACAAGTAAAGAGGGGCAACTGTCATACCCTAATTTCGTCCGGGGACCTTTGCTTGATGACATGCGACCTTTGTTTGGCCCTTGTAAGGTGCTTGGCACCCATCATTAGGCAATTTGTGAAATTCCAGGACATGCCGTAAAACAAAAAAATATTGATGCACAATCCGTAAGGTTCCGTGACACACCGGAAATCAAATGGAAGCATCGTTGCATAAATAGTGGGGTTCCGTAACATTCCGTAAGTCAAAAAGGGGATGATTATGTAATCCGCAAGGTTCCGTAACATTACGGAAAGAAAACAAGTATCGTTACGAAATTCGTAAGTTTCCGTAACTTTACGAAAAAAGAATCACCAAAAAAGGCAGGGGGGTGTACTTAGTAAAAATGGGGGTGCAAATAGCAACCAGGCCCACTTGGGCCCTCCAGAAGATTCCTCCAGAAGGCTGTTGCTTCTGGAGGAAGCAACCTGGCTCGCCTAGGCGAGCTGGGCGGCAACCATCTCCCCTATTTTGCTATAAATAGGGGAGGAAGTGAGAAGGAAAAGGGTTCAGCCCTTTAGGCACTTCTCTCTCTTTCAAATTTGCTTGAAAAAATTGTTTCCGTGAAGAAAATCTAAGCCGAGGCGCTTTCGAAACGTTTCCATAACGTTTTCCGTAAGGAATTTCACAAAGGTTTCAACCGTTCTTCGACGTTCTTCATTCGTTCTTCATCGTTCTTCGATCTTCAACGGGTAAGTACCTCGAACCAAGCTTTTCGATTCGTTCTATGTACCCGTAGTGGTCCACATTGTGTTTTGTGTATTTCTATTCTTGTTTCATTTACTTTTTCATACCCCCTTTTGACGTGCTTAAGCCATTTTATTTAAGTCATTTCTCGCTTAACCTAAAAATAAAATAAATTTCCACCGAACGTTTGAATTGTATTATCCGTTAACTTCGGTTAAAATGAATTCCGACCGTTCGGTCGTGCCGTAACCACGTTGGAATTCAAAAAGAGGTAAAATAATAATATAATAACAAAAAATATACCTTTTAGTAAAATAAAGCGGAAAATCAATCGGACGTTTTCTCTTTGGGATTTCTCATTCTTAATTGAATTGACTAATAACTAAAGTGAAATTAAGGCTAAAATCAACTCGCCTAGTCAAGCTCGTCCATAAAAATAGGTTTTTGAAGTTTATCATTTCAATTTCTTACTAAGTAAAATGGATCATTTTCAAGGTCCAACGCCTTAAAATGATCACCTTTTAAGTAAAAAAGAATCACTTGATAAGAAAGAACTACGTAGGTCTGATTTCCTCATCGCAAATTGAGGAATACGTAGGAGCAAAGGAAAACACCCTTGTCGACCACAAAAAGAGAAAAATATAAAAAGGGTATAAAGGATATAAGGACATAAAAGGGAACATAAAAATCAAAGTCATGTTTGCACATTCGATTAAAGGTTGTCGTCCCTTGTGACGGACGTGTGGGGTGCTAATACCTTCCCCGTGCGTAAATACAACTCCCGAACCTTTCACTTAAAAGTTCGTAGATCACGTCTTTCCCAGTTTTTCCGACGTTTTCCTCAAATAAACGTTGGTGGCGACTCCGCGCGTATTCTTTTCGTGGAACACGCATCCCGCGAGTCACGCGTCACCCTCCCGCCGAAGGGTAGGTTGCGACAACCCCCAAGCTTCCTTTGTGCCCTTTAGGTTTCATTTTTTCGCATTTTCTTTCATCTCAAACAAGTAAATACCATCTCTATTCAATTTTACTTTTTCCTTGTGGTATCTTGGTGCTTTATTTGTTATGTTCTTTGCAATGTTTATGAGATAAATTGTTTGTGGATCCATGACTTGAATGCTTGATTAGGGGCTGCAATGGATGGCCCTAGGCCTATCCTTGATGATGGAAGCCTGCTTGTGGGGCTTCTATGGAGGCTGGATCTTTGAGCTTCAATGAGGTCCATCAATGGTGATTTTCCACCATGGAGGTGCAGCGGAAGACAAAGGAGAAAAGGTGAAAAGAGGCGCCAACCATTAGGGAATAAGCCTTGGAAGAAAGAGCTTCACCACCAAGAATGTGCCTTGGATAAGAAGCTTGGAGAGGATGCTTCAATGGAGGAAAAGAAAGAAAGAGAGAAAGAGAGAGTGGGGAGCACGAAATTGAAGGAGTAAAGGAGGGAGAAAAGTTGAACATTGAGTTGTGCCTCACAAAACTTTCATTCATAAAAGTTACAACAAGGGTTACACATGCTTCTATTTATGGCCTAGGTAGCTTCCTTGAAAAGCTTCCTTGAGAAGCTAGAGCTTAGCTGTACACACCTTTCTAATAACTAAGCTAGAGCTTAGCTATACACCCCAATAATAGCTAAGCTTACCTCCTTGAGATGAGAAGCTAGAGCTTAACTACACACAACCCCTATAATAGCTAAACTCACCCCCATGCCAAAATACATGAAAATACAAAAAAAAAGTCCCTACTACAAAGACTACTCAAAATGCCTTGAAATACAAGGCTAAAACCCTATACTACTAGAATGGCCAAAATACAAGGCCCAAAAGAAGGAAAAACCTATTCTAATATTTACAAAGAAGAGTGGACCCAACCTTGGCCCATGGGCTCAGAAATCTACCCTGAGGTTCATGAGAACCCTAGGGCCTTCTTTAGCAGCTCTAGCCCAATCCTCTTGGAGTCTTATATCCAATACCCTTGGGGGGTAGGATTGTATCACTTGATCCTATTGTAGATTGGCATCTCATATTGTTCTCCATTCCTCATTTTTACATGCTTAAACATGCGCCCACCAACCGTTCAATAAAATGCCTCAATGAAATGATGTTTATGCGTGTACAATCATCATTTAGAATGTGTGAGCGACTTAGGTTGTTAGATCAAAATGCCAAGAGCATGAGCTAGGCTTAGAAATCTAGACCTTGTGTTGAATGCAAAATACATGGATTACACAAACATGTGAAAATGATTGGGTGGAATGATAGGAACTTTGCATCTAAGTAGTTGTAGAATGTTTTTTAATAATAATAATAATAATAATAATAATAATAATAATAATAATAATAATATGCAGTTGTGTGTGATTTGTTTTAACTAGTTGCATGGTAACACTTGTAATTAGCAAAAGAAACACACACCACCCAAAATTGGTTGGCTTTTGCTTTCTTAAGATAAATGAAATAATGGTTGTGCATTTCGTGCAAACTAACTTTTATGGATGTGTCTTTGCAGGCAATGGCTCCAAAGAAGCTTCTCTCTAAGAGGGCAAGGAAGGACGTCGTGGGAGAAGGATGTAGTGCAGCTCCACAAGCGGACATAGAATTTGACAGACACCGGTTTCGATGTGAATAACACCAACACCGCTTTGAAGCGATCAAGAGTTGGTCTTTCCTCAAGGAGAGACGGGTCCAACTGAGAGAGAGGGAGAATACACTGAGTTCCAGGAGGAAGTTACCAGGAGGAAATGGCCTCAACTCACAGGGCCCATGGCTAAATATGACCTGGCAATAGTCATGGAATTCTACTCTAATGCATAGCCCACAAAGGAAGGAGTCAGGGATAAGCGCTCCTAGGTATGGGGCCAATGGGTTACCTTTGATGAAGATTCCATTAATCAATTATTGGGGCATCCGCTGGTCCTAGAAGAGGGGCAACGTTGCGACTTTAGCGAAAGGAGGAGCCAAGCTTTGGGGTTTATGAGGAGGCCATCAGCCAATTGTTATGCATTTCGAGATAGGACTTCATGCGCAGGGTGACAGGAAGGCAAGAGCAGATCAGGCTCACTAGCATGACCACCCTGACATATATTTGGATGACACAGATTCTCAGCAACATCCTCCCTAGTGATCATAATTCTGATCTTCCCCTGCCAAAATGCCAACTGGTCTACGCCATCTTGACTCATGTTAGTATTCATGTGGCCCAGCTAATCTTGGATGCCATTTACCAATTTGCAGGGATGGCACCTCCAAGGCAGCCAGTGGACCCAAAAAAGTCCAACAGAGCACTGGGGTTTTTGGCCTTGATCATGGGTCTCTACCAGTTCTAAGGGGTGCCAGTTACGCCCACAAAGCTCATCTGGTCTCCTATTAACAGTTCCTTCAAAGAAAAGTACTACATGCCAAGCCAGGTACAATAGTAGGAGCAGGACCATCAGCAGCAGCCAACCACAAATGCACCACCACCACCTTTACAGCAGCCACCATCCCTAGAGTTCATCTCTACTCACATGCAGAGGATGGAACTCTATATGCAGCATGTGGCTGACCAGCAGGCGGCCAATCATAGGGCCAAGTGCAGTTGAATGAGAGCTTTTACTAGTATACCTTGGATCAGTAGTGCCAGGATCACAGTCCTTACTCGTGGCCTACTCCAGAGCAGTTCGGGGCCACAATTGCATGGCCTAGAGATAGGCCTAGTTTTCAGGCAGGGGCAGGACCTGTAGGGGCCCCGGGAGATGAAGATGGAGCTCAGGAAGACGATGACATGGCCAATGTGATGGATTTCTTCCTTTGAGGAGGTTGAGCCCTTGACCAGGATCGCTCAAAAATGTGAACTTGTCTTTACTTTATTTTATCGCTTTCAATATGTTGTTCATTATTTCATTGTGATGGAACTTGTCTTTATTTTATCGCTTTCAATATTTTATTCGTTATTTCATTGTGATGGAACTTGTCTTTATTTTATCACTTTTAGTACGTTGTTCGTTATTTCATTATGATGGAACTCATCTTTCTTTTATCGCTTCCAGTGTGTTGTCATGTTATTTCATTATGATGGTTTGTTTGAAACAAAAAAAAGGGGCAAAGGGGATTTGTCTATGGTTTCTTTAATAAGTATGGTCTCAGGTTATAACTTTTCCTAGGATTCAAACTTTTTCTAAACAAAAAAAAAACTATAACTAACATGCTTTAAAAAAAATGATCACCAGTTTTCTTTGGAAAATTCACAGATCAAAACACGAAAGGATTTTCTTGAAAAAAATAAATGTGCACCTAGAGAGTGAAAACAATGAAAGACTTTCCCAAATGCCAAAATGGACTCAGATGTTTGTATGACATGATAAAAAGAGCAATCATTGAAACATTGGTTTGGCCTGAATGTGGAAACGAACCCTAAGCCTTAGTGCTTGTGTGGCCCAAAGCCTTATATTTGAGTGTCTACATGGATATGTGCTATGGTTTATTTTACATGAATTTCTAACTATCATAATATGCATTTCATGGAAATGATTTAGGCATTCCCTTCTTTCTGAGCCATTGGCCAAATATTTATCCTGACATACATTATGTCTCGCCATTTGCAAGTTGTTTGAGCCAAACATCGACTTTTTGCCATAACCTTGACCTAGGATGGAAATTTCCAACCTTACCTAGGATGAGAGAGCATGAGGGTCTTCCAAGCAAAGCTTCTATTATCTTGGGTTAGAGGTGTTCGTCAAAACGGGAAAAAAAAAAAAGAAAAGAAAAAGAAAAAGACAAAGAGCAAAAACAACAAAGAAATAAAGCAAAAGAAAAGCGAGGAAAAAAGAGAGAAAGAAAGAATCAATCAATCCAAGATAGAAGAACAAAGGAAAATAGAAAAGAAAAATAAGTTCTTTGGACTAGACAATGTCTGAACAATGTGCAAAATTGTCGGAAAGGAAAAAATAAAAGAAAAGAGCAATAGTAACTTGGTTAAGACACGGGGGATGTGTAAAGTGATCACCTGCTTTAGTTACAAACCAAGTCTTTGTGTCTGCCTTCCTATTTCGCACTTAACAAAAGAGAAAGGGAAAAAAAGGGGAAAGGCCAGAACAACCAAAGCCAAATTTCCTACCAAAATCCGACCTTATAAAGTCCTATTGATCCATGATGATTATGCATGTTATCTTTGATTTGATGGGAAATAACTTGGAAAGTCAATTTATGACATATATGTGGTTTGGAATTAAGATGAAACACTTACATGTGCAAGACTTTATACACCTTCAGCGATTTTCCTCTATTGGGTTGGACCCAGTGTTTCTTCTAATGTTCTTTTAGAAACAAAATGCTAATGTCTTAAATCACATTTTTGGTTATGAGAAATTCTATCTGCATGCTTTCATTTCCCATTAGTCACATTGTTTTTCTTCAAAAAAATGTATGTTGTTCTAATCGGTTTGGGGGTTTGTTTCTTTGCTAAGCGTGTTCATGTTTTAGTGAAAGATTTCAAAGACTATCAAAGTCTTTTGTCTTACTGATGTGCCATTATTTTCTCCTATTTATTAACCCTTTTTGTCACCAATTTAATTACATATTTACTCTAATTGTTAAATTTATTATTCAGTTTTATCAATTGGGCCCACTTGACTAATTTGGTGTTTTTAATTCAATTTCAGGATAATTATAAGCTATTGGACTGAGCCAGATTGAACTTGAAGAGAGGAGACAATTTTATTAGATTCCGTCTAATTTCATTTTTTATTGCATTCTGTTATTTTTATTTAGTTTTAGGCCAAAATAATGTAATAGGGCCTAGTGACTTTGAGTGACCCTTATAAATAGCAGCCTTGGGATTCGTGTAAAGGCTATTCTATTTTATTAAGGAGAAAATACCCAAACTGAGTGCATGGAGTTTTAGGGTTTTACGTTTTAGCTTTGTATTACTGTTCACGTGAATGCATTTTTTCCATTTTCTGCTTCTAATAACAATTTTGTTTTTGTTCCTTCTTCTGCCTTTAATTTTATTTTCATTTTCTGCCTTTAGCTTCATTTACGCTTTCTGCCTTTAGTTTCATTTATGTTTTCTGCTTCTGTTGAACTTATGGAAGGCTAAATTTCTAGTGTTGTTTCCCTCTGAGGAAGAAGCATAACTCTCTTTGAGGTTCTGTTTTTATTGTTGCTCTCCTATCGGTTTTCCCTTCACCAATTAACCCACATGCGTTCTATTAATCTGTGCACGCTTCGTGTTCGATTAATTGCCTCTGTGCTTAAATTACGTTTGGGCTTAATGAACAAGGGGTTAATTGGTGTATGTGTTGCTTAATCACATATTGACAAACCTAAATTGATTTTCGCTTAGTAAATTAAATTAGGGTTGGATTAAGTGGTTAACTGAAGGAAGCTTGCTTGTGGGGCTTCTATGGAGGCTGGATCTTTAAGCTTCAATAAGGTCCTTTAATGGTGATTTTCCACCATGGGGATGCAGCGGAAGACAAAGGAGAAGAGGTGAGAGGAGGCGCCATCCACTAGGGAATAAGCCATGGAAGAAGGAGCTTCACCACCAAGATGAGCCTTGGATAAGAAGCTTGGAAGGATGCTTCAATGGAGGAAAAGAGAGAGGGGGGAGCACGAAATTGAAGGAATAAAAGAGGGAGAGAAGTGGAACTTTGAAGTATGTCTCACAAGACTCTCATTCATCAAAGTTACAACAAGTGTTACACATGCTTCTATTTATAGACTAGGTAGCTTCCTTGAGAAGCTTTCTTGAGGAAACATCCTTGAGAAGCTTCTTTGAGAAAACTTCCTTGAGAAGCTTCTTTGAGAAAACTTCCTTGAGAAGCTAGAGCTTAGCTACACACACCCCTTTCATAACTAAGCTCACCTCCTTGAGAAGCTTCCTTAAGAAGATTCCTAAAGAAGCTAGAGCTTAGCTACACATACCTCTCTAATAGCTAAGCTCACCTCCTTGAGATGAGAAGCTAGAGCTTAGCTACACATCCCCTAAAATAGCTAAGCTCACCCCCATGACAAAATACATGAAAATACAAAAAATTCCCTACTACAAAGACTACTCAAAATGCCTCGAAATACAAGGCTAAAACCCTATACTACAAGAATGGCCAAAATACAAGGCCTAAACGAAGGAAAAACCTATTCTAATATTTACAAAGATAAGCGGGCTCATACTTAGCCCATGGGCTCGAAATCTACCCTAAGGCTCATGAGAACCCTAGGGCCTTCCCTTGGATCTCTGGACCAATCTACTCGGAGTCTTCTATCCAATGCCCTTACGGGGTAGGATTGCATCATTCCCTCCACCTTGGAAAGGATTTGACCTCAAATCTTGAGGTTCTTACGGGGTAGGAAAGAACAAAAACATATGTATTAGTGGTGTCTGGTATGTTGAAGTAAGGTAAGGTCGGAAAACCCATTTCCTGGGCATCTTCCCATGAAAGAACATGGTTCCTCACCAACTCAATGAGTGGTGCTACAAGTATAGAAAAATATGGGACAAACCTTTTGTAAAAGTTTGTTAAGTCATGAAAGCCCCAAATTTTTCTTATACTTGGTGGAGTGGGCCACTCAGGAATGACCTTTATTCTCTCAGGGTTCATGGGAACCCCTTGATCACTATTTGAAAAATTAAGAAAAGTAACGCAATAAAACATACCTTTTTCTGTATTTTCATATTGATTATTCCTACCAAAAAGTATGACAAACCTAAGATGTCCCATATGAGTACCTAAGTTTGTATTGAAACTAAAAATAAAAACAAACCTACCTAATGGGTCCCTATGTACACACACCACGAAGATGTTAGGTGTACGAGTGATTTTACAAAAGAGGGTTGCACCACTCAAAACATTCATCATACCACCTATTTTAGGGACTTGGTGCCTAATAATACCTATTTTGGGCACCAACAAAGCACAAGAATTTAAGCTCTTGCGAACCAAACCCTCACCCAACAACTTCTTTACTTGAGGAATAAACTCAAGCCCAAGAGGTGTGGCAATGCTAGCAAGTGTCTTTTTACAAAAGAGAAAATGTGGAGGTTGTCTAAGAGGGAAAGTTTCTTTAATGTTTGTTTTTATTGTAAAATGAGTTTCCTTCTTAGCTAACCTCTTGGAGGAGACACTTACCTCCTTACACTTCTCTTTAACCACTAATGGTTGTCCTTCTTCTTGGGGGTAGATTTCTTCACTAGATTCTTCCCCTTTTGCTTTTTCACTTTCACTAGAGGAAGGTGAAGTAGTAGCCTTATCTTGGCTACTATAAATGTCTTGGCCCCTCATAATCATGGTTTTTGTGGTGGGGAATTGAGAAGTAATGTGTCCTTTTCCAAGACATTTAAAGCACTTTATAGAGCTAGTTTTCTCTTGCATACTATCCTTAGGGGCTTGCTTTTTCTATTATCTTCCCCTTATCATCTTTGGGCTTAGAAGGTGTCACCCCTAAGATATTGTATTATTATGCTTTTTCTATTATGCTTTTTCTTGTTTACTTGGTGACAATTTTGTATTATTCAGATATTGTCTGGTCCAAAGACCTTTCTGCACATTTCTTTTTCTTCCAATGTTTGATCGGGAATTTTCTTTCTTTTTGTTTTCTTCCGATTCTTTTAATCGGGAATTTTCTCCTTTTCTCTTCTTTTCCTTTTTTTTCTTTTGAGGACCAGGTTTATGGTAACTTGGGATTTTGGCTCAAGGCTGATAGAAAGGTTGGACATGACATATGTCAGTTTTGGCCTGCGGTTTGGGGGTAAAGGGGATGTCCCACATTATTTCCATGATACACACGCAACAATGATGATTTGGAAATTTTATGCAAAACTAGTCATGCATGCACCTATGAGGACACTTAAGCAACAAATTTTTATGGTCATGTGATACTAGGGCTCAGGATTCATTTTCTCTACTTTAGTCAACGCAGTGTTTCCAAAATATGTTCTTTTATCAATTCATGCATTTATCTGAGTCCATTTTGGGCGTTTGGGAAAATTTTCGCAGCATTCACCTTTCAGGTGTATACACATTTTCTTTCAAAAACTGGTTATGATCAGTGAATTTTTTTCAAAGAAAAGCTGGAAGTTATCTCTTCTCAAAAGCATGTTGGCTTTTCAGCTGAAAGATATATTTTTTGTTCTTGTTTGTTTTTGTTTGTTTTTGTTTTTCTGTTTTTTTTTTATGAGGTATTTTTGCTATGCATATCCAAGGTATCTTGCTACCTAAACATACATACACACACACACACACACACACACACACACACATATATATATATATATATATATATATATTGTGAGGTATCTTTGCTACATACATGCATGTCCAAGGTATCTTGCTACCTAAACATACATATATATATTTTGTGAAGTATTTTTTCTACATACATGCATATCCAAGGTATCTTTCTACCTAAACATACATATATATATTTTGTGAAGTATTTTTTTGTTACATACATGCATATCAAAGGTATCTTTCTACCTAAACATACATATATATATTTTGTGAAGTATTTTTTGCTACATACATGCATATCCAAGGTATCTTTCTACCTAAACATACATATATATATTTTGTGAAGTATTTTTTGTTACATACATGCATATCCAAGGTATCTTTCTACCTAAACATACATATATATATTTTGTGAAGTATTTTTTTGTTACATACATGCATATCCAAGGTATCTTTCTACCTAAACATACATATATATATTTTGTGAAGTATTTTTGTTTTTGTTACATACATGCATATCCAAGGTATCTTTCTACCTAAACATACACACACACACACACACACACACACACACACACACACACACACACACACACACACACACACACACACACACATATATATATATATATATATATATATATATATATATATATATATATATTGTGAGGTATGACTACCTTCCGAGCTTGTGCTTGTTTTATTTAAATTCCCAAGATCCTAAGCAACTAGGTGTGTCCTACTATGACTTGAGAAACAAAGGTGATCATATAACAAGCAGAGATTTAAAAGGTACTAGGTTGCCTCCTAGTAGCGCTTCTTTAACGTCTTGAGCTGGACGCGTGATGACTTGTCGGTCACGGACCTAGTACGTCGCTTACCTTTGGCTTTGGACTTGGTCGCCTATTGGTCAACCATGTGTCGTAGGCAACACTCTAACCTTTTTGTGGATGAGCTGAGGTGAACTCTAGAGGTGGTGGCGGTGTGTCTGTTGCCCGCCGCCGTGATGCCTTGCCCTGCGCCTACTTGAGGGCGCAGTACTTCTCGATGAAACCCCTATTAATAGGGGCCTGATGACCTTGTTGGGGGTGACGAGCACTCTGTAGAACTGACAGAGGCCCGTAATCAGAGCTGGAAACCCTAAGACCCTGTTGGACTTCTCCGGGTCCACTGGGTGTCTTGCAGGCGCGATCCCGGCAAACAATAGATGACATCAGAAATTAGTTGAGAGAAGTGCATACTTACCTATGTCACGACGATATGACCTTGCTGGGGGGGACGGGCACCCTGTAGGACTGACAGAGGCCCGTAACCAGAGCTACAAACCCCAAGGCCCTGTCAGACTCCTCCGAGTCCACTGGGTGCCTTGTGGTCGCGATCCCTACAAATAGTAGATGGCATTAGAAATCAGTTGAACCATATGCATACTTACCTATGTCGGGACGGCACAGACCAACTGATACTTCCGCAGGGGGAGATCGGCATTACGGTCGCTGGGCAGAATGTCGCTAAGTAGCAACATCATCTATAACTGTGTAAGAGTGGTCATGTTGGTGCGCATGATCCGCACTCGTCTCTTTGCAGCGACACGGGGGAAATCTTGCCCCGGTATGCATAGTAGCTGCATGATAGCCTCCCTCTCTGGTTGTGCTCGCACAGTTGGTCGCCCTCCAATATCAGGGGGTGGCCTAGGAACTAATAAAAGGAAACTACTGGCCTCTTAACCGGGAGTGCAAGTCTCAGTTAAGCATTTAAGGGCAAAGGACCTTAAATTCTCTTAAGGTGCAGATGTGGAGCCCTCTGAAAGCGAGGACGTGTAGCCCTCTAAAGGCGAGGGAATGTGCAGCCCTCTGAAGGCGAGGGCGTGTAGCCCTCTAAAAAGGGGGACATGTAGTCCTCTAAAGGAGAGAGCGTGTAGCCCTCTGAAGGTGAGGACGTTTAGTCCTCTGAAGGTGAGGACATGCAGTCTTCTGAAGGCGAGGGCGTGAAGCCCTCTAGAGGTGAGGGCGTGTAGCCCTCTGAAGGTGAGGACGTGTAGTCCTCTGAAGATGAGGATGTGTAGTCCTCTGAAGATAAGGATGTTTAGTCCTCTGAAGGTGAGGACGTGCAGTCCTTTGAAGGTGAGGGCGTGCAGCCCTCTGATGGCGAGGACGTGTAGTCCTCTGAAGGCGTGGGCGTGTAGCCCTCTGAAGGCGAGGACGTGTAGTCCTCTAAAGGCGAGGATAGGAGTCCTCTAGAGCCGAGGACGTGTTGTCCTCTGAAGGTGAAGGTATATGACCCTCTGAAGGCGAGGACGTGCTGTCCTCTAAAGGTGAGGGCGTGTAGCCCTCCGACGGTGAGGACGTGTAGTCCTCTGAAGGAGAGAGTGTGTAGCCCTTTGAAGGTGAGGACGTTTAGTCCTCTAGAGGTGAGGATGTGCAGTCCTCTGAAGATGTGGATGTGTAGTCCTCTGAAGATGAGGATATTTAGTCCTCTGAAGGTGAGGACGTGCAGTCCTATGAAGGTGAGGGCGTGTAGCCCTACGAAGGCGAAGGCGAGGACATGTAGTCCTCTAAAGGAGAGAGCGTGTAGCCCTCTGAAGGTGAGGATGTTTAGTCCTCTGAAGGCGAGGGCGTGTAGCCCTCTAGAGGTGAGGATGTGTAGCCCTCTGAAGGTGAGGATGTGTAGTCCTTTGAATATGAGCATGTGTAGTCCTCTGAAGATGAGGATGTTTAGTCCTCTGAAGGTGAGGACGTGCAGTCCTCTGAAGGCGAGGACGTGGAGTCCTCTGATGGCGAGGACGTGTAGTCCTCTGATGGCGAGGGTACTAGTACCCAAGGGTCCACCCTTATGAGAAAGCAAGAGATTGACTCATTGAGAGGGCCGATCATCCCAAATTCAAAAGATTTAGACATTAGATGTAGGAAATCTATGCAGTTAACATGATTTATAGGGATGTAGATGCATGCAACCTTTTGTCGTGAAATTTGGTAAATGCAGACTTCATATGAAACAATGCAACGTAATGGAAAGTTGTACAATGTTCATGACATTCTTTCCCTATTTTGTGATTTTTATTTTGATTTAATTTTTTTTGGAAAACACAGATTGATTGTCCTTTTGAAAGAGGTGATAATTCATGCAACCTTATCCTATCTTTTGCAAATCCCTTCGGGAACTCCCTCAGAGTGTATGTTCTGTTTGATTTAGTCACTTGACCATTTTGGAGTGACGGTAATGGAGCCGTTTGACATTTAATCAATCCATTGAAATGCCAGGGTTTATCCCCCCTTTTTTTTGTTTAAAAAAATCAATGGGTGAGAACTTTTGATCTGCCCCTAGGTTCGCTTGAGGCTCATTCGCGGTGCCCCTCATTGCCCCAGTGTAAGGCTTTGAGGTACCGATCGTTGCCTTTCGTCATGACCTTGTAGCAGGGAACCTATTGGGTGAGAACTTCTAATCTGCCCCTAGGTTTACTTGAGGCTCATGCACAGTGCCCCTCATTGCCCCAATGTAAGGCTTTGAGGTACCAATCGTTGTCTTTCGTCATGACCTTGTAGCAGGGAACCTATTGGGTGGGAACTTCTAATCTGCCCCTAGGTTCACTTGAGGTTCATGCATGATGCCCCTCATTGCCCCAGTGTAGGGCTCTGAGGTATCCATCTTTGTTTTCACAACCTGGTAGCAAGGAAGAATGAAAGAAGCGATTGATTCTTGCAAAAAGAATTTTCCAAGGACAAGAAATAGTTGAAGGATTTTTTCAATCGATGGATTAAGTTAAATGACTCCTATTTTTTATAACTCACTTCTCTCTAGAAAAAATTTCTGGAATGATAAAATAAGGTCACATGAATGCCTATATTTTTAATTGAAAACACAGTCAATCAAATGTTTTTTTTCTTTTTGAACTTTTCTGCTTTACTCGTTGTTTATGGCACCCCACCAACGTGCAGGACGAGTAATATCTGATTGAACGGTCTTCGAAGTCAACACTCAGGGGCGCAGGTTACTTTGAGCAAACAAACCAATGGCTTACACTCACATTCCGGTGGAAGTTGAATAAGCAAAGATGTGTTTGTGAGAGGATGAGAGAAACAAGGATGTCAAATTCATCCATTTTAGCATTGTAACTGTGGTTTATAATAATGGCATAAACTTGAAAATCCTGATGAGTCATTAGAGACATCTAACAATAGCTTTCAAAATTGCCCCATGTGTGGTGTCGTCTGTCAATGTTAGGATTCACAAGCAATTCTCCTCAAATTTTAGCCAGCCCGCATCATTTAGACTTTGCACCTAACGCTTCAGGGTCTTACAATGCTCAATGGAATGTCCCAAAATTCCTGCATGATATGCACATGTTGAGTTCGAGTCGTATCCTCGGAGAAATGGAGGTTGAGGAACCTTGGTTGGGGTTATGGCTACCATTGAATTATCAAGTGGATATGGGAGCAAGTCAGCATAGGACACCGAAATTAGGGTGAATTCTATAGGCTTTTTGCTGCAAGATTCCTTCCTTGGTTGGTGTTTTGGTTCGTGCTAAAGGTGGTGTTTAGCATTGGTTGTGTGGTAGGTGGGTTTTGTGGTTGATTTAGGGATGGCCTTTGTGGATAACTGGGAGGTAGGTAAGGAGAAGGGTTGTTATTGGCTGAGTAATGACATTGTTGGGTTGGTGGGAAACTTGGCCGTATAGGAATGGCAGTCACAGCATGGGTTTCTCCCTCATCCTCACCCTCTTCATTTGCCCCAGTTTTCTCATTCGTCCAAGCATGATGATTAAATTTTCCTCTTTTCAGGTCCGCTTTGACCCTTTCCCCGGCGAAAACTAAATCACCAAAGCTTGAAGGTGTGTAGCCCACCATCTTTTCATATTAGAACACTGGTAATGTGTCTACTATCATTGTTATCATTTCTTTCTCCATCACTGAGGGAACCACTTGGGCTACCAGATCCCTCCCCTTTTGGGCGTATTTTTTGAAAGATCTGTGCCCCCCCTTCTTTGCACATGTTTTCATAGTTGTATCCTATCCGAAGCCATATCAGAATTGTACTGACACTGCTTAACGAAGGCAACCATTAGGTCCTTCCAAGAATGGACTCAGGAATGTTCCAAGTTAGTGTACCAGGTAGTCACCCCAGTAAGACTTTCTTGGAAGAAATGTATCAACAGTTTCTCATCTTTTGCGTATGCCCCCATCTTCCGACAATACATCTTTAGATGGTTCTTGGGGAAAGTAGTCCCCTTATCCTTGTCAAAGTTCGACACCTTGAACTTGGGAGGGGTGATGATATTGGGTACTAGGAACAACTCTTCTAGGTTAGCATACGCATAATCTTTGCCTCCTTCAATGGCCCTAAGCCTTTCCTCTAGATGATCCAATTTTCCCATTTCTGCAATAGCATGAGGGTTTTTACCCGCTGTGGAATGTGAGAGGTGTGGTTGTGGGTGATACTGAGGGCCCTCCAAAGTGTTTTGCAGGAGTATACCACCAACTACTTACCCTTCAGTGGCATATCCGAGGCAAGGCTCGAAGTTGGCTAGATTGTGGTGGGGCATTCCATGTGTCTCCCCCATGGGTTGAGGGACATGTGCATGATCAGATTGAGGTTGTTGGCTTTCAATGAGTATGGGAGCGGAGTTATTGACATCCTCATTAGGAGTGTACGCCACATTGGGTGGTGTATAGTTGGGAGGCAAGCCATATGGCGTGAAGGCGTGCTCGTTTTGAATTTGCACATCATGGGGTCGTCTATACTTCCCAAATCTTTGCCTACCCTAGCTGAGGTTGGATGATTCATTTGGTTGAGGCCAGATGGGGGCATCGGGTTCACCTTAGCAACAGCGCTGGTAGCGGCAACTGCAACCGTATTGGCTTCCATTATCTTCTTCATGCTCATCATGGCCTCCATCATTGTGGCCATTTGCTCTTTCATGGCCTCCATGTCGGCCTTCATCTGCTCTTGCACCTCCTCTACTTCACCCATTACTCTAGCTCTAGCACAGGTATGGTAAGCCACACTGACCTCCATTATCTCCTTTATGCTCATCATGGCCTCCATTATTGTGGCCATTTTCTCTTTCAAGGCCTCCATGTCGGCCTTCATTTGCTCTACTTCACCCATTACTCTAGCTCTAGCACAGGTTCGGTAAGGGCGCCGTAAAGCGTGTTTTTTTTTCTTTTTGATAATAATGATTAAGTTCATTCTTTTTTCAAGGAAAGAATGCAATGAGCAATGCAACCAAAGAAAAGCATGGATGTATGTGAATGATACACAGTTGAAGTATTGCGAATTTTTATGCAGGACATGGGGTTGAATCAATTTAGATTTTTCAACATGGTCCATGACATCTTGGTCAAGGTGAAACTGGAAGTAACAAGGACATCAACAGTCTTAAATGTGTTTGGCAGTAGACGAAGCAATGATGTAACTCGATTCATCTTTTGCCCCAATTTTTGTAAGATGGTTACTTCCATACTTCAACTTGACTTGATGAACTTTTTTCGAAAAAGCATGAGCATAGTTCAACCCTATAATCCGAGGAATGGCAATTCTGATCGCCAATACTTCAACAACCTTTCATAGGGATGAATGACTCGGGCATACTTTAAGCTATGCATGGAAAATGTAATTATGAAATTGAGATGCTCGAAGAAACATCATTTCGTAGTTAACCATGCATTAGGTACCATGTTCACTCATTTTGTTTTTAAGTGAAACGGGTTTGTGATCCCAACATGGTTGGCTCATGGTACCGAATATATGCAACCAAGAATGCATCATGAATTTTCATGCTTCCCTTTTTGTTTTTGTTTTGTAGAGGAAAATGCAAGGATCATGCGTGAGCGAACATGAAAACAAAGGTATGCAGTTTGTAGAACAAAAAGTATGTTGAACGCATATGCATGATGATGCAATGACTCATGCAAAATGTGATGCTGGAATATGATATGTTCATTATGATGCTATGAAGAGATGCTTATGCGATGCATGATATGAATGCATTTACGGACATGAGAGCCCAGAAAATTATCCCTTCTTACTTGTGCATTCAAGGACGCAGTGCCCCATGTGTGCAGTTAAGAAGGTGATATGGATCTCCCGGCTTCCCATGACAAAAGACGAGACCAACATACAACGCATGCGTGACGACATGATGCAGACACGCAAAAGCATGACACGAGGATGTACACAGTATGGAAATATCCACAAATAATCATCCAGCAAAGGCATACATGACATTTAGGTTATATGCATGGCAGTGTCTAAATGAATGCATGCTAGAGATAAAATGCGGGAATGATTCAATTCGCACTGATCTTTGGAGTAAAAACATGGGATAAACTGATTTTATTCAGAAAGTTATAACTAGTCAAGATCTGAGTGATAATACAAACTTCCTAGCAGTTTCTAATTATATGGGTCATTAAGTCTATCATATGCTGACAATAGCTGAGAAGCCTGTGGATCTCCTCGGGGGCGGAGTAGGTGTCCGCCATTGCCTTGGCCTTGGCTAGCAATCGGGGAAGTTCTTGACTCCCGTTCAAGGTAAGAGCAAATCGGTCCATCCACATCGTTGCCTCTTGATGTAGCGAGTCGATCACCCTTCCTCTAGCCTCCTTTTCAGCGTACACTTGGGCATACTCGTCCGCCACTCTATGCTCGTGGGCCGTGGCTAGATTTAGTTCTTCTTGGTACTTACTGATGATGGCCAACATGTGGGTTTCTGTCTCACATAACTGCTGAGACAAACTTCTCTTGGACCTCGAGCAAGTCTTCAACTCATCCTTCAAGATCAAACTGTCTACTCGCGATTGGTCCTTTTCCTCTCTCCAGAGCTTAAGCTCGCTGTTACTGCCCCACAGAGCCCCTCGGAATTTGTTCCGGCCGTGTTCTTCCCTACGATCCCTCTTGGTCTCTCGTTCCAAGGCCTTGGTGGTAGCTATATTTGTATCTCTCAGTTCGGCATTCTCCTTTCGGATCTTCAGAGCTGCTGATTTGAACCTTTCTTTTATTGTTTGGGCTTGCTCGAGTTCTGCCCTAAGGGCCTGCACCTCTTCGTCTTCCTCCGGTGCCTCTACTTCCTCCCTTCTTGCGGTTCTCAAACTCGGGAGTCAATCCAAGCCTTGCACGTGGGCTCTCAACCACTTACGGTAGCCACTGATAGGCCTATTGTTACAGCCCCTGAGTTCTTTGTCCTTCTTTTGCACCACCTCCCATGCCTTGCGGACCTTCTGAAGTGTCTCCACGTTGGTCTTATTGAAACCTTGTGAAATGACAGGCACGATCTCTTCCTCTAGTGGTGCCCCTCTCATAGGGTAGCCAAGTTGCCTTATAGCAAGAACGGGATTGTAACTGATGCAACCCCTTGTTCCCATCAAGGGAACATTCGGAAATCCTCCGCACGAAATAAGAACTCTGGTTCTTCCTTCTTTCCACCAAGGGAACCAGTTGACAGACGCTCCTTCTTTGTTTGCCAAGAGTTGGTCCCAATTTGCCCCTCCTTTCTCTGTGCATGAATGGTGGCTTTCTAGCGGGCAAGCATGCCTCACCTCTTGGCGAAGAAGGTGTGAAACCAACCATACATAAAGAGCTGGAGTACAGCAAACAATCCTCGTATTGCTCTTTTCACATCTTCGGTTGAAGGTGTCATATAGGTCAACTAGCATAGCGACAACCGAGCTTTCCTTATGGTTATGATAGGCGAGAAAAGCATCGATCGCTGCTAGGTACACCAACCCATCCACATTCGGAAAGAGGACTCCTCCGAAGATCAACAGTGCGAGAATGTCTATGAACGGGGCCCATTCGCCTTTACCTGCCAAGATTCTTGCTTTTGCCTCCAAATATTTTCTTGGTATTCCAACCACCCCATTTTCAACTTGCTTTCTGTGGTCTGATTCCCGCACCGAGATTTGGACTATCTTAGAAATTCTAGCTAATAAGGGATAGAACCCTGAGAAGAGGTATGGTCTCCTTCCCCCTAGAGGACATCCTAGGATCTCTTCAAATTCTTCTACCATGGGTGACTGTTGGAAGTCCCCAAAGGTGAAGCACCTCAGTGGCTGATCATAATACTGGGCGAGGGAGGCAATGGCCTCTGTGGAGACTTCTACCATGGCTAGGTCCCAGATTTTACCATAAGCTTTGCGAAAAGCTTGCCGCTAGAGTTTCCCCATTAACTGCCCTAACTCTTTTAGACTGGTGATCCCTAGGCTCTTGACCTTGACTTGATAGAACCTCTTTTTAAGTGAAGGTGTTTGACTTGATCCCATGTTTTACTAAAGTGAAACAAAATTGGTGTGAATCAAAACTCCGACATCTATCATGGGTGGAATGGATGAATGCACGAAGAATGCATATGATACAGATGCAATTTATGAACACGGGAGCCCGGGAAATTGTCTCCTTCTTAGATACAACGTCTTGGGGTAGCAAAGTGCCCGATGTATGTATTTAAGAAGGCGACACGGACCCTCCGTTGGCTTGCCAAAGAGAGGGGATCAAGACAGAACCCGTGCGTGATGCATATGCGAAAGGCGCAACACGGGAATGTACATAGTATGACAATATTCACAAAATATAAAAGGGTACATGACACTTATGCATGGCAGTGTGAAAAATGGCTTGCAGCGTGTCCGCTCTGTGCCCCTATTCAAGGGACCTATATGGGAGGGAGCTATCAAGGATTTTAGTGATAATTCCCAAGGTGGTCATATCTCTCTTGATGGTCTCTAGAGGTATCATTCCCTTCGAAGGACATATTGCAGGAGTAGGGACTACTAGCAACAATATGTTATCAAAGAGAAAAAAAACTCTAGATGAAGGTTCATTGTAATCAAGCAAGTCGAAGACCTAGCATGATAACAGATTCACCTCCACTTCTTATGTTCCCACGAACCCGGGTATAGGGCCCTTTTTCAACTCACCGTGTGTGCAAATAGTGTTGGTGTTTGTGTGCATCAAATGAATAAATATTTACCTCATGCATACATTTTAAAACGCACTAAAAGCATCAAAGAGTTATATACACAAGAACATAAGAAAAATAAAAGGGAAACCAACAACGGAGAAAGTCATGATAAAACATTGCACAAGATTAAATGGCCTAACTCTCTAAAAATAGTCCCCAGTGGAGTCGCCAACTGTCGCAACCTGCCCTTCGGCGGGAGGGCGATGCGTGACTCGCGGGTGCATCTTCCAATAAAGGAATACGCGCGGAGTCGCCACCAACGTTTATTTGAGGAAAACGTCGGAAAAACCGGAAAAGACGTGGTCTACGAACTTTAAGTGAAAGGTTCGGGAGTTGTATTTACACACGAGGAAGGTATTAGCACCCCACACGTCCGTCACAAGAGACGGCAGCCTTTAATCAAATGTGCAAATATGACTTCAATTTGATATATTTTCCCTTTTACGTTTTTTATGTCTTTTTATGCCTTTTGTATGTTTTATCTTTTTGTGGTCGACGAGGGTGTTTCCCTTGCTCCTACGTATTCCTCAATTGTGATAAGGAAATCAGACCTACATAGTTCTTTGAGAACCAAACGTTGGTTAAATTGTTTTTATCCTTCTTTTGCAAAATATGTTTTTATTGAATGAAAGGTCATTTAAGGCATTGGACCATTAAAGAATCTTTCTATATTTTTGAAAGGAGAGAAAACATTAAGGCATTGGACCATTAATGATCTCTTGTTATTTTTTGCAAGAGGTAATAAAACTACGTGTTGATTTTAGGCTTTTTTAGAAATCTATGTTTAAACAATAGAAGTGGAAAAGACCATTCCAAGGCGTTGGACCTTTAAAAATGGCTTTTTTAGGTGATGACAAAAGTTTGATTTCTGATTTGATTTTAGCCTTAGTTTCACTTTGGTTATTAGTCAATTCGATTAAGAAAGAAAAATCCCAAAGAAAAACGTCTGATTGATTTTTTTGATTATTTTACTAAAAGATATTTTTTTATTATTATATTATTATTTTGCCTCTTTTTTGGTTTTAAACGTGGTTACGGCATGACCGAACGGTCGGAATTCATTTTAACAGAAATTAAGAGATGTTACAATACGAATGATCGGTGGAAATTTATTTTATTTTTGATTAGGCGAGAAAATGACTTAAATAAATGACTAAAGCACGTCAAAAGAGGGTACGGAAAGTAAATGAAATAAAAATAAAAGCATGTGAAACAAATGAGGACCACTAAGGATACATAGAATGAATTGAAAAGTTCGATTTCGGGAACTTACCGGTTGAAGACCGAAGAATGACGAAGAATGGCTGAAAATCTTTGCGAAATCACCCACAGAAACGTTACGGAAGCGCCTCGGCTAGGATTTTCTTCACGGAAATAATTTTTCTCACTAATTTTAAGTGAATCCCAGATACCAGGAGGGTTGAACATTTTTGTTCTTCCCTCCTCCCCCTATTTATAGGAAAATGGGGGAGGAGCTTGCCACCCAGCTCGCCCAGACGAGCTCAGCTCGCCCAAGTGAGCTAGGTTGCTTCCTCCAGAAGCAACCGCCTTCTGGAGGAACATCCTGGAAGGCCTAAGTGGGCCTGGTTGCTATTTGCACCCCCATTTTTACTAAATACACCCCTTGCTCTTTTTTGGTGATTCTTTTTTCGTAACGTTATGAAACTTTACGAATTTCATAACGATGCTTGTTTTCTTTCCGTAATGTTACGAAACCTTACGGATCATGTAATCATCCCCCTTTCGGGCTTCCGGGATGTTACAAAACTTTATGAATTGCGCACTTACACTTCCTTTTAATTTCCGGCATGTCACGGAACTTCACGGATCGTGCTACAATGCCTTCATTGACTTCCGGCATGTCACGGAACTTCACAAATTGCCTAACCATGGGTGTCAAGTACCTTGAAGTGGTCAAACGAGGGTCGCATCCCAACAACAGATGGTCCCCGGACGAAATTAGGGTATGACACTCAGCAACCCATGCTATTCTATGAGGTGTTTGATGTCTGGGGCATAGATTTCATGGGCCCTTTTCGTGTCTCTTTTGTTTATGTTTATATTCTCCTTGAAGTTTATTATGTTTCAAAATGGGTAGAAGCCAAGCCCACTAGAACTAATGATGCTAAGGTTGTTGTAGATTTTGTCAGATCTAATCTATTTTGCAGGTTTGGAGTACCTAAAGCAATCGTTAGTGATCATGGAACCCATTTTTGCAACAAATCAATGCATGCCTTGCTTAAAAAGTACGGGGTTGTACATAGGGTATCGACACCATACCACCCCCAAACCAATGGACAGGCAGAAATTTCTAACAGGGAGATCAAGAGAATTTTAGAGAAGATTGTGCAGCCAAGCAGGAAAGATTGGAGTACCAGGCTTGATGATGCTCTTTGGGCACATAGGACTGCCTACAAAGCACCCATAGGAATGTCTCCTTATCGGGTTGTCTTTGGAAAGGCATGTCATCTTCCAGTGGAGATTGAGCACAAAGCATACTAGGCAGTGAAGACCTGCAACTTCTCTATGGATCAAACTGGTGAGGAAAGAAAGTTGCAACTGAGTGAGTTAGATGAGATCTGCCTAGAAGCGCATGAGAATGCCAAGTTCTACAAAGAAAAGACCAAGAAGTTCCATGATAGCATGATAATTAAGAAGGACTTCATGGTTGGGCAAAAAGTGTTATTGTATAATTCTAGGCTTGGACTCATGAGTGGTAAGTTGAAGTCTAAGTGGATTGGTCCTTTTGTTGTTACTAATGTTTTTCCTTATGGTACAGTTGAGATCAAAAGCGACTTCACAAACAAGAGCTTCAAGGTCAATGGACACCGACTTAAGCCATTCCTCACAAGCCCTTCTTTAGTGGACGTAGTGGTGGAAGAGACTTCCTTACTCCACCCTACTTTTCCTCCACCATGACTTAGGGAGTTCTTCTTTTCATATCTCCTTCTTTGTTTTTATTACACTTGTCCAATTATTTTTTATGGTTTAATTGCTTTTAATCTTTTAATTGTGCTACATTGAGGACAATGTGTTGTTTAAGTATGGGGGGAGTGTTCTTTGGTTTTGCTAGTTTTGTTGGTTTTGTTAATTTTGTTAGTTGTGTTAAATTTTTTAATTTTGTTAGTTTTGTTGGCTTTCTAGTTTAATATTTTAGGTCAATTCTGTTTGTATGTACAACTTTGCATGTTTTTCTTTGAATTATAGGTTATGTTCAAGTAATGGGTAATTGTTTTGAAAATAAAAGTCTCTTGACATTTTGTGATTTGAAATCCTTGTTTTTCCTCTACATGTCATGATAGTTTTGAAAGCTCAATTTGAAAGTGATAAGTTTACCTTTGTGAGAATTTGAGCCATCATCATAATCATTTGGTGTGTTTTTCCCCATTGATTGCTTGCACAATAGCTTTGGCTTGATTCTTGTTTATGCTTCCAAATTCACATGCATATTTGGAAATGATTTAGGCAATTTTGTTCTTATAAGCCTCTAGCCAAATGGACTTACCTTGAATTAATTCCTTTGATAGCCCTTTGAGCCTATGTTTCCATTTCTTTATTTTGAATCTCATTACAAGCCTTAAGTGAAAAACCATGATCTCACCTTAACCTTAAGGAATTTTGAAGCTTTGGAATTGTTTTGGGAATAAGTGTGGGGGGTTTTTGTTTCATTGGATAACATGTTTTGTTGGCTATGCTTCATGATGTATTTTGGGCCATACTTGATGTACATCGTATATTGGTTAAATGTTGGACATGCTTAATGATATGCTATTTCTCAAATGCTACGCTTTAAAAAAAATTCAAGTTGAATCAATTAGAAAAAGAAAAAGGAAAGCAATAAAGTTGAGTGAATGGTGAATCAAAAGTGATTCAAAGATATAACAAAAGATGATGACAAAGGTGATGACAAAAAGCTCAAAGGTCAATCAAAGGATGAGTTCAAGATATTCAAGAAGAATTCAAGAGCAAATTCAAGACTCAAGAGGAAAATTTGAAGAACACTTCAAGATTCAAGAAGAAGGATGAATTCAAGAATCAAGATTCAAGGATCAAGCTTCAAGAATCAAGATCAAGATTCAAGATTCAAGATTCATGATTCAAGAATCAAGAGAAGACTTAATCAAGATAAGTATGAAAAGGATTTTTCAAAAACTGAGTAGCACATGGATTTTTCACAAAAACATGTTTACCATAGAGTTTTTACTCTATGGTAATCGATTACCATATTGTTGTAATCGATTACCAATAGCAAAATTGATTTGAAAAAGTTTTCAAACTAAATTTGCAACGTTCCAATTAATTTCAAAAAGCTGTAATCGATTACAATGTTTTGGTAATCGATTACCAGTGCCTTTGAACGTTGAATTTCAAATTCAAATGTGAAGAGTCACATCCTTTCACATAAAAGCCTTGTGTAATCGATTACACTGATTTGGTAATCGATTACACTGATTTGGTAATCGATTACCAGTGATTGTTTCTGAATAAATCAAAATATGTAACTCTTCAAAAGGTTTTTGACTTTTTCAAATTGGTTTTAAGTTTTTCTAAAAGTTATAACTCTTCTAAATGGTCCTCTTGGCCAGACATGAAGAGTCTATAAAAGCAAGGCTTTGATTTGCTTTTCAATATACTTTTCCAATCAATCTTATACAATCCTTTACAAGCCTTGAATCTCTTTGAACTTCTTCTTCTTCTTTGTACCAAAAGCTTTCCAAAGTTTTCTGGTTTTCTAAACCTTGAAAACTTGTGCTATTCATCTTTTCATTCTCTTCTCCCTCTACCAAAAAGAATTCGCCAAGGAATAACCGCCTGAATTCTTTTTGTGTCTCTCTTCTCCCTTTTCCAAAAGAACAAAGGACTAACCGCCTGAATTCTTTTGTGTCTCCCTTCTCCCTTGTCAAAGAATTCAAAACGACACGGTCTGAGAATTATTTTGATTCTTCCCATTCCCTTATACAAAAGTGTTCAAAGGACTAACCGCCTGAGAATTCTTTTGTATCCCCATTCACAAAGTATCAAAGGTTTAACCGCCTGATATCTTTGTCTTAACACATTGGAGGGTACATCGTTTGTGGTACAAGTAAAGGGTACATCTACTTGGGTTTGACTGAGAACAAGAGAGAGTACATCTCTTGTGGATCAGTTCTAGTGGAGGGTACATCCACAAGGGTTTCAAAGAGAACAAGGGAGGGTACATCCCTTGTGGATCTTTGCTTGTAAAAGGATTTTTACAAGGTTGAAAGAAATCTCAAGGACCGCAGGTCACTTGGGGACTGGATGTAGGCACAGGTTGTTGTCGAACCAGTATAAAAACTCTTGTGTGTTTGTCTCCTTCTTCCCTACTCTTTTAATTTCCGCTGTGCATTTTAATTTCCTCTTTTACTTTTGGTTAAGTTTCTCTTCTACTCCTTATTCTATTAACAACATAAGTAAAAGCCTTAGAAGAGTAAATTTTTAATTAGTAAAGGTTTAGGAATAATTAATTCAACCCCCTTCTTACTTATTATGAGACCATTTGATCCAATAGCTATGCTTGATGATGTATTTTGGGCCATACTTGATGTATATTGTATATTGGTTAAATGTTGGACATGTTGAATGATATGCTATTTCTCAAATGCTACGCTTTAAAAAAAATTCAAGTTGAATCAATTAGAAAAAGAAAAAGAAAAGCAATAAAGTTGAGTGAATAAGATCTTAAATAGAAAAAGAATGATGAGACTCTCGGTTCTACTCTTTATGTTTAAATTTTATCTTTAGGTTTTCTTATTTTATCTTAATATGCACTTATTCCCCATTGCTCCTCTATTCCTTTGGGATTTAGCTACTTATTCCATATTTTTCCCTACCTTGTCCTTGGCCCCATTACAACCTTAAAAGACCTTTTGATCCTCATGTGCTTGTGTTTATGGGTTGATTGTCAATTTTAGAATCTTGCTAAGTTTATGTGGTGTTGGTTGTCATGGGTGTTTTTAGGGTAAATAGTAGCCTAGACACTTGAGAGATAGAGTGTATATTTTGTGAGGCTTTATCACTTGAGCTGATTGACTATTTTGCCATGATTGGGTTGCTTGGATGATTTTCATGAATGTCTTGACTCTTTGAATCTTTTCATGTTAGATGTTACCCATTCCTTGATGTTCATTGAGAAATATGTAAATGTTTTTGTTTGTCTCTCTTTGATATCCTTGGATTTTGTTCTTTGTTTCATTTTGCCCAGGAGTGCAAAAGGCTAAGTATGGGGGATTTTGATGTGCCATTATTTTCTCCTATTTCCTAACCCTTTTTGTCACCAATTTAATTACTGATTTACTCTAATTGTTAAATTTATTTTTCAGTTTTATCAATTGGGCCCACTTGACTAATTTGGTGTTTTTAATTCAATTTCAGGATAATTATAAGCTATTGGGCTGAGCCATATTGGACTTGAAGAGAGCAAACAATTTTATTAGATTCCGTCTAATTTCATTTTTATATTTCATTCAGTTATTTTTATTTCCTTTTAGGCCAAAATAATGTAATAGGGCCTAGTGACTTTGAGTAACCCTTATAAATAGCAGCCTTGGGATTCGTGTAAAGGCTACTCTATTTTATTCAGGAGAAAATACTCAAGCTGAGTGCATGGAGTTTTAGGGTTTTACGTTTTAGCTTTGTATTACTGTTCATGTGAATTCATTTTTTCCATTTTCTGCTTCTAATTGCAATTTCGTTTCTGTTCCTTCTTCTACCTTTAATTTTATTTTCGTTTTCTGCCTTTAGCTTCATTTACGCTTTATGCCATTAGTTTCATTTATGTTTTCTGCTTCTGTTGAACTTATGGAAGGTTAAATTTCTAGTGTTGTTTCCCTATGAGGAAGAAGCATAACTCTCTTTGAGGTTCTATTTTTAATGTTGCTCTCCTATTGGTTTTCCCTTCACTAATTAACACACATGTATTCTGTTAATCTGTGCACGCTTCGTGTTCGATTAACTGCCTCTGTGCTTAAATTACGTTCGTGCTTAATTAACAAGGGGTTAATTGGTGTATGTGTTGCTTAATCACATATTGACAAACCTAAATTGATTTTTGCTTAGTAAATTAAATTAGGGTTGGATTAAGTGGTTAACTGCCAGGGATGAAATCCTCATAACCTAGGATAAGAGAATGGCTTCTGAATCAGAGGAAACAACACATTTTTAATACTATTAATTTCGTATTCTAATCTGCTTGTTCTTAAATTCACCAAACAAACACACCCCCCCCCAATTGTTACTGTTATAACGAAGCATATTATGAACATTTGGTTAGTCATTGCTCGTTGGGAAATGACCTAGGATCACTTCCTAGTTACTGCATTCTAATGTTTATTTGATTCGGGTACGGCCATGATCACTTACAGAGACTCCAATGTCTTCTGCCTTTAGATTTCAAAGACTATCAAAGTCTTTTCTCTTATAGAGACTTCAATGTCTTCTGCCTTTATATTTCAAAGACTATCAAAGTCTTTTATCTTGCAGAGACTTCAATGTCTTTTGCCTTTACATTTCAAAGACTATCAAAGTCTTTTATCTTGCTGAGACTTCAATGTCTTCTGCCTTTACATTTCAAAGACTATCAATGTCTTTTGTCTTGCAGAGACTTCAATGTCTTCTGCCTTTACATTTCAAAGACTATCAAAGTCTTTTGTCTTGTAGAGATTTCAATGTCTTCTGCCTTTACATTTCAAAGACTATCAAAGTCTATTGCTTTGTCTTGTAGAGACTTCAATGTCTTCTATCTTTACATTTCAAAGACTATCAAAGTTTTTTGTCTTGCAGAGACTACAATGTCCTTTGCCTTTACATTTCAAAGACTATCAAAGTCTTTTGTCTTGCAGAGACTTCAATGTTTTCTGCCTTTACATTTCAAAGACTATCAAAGTCTTTTGTCTTGTAGAGATTTCAATGTCTTCTGCCTTTACATTTCAAAGACTATCAAAGTCTATTGCTTTGTCTTGCAGAGACTACAATGCCCTTTGCCTTTACATTTCAAAGACTATCAAAGTCTTTTGTCTTGCAGAGACTTCAATGTTTTCTGCCTTTACATTTCAAAGACTATCACAGTCTTTTGTCTAGCAAAGACTTCAATGTCTTCTGCCCCTTTACATTTCAAAGACTATCAATGTCTTTTGCCAAGACTTCAACGTCTTCTTTACATTTCAAAGACTTTAATGTCTTTTGTCAAGATTTCAATGTCTTTTGTCAAGACTTCAACGTCTTCTTTACATTTCAAGATTTCGAAGTCTTTTGTTTGATACTCTTGATACTTCATACATTTATTCTTTTGACAGGTTTCACTGCTTTGATTTTCGCCAGCTACCGGTTGGATAGCAAGATCGCTGGGATGAAATTAGTGTGCTTATCTTTACTTACCTTTTAATCTTCAACAAAAGATAAGTAAAGAGGGGCAATTTTTAGACCCTAATTTCGTCTGGGGACTATCATTCACTAACATTTTGATTCTCGCTAGCCAAATTGAGCTGTTCGACACTAGTAGCCACACAAGACAAAAGATTATTCAACATTTCGGTAAAGAATGCAGAAAATACCCAAAAGGGAGGACAAAAGGGTCATTTTAAATCTTTTTTCTGACCCCTGGCTCACCGAGGCTAGCGTCTGGCTCGCCTGGGCCCCCAAATAGCTTAGGGGTGAAGTAACCAGCTTGCCTAGGCAAGCAAGGTTACTTCAAGTTGAAGCAAAAGCTCGCCTGGGCGAGCTGCATATCCACCACCCCCCTTATTTCCTATGAATAGGCATGAGGGTGGCTGAAGAAAGGGGTCAACTTTCAAACATTGAAAGGTTTCAGTGAAATTTGAAGAGAAGAGGAAGAGAGAAGAGAAAAATGAGGACGAGGTGCTAACGAATTGCGACCATAATCGACTTTTAGATCATTCTTCGTTTGGTGTTCTTTGTTTGTCATCTGGTTAGTATTTATTTTAAGGATTTGGATACAATCTATGCACCCTTAGGGGTCCTTTTTGTTGCTTTGCACATCTTCATCTCATTCTTTTATTATCAGTAATCGCTTTTCTTCTTGTAAAGTGGGTTTTGACCGATCATTTACATCACAAATCGTCTTTTAATGAGATCAAAAGTAAATAAGTTAAACCAAGATGAAATCAACATGAATTAAGTTTTTTATCCATAAAAGTCGCTTGAATCCATTCAAAGTCCAACGCCTTAACGGTCTCTTTTATTTTTGTTGGTTAAAATGAACCTTTCAAAATTTTAAAATCAACTCGACACACAACTTTTTGCGCTTGTAAAAGAACTACGTTGGTATGAGTTCCTCATCGCACTTGAGAATACATAGCAGCAAGGGCAACACTCTTGTCGACCCCAAAAAGTAAAAACATAAAAAAGGGAAAATAAATAAATATTAAAGTCATGATTTTGCACACTCGATTAAAGGTTGTCGTCCCTTGTGACGGATGCGTGGGGTGTTAATACCTTCCCTGCGCGTAAACAACTCCCAAACCCTTATTCTTAAAATTTGCAGAACCCTTATTCTGATATAGTGTCACAACCTACCTTTTGATGCACCTTTGAATCTCGCCTCGCCCTCCTACCGAAGGGTAGGTTGCGACACTATATATGTGAATGTATGATGATTTTGATGATGCCAAAGAAGAATCAAACAAGCCCGCTTCAAAGGATAAGCATTTACTTCAAGATTAATTCAAGATTGCTTCAACAAACAAAGCCTTGTTTCAAGATTCACTAAAGATCAAGCCTTCCCTCAAAACAAAGGGTTTCAAAGTCATACAAGGCTCTTGTAATTGATTACCAGGAAGTGTAATCGATTACCAAAAATGAAGGTTGAAAAAGAGTTGTTGAAAAGGGTTTTAGGTTTCAAAGTCATGCAAGGCTCTAGTAATCGATTACCAAGAAGTGTAATCGATTACTAGAAGGGAGGGTTGAAAAAGAGTTGTTGAAAAGGGTTTTGAATTTAAATTTTGAACATGTAATCGATTACCATATGTCTATAATCGATTACCAGCAACGAAACTCTTGAAATTCAAATTCAAGAGTCATGACCCTTCAAATTATAACTGTGTAATCGATTACACAAACATTGTAATCGATTACCAGTGGAGAGTTTTCAGAAAAACTGCCACCAGTCACATCTTTTCATTGGATTGGTGAATGGCCATCAAAGGCCTATAAATAGGTGACTTGTGCATGAATTTTGGAGAGAGAGTTTTGTTGGTCCAAAATGTCTTATCCTCTTAAAAGACAATAAGAGAGATTCCAAGAGAACTTCATTGTCAAATGCTCTCTCAAAAGAAACTCTTAGGCAAACACTTGCAAATCCATTAAGAGTTCATCCATGGACTTCAATTGTAATATCCTTCTCTTCAAGAGATAATTCCTCTTCTTTCTTCTTATACAAAGAGATTGATTAAGGGACCAAGGATCTCTTAAGTTGTAAGGATTCCTGAACACAAGGGATGGGTTATCTCTGTGTGGTTCAGACTTTGTAAACAGATTTTTACAAAGGGAGTGGAAAATCTCAAGTGGGTTGCTTGAGTACTGGACGTAGGCACAAACTTTGCCAAACCAGTATAAAAACTGGGTTTGCATTCTCTATTCCCTTATCTCATTTATTTTGTTGCAATCAATTTTGTCTTGCATGTTTAAAGAACATTATTAAATTTATTGTTGTTTCTTTTGCATTCTGAGCCTATCTCTTTTAGAAAGGGGTTAAAAGTTTGTTAGTGGGAAATTAATTCACCCCTTCTTAAGATTTCCGAGGCCATTGGTCCAACAATATCAGTCTGTCTTATGAGTGCATCGTTTGAAAACTTTAGACACACAGAGACATATCATGATCTAATAGCATATCAGACATAATTTTTATCATTTGTATTTATTTGCATCTAATCAAAAAAATTAGGAGTCTTGATTCATTTTTAAGACATCGATGTCTTTTGATTTAACACAATGGTATCTCCCCTAGTCTATCATGTTATGTACATTGCATGCTCTTTGGCTTCATATCTCATACCCTTTTGTTTCTTGATTATGACCCTGCTTATCACAAGTAGTCGATAGATGAACAACATGGATAGAAACATTCCCAGATCTAGCAGACAAAAAGCTGGAGGTGACTAAGATGAGATATCTCTTATGAAGACACTTCCCGTCAAGATACTCTTTGTTACAAGTACTTGGATATGAGAGGAATAAATCGAGGATAATCACCTCAGTTATTATATTTATGTTGCTTTTGTTAGGTGACTGGGATTGGGTGTGTAGAAGCAAGCTTCATGATGATGAACCAAGCAATTTTAATGATGCCAAAATCCCAAGTAATTGATTCAAGACTTCAAGATCAAGCATCAAGAATCCAATCCAAGATTCAAGATTCAAGAGAAGAAATCAAGAAGCAACAAGTCAAGACTTCACATAGGATAAGTATTAAGACATTTTTTTCAAAAACCAAATAGCACAGTTTTGTTTTACAAAAGAATTTTCTCAAATTTTCTAAGTTACCAGAGTGATTACTCTCTGGTAATCGTTTACCAGTTATCAGTAATCGATTACCAGTGACCAGTTTGGTTTTCAAAATGTTTTTAAATGGTTTACAATGTTCCAAAATGATTTTCAAATAGTGTAATCGATTACACTATATTAGTAATCGATTACAAGTGAATCTGAATGTTGGAATTCAAATCCAATTGTGAAGAGTCACAACTTTCATAAAATGAATTGTGTAATCGATTACACCTTTGTGGTAATCAATTACCAGTGAACAGTTTTGAAGAAAAAGTTAATAGTTATAACTCTTAACATGGTTTTCTCAAAAGTCATTACTTTTCCAATGGTTTCTTTGACCAGATATGAAGAGTCAATAAAAGCATGACTTTGGCACACATTCAATATATATATGATATTCTTCCAAACAATTCTTTTTCATAATCTTTCTCTAACCATTGCCCATTGCTTTTTCTTTGCCAAAAAGCTTTCTAAACTTTGTTTCAAAACTTTGTTTTTCTGCAAGTGGAAATTTTGCAAAAAACAAAAGTGTGTTATCTTTTCATCCCTTCTCCCTCTTGCCAAAAGATTCAAAGGACTAACCGCCTGAGAATTCTTTTGATTCTCCCTTCCCCCTCTTGACAAAAGATTCAAAGGACTAATCGCCTGAGAATTCTTTTGATTCTTCCTTTTCCCTTAAACAAAAGATTTCAAAGGACTAACTGCCTGAGATATCTTTTGTTTCCCCTTACAAAGATTCAAGGGACTAACCGCCTAAGAATTCTTTGTCTTAACACATTGGAGCGTACATCCTTTGTGGTACAAGTAGAGTGTACATCTACTGCGGTTGTAATACTGAGAACAAGAGAGGGTAGATCTCTTGTGGATCAGTTCAAGTGCAGCATACATCCACTTGGTTGTTCAAAGAGAACAACGGAGGGTACATCCCTTGTGGATGTTTTCTTGTAAAGGATTTTACAAGGTTATTGGAAATCTCAAGAATCGGTGGTTGCTTGGGGACTGGATGTAGGCACAGGTTGTTGCTGAACCAGTATAAATCTTGTGTTTGTCTTCTTCTTCCCTACACTCTTTACTTTTATGTTGTGTACTTTTATTTCCACTTTACTTTTGTCTAAGTTATTGTTTTTGTTCTTTACTTCCCCATAACTTAGTAGTAAAGCCTAATTGAATCTAGTAATATTAAGAAGGATAATTTTTAATTAGTCAAGACATATTAATAATTAATTCAACCCCCCCCCCCTTCTTAATTATTCTGAGGCCACTTGATCCAACAAGTGGTATCAGAGCAGGTATCTTGAGAAAAGTTTCACAACTTCAAGATTCATGGCCGCCTCAAATTCTCTATTTCCCTAAGGAAATTCCATCCATAGGCCACGTATCTTTAATGGTGAGGGTTACCACTATTGGAAAACCCGAATGTAAATCTTTATTGAAGCCATAGATTTAAACATTTGGGAAGCAATAAAAATAGGACCTTATGTACCCACCATAGTAGATGCAAGCACAAGCACAATAATAGAAAAACCTAGAGATAAATGCACTGAAGAGGATAGAAGAAGAATCCAATATAATCTTAAAGCCAAAAACATCACCACTTCTTCCCTAGGAATAGATGAATATTTTAGAGTGTCAAATTGTTCAAATGCAAAGGAGATGTGGGATACTCTCCAACTTACACATGAAGGCACCACTGATGTGAAAAGATCTAAAGTCAATACCCTTACACATGAATATGAATTATTTAGGATGAAAACTAATGAGAACATCCAAAGCATGCAGAAAAGATTCACACACATAGTCAATCACCTTGCGTCCTTAGGAAAAACCTTTCCTAATGAAGATTTAATTAATAAAGTTTTGAGATGCTTAAGTAGGGAATGGTAGCCCAAGGTAACTGCCATTTCTGAAAGTAAAGATCTTTCTTCTATGTCTCTTGCCACTCTTTTTGGCAAACTGCAGGAACATCAAATGGAACTTCAACGTCTCAACCAAAATGAAGAGACCGACAAAAGGAAAAGAAGCATAGCACTCAAAGCCTCCTCCTCAATGCAAGAAGAAGAAGAAAAAGAAGAATCTGATGATGAAGAGGACTTCTCACTCTTTGTGAAGAAGTTTCTTAAATGTGTTAAAAATAGAAGAATGGAGAGATGCCATAACTTCGACAATGGGAAGTGTGGAAGCAATGCATTCCAAGATTATTTTGATGATGCCAAAGAATCAAGAGTTAAGCAAATTTCAAAGATTCAAGAATCAAGTCTCAAGAATCAAGATTCAAGAATAATCAAGATCAATATTCAAGAATCAAGAGAATACTCAATCAAGATAAGTACTAAAAAAGTTTTTCAAAACATTGAGTAGCACAAGAAGTTTTCACAAAATCATTACCAAAGAGTTTTACTCTCTAGTAATCGATTACCAGAAGGTAGTAATCGATTACTAGTAGCCAGCATTGTTTTCAAAACTGATTTACAAAGTTGTAATCGATTACCATGAGCATGTAATTGATTAGCAATGTTTTAAAACGTTATATTTCAAATTTCAAGAGTCACAACTAGTGATAAAACATTTTCAAATTATTTTAAACTTGTGTAATCGATTACACAATACTTGTAATCGATTACCAGAGCTTCTAAACGTTTTGATTTTCAAAATTTAAATATGAAGAGTTATATCTGTTGATGTGTAATCGATTACACCTTAATGGTAATCGATTACCAGTTGTTGGATCAAGTGGCCTCAAAATAATTAAGAAGGGGGGGTTGAATTAATTATTCATAAACCTTTACTAGTTAAAAATTTACTCTTCTAAGGCTTTTACTATGTTGTTAAATCAATAAAGAGTAGAAAAGAAACTTAACCAAAAGTAAAAGCGGGAATTAAAATGCACAGCAGAAATTAAAAGAGTAGGGAAGAAGGAGACAAACACACAAGAGTTTTTATACTGGTTCGGCAACAACCCGTGCCTACATCCAGTCCCCAAGCGACCTTCGGTCTTTGAGATTTCTTTTCCAACCTTGTAAAAATCCTTTTACAAGCAAAGATCCACAAGGGATGTACCCTCCCTTGTTCTCTTTGAAAAACCTAGTGGATGTACCCTCCACTAGAACTGATCCACAAGAGATGTACCCTCTCTTGTTCTCAGTCAAACCCAAGTAGATGTACCCTCTACTTGTACCACAAAGGATGTACCCTCCAATGTGTTAAGAAAAAGTTCTCAGGCAGTTAAACCTTTGAAACATTGTGAATGGGGATACAAAAGAATTCTCAGGCGGTTAGTCCCTTGAAATCTTTTGTATATGGGAAAGGGAAGAATCAAAAGAATTCTCATACTGTGTCATTTTGAATTCTTTGACCAGGGAGAAGGGAGACACAAAAGAATTCTCAGACTGTGCCATTTTGATTTGTTCAGAAACTATCACTGGTAATCGATTACCAAATCAGTGTAATCGATTACACAAAGCTTTTTTGTAAAAGGATGTGACTCTTCACATTTGAATTTGAATTTCAACGTTCAAGCACACTGGTAATCGATTACCAAAACATTGTAATCGATTACAACATTTTGAAATCAATTGGAACGTTGTAAATTCAGTTGAAAACTTTTTCAAAACCATTTTGCTACTGGTAATCGATTACAATAATCTGGTAATCGATTACCAGAGAGTAAAAACTCTTTGGTAAAAAGGTTTTAAGAAAAATCCATGTGCTACTCAGTTTTTGAAAAAACTTTTTCATACTTATCTTGATTAAGTCTTCTCTTGATTCTTGAATCTTGATCTTGATTCTTGGAAGCTTGAATCTTGAAACTTGATTCTTGAAATCAAATTTCCTCTTGAACCTTGAAGTGTTCTTGATTCAATCTTGAACTCATTCTTTGATTCTTGAGATCATCATCTTTGTTATCATGAATTGTTCTTGATCTTTGAGCTTTTTGTCATCACCTTTGTCATCATCAAAACTTCTTTGAATCATCATGAAGCTTGCTTTTACACCAGTGACTGATTTCGAAAAATAAATTTCCAAAAGTCACAATTCTTAAAGTGACTTGTTGCTGAAGATTTTTTCAAAAGTCACAACTTTTTAAGTGACTAGTTTTCAAAAGAGTCACAATTTTTAAAAGGTGACTAGTTTTAAAGAAATTACCAAGAGTCACAAACTTTAACTTGAGTCATCAAGAGATTATAAATATGTGACCATGGCATTAATTTCATAACATCTTTCATCATCTTTCAACAAGTTTCATAACAAGTTTTTTACAGAACTTTCTGATTCATTTCTCTTCATCTTTCTAAAAAAGTTTTTGTTCAAACCTTTCTCTTTCAAGAAAAGTTCTTTGATCAAAAACTTGTGCTATTCTTCTTCATTTTTTTTTCACTTCTCCCTTTGCCAAAAGAATAGGAGGACTAATCGCCTAAATTCTTTTGTGTCTCTCTTCTCTCTTTCCAAGAGAATTCAAAGGACTAACCGCCTGAGAATTCTTTTGATTCTTCCCTTTCCCTTAAACAAAAGATCTCAAAGGACTAACCGCCTGAGATATCTTTTGTTTCCCCTTACAAAGATTCAAAGGACTAATCGCCTAAGAATTCTTTGTACCAACACATTGGAGGGTACATCCTTTGTGGTACAAGTAGAGGGTACATCTACTTGGGGGTTGTTATACTGAGAACAAGAAAGGGTACATCTCTTGTGGATCAGTTCAAGTGGAGGGTACATCCACTTGGTTATTCAAAGAGAACAAGGGAGGGTACATCCCTTGTGGATCTTTGGCTTGTAAAGGATTTTACAAGGTTGAAAGAAATCTCAAGAACCGGTTGGTTGCTTGGGAACTGGACGTAGGCACGGGTTGTGGCCGAACCAGTATAAATCTTGTGTTTGTCTTCTTCTTCCCTACACTCTTTAATTTCCGTTGTGTTCTTTTATTTCCGCTTTACTTTTGTCTAAATTATTGCCTTTGTTCTTTACATCCTCACAACTTAGTAGTAAAGCCTAATTGAATCTAGTAACATTAAGAAGGTTAAATTTTTAATTAGTCAAGACACATAAATAATTAATTCAACCCCCCCCCTTCTTAATTATTCCGAGGCCACTTGATCCAACAGGAAAAGATCTCAAAAAGGTTCCCCAACACTTAAATGCTATAAGTGTAATCGACCCGGTCACATAAAGGCACACTGCCCCACAAATGAATCATGGCCAGAGAAGAATGAGAAGAAAAGCCATGAAGAAAGAAGATCCAAGAAGGCGTATATTGCTTGGGATGATAATGACTCATCCGATGGTTCGGAGAAGGAAATCAACCTTCTATCCAAGGACTATGAGAGTGATGAGAACATCTCTCAAGAAGATTAAGCAAAAAGAAAATGTCTGACTTCCATCTTTGAAGATCTAAGCACTTAAATCATGAAAAAGCATGAAGTTTTTTAAAAAAAACAAATATTTGATGATGTTTATGATTCTTGCATGATTTTTTGTATGATATGTGAATTACTTGCTTAAAAAGTCATTCATAAAGTTTTTCAAAAAAACTTTATTATGATTTATATATTTATTTTCATATAAAAGTTTTTTTAAAAAAATATAAAGTGTTTTGACCCCCTTTCAAATCCTTTCACCCTAAGAATTCATTCAGCACTTAGTTCTCCTAAAAAGTTCTCTGGTAATCGATTACCACAATGTGTAATCAATTACAGCAAGGCAGGCTAAGTGTAATCGATTACCAAAAAGATGTAATCGATTACAACGCATCCCTGATGCTTATAAATTCAAATTTCAGAACTCACGAAACTGCAACTTCGTCTCTCTCGCGAAACCCTTATTCCCAAATTTTCTTTCTGCCATAGCTTACTCATTTCTTATCCAAATCACGTCCCACAAAGCCCAAAATTCATATTTTTTTTCATTCTCTTTCATTTCAACCGATTGAAATTTCGAATAAGTCTCTCAAATGGCGAAACCATCAAAGAAGCGGAAAGGTTCTTCGAGTAGAAGCCAATGACACTCTGAGGCTCAGGATACTCCAATTCCTTCCTCCATTTCCTCATCCTCATTGTTCTCATCGGAAAAACAACGTACACGGTACACAAACCTCTTTTCCTCTCGTTCTATCATTGACCCTAAGTTCATAGATATGGATTTCTTTTCTGATGAGAGTTTTGAATGCATTCAAGCATTTCAAAACTCAAATCTCATTCCCTTTATGTCTTTAAAACTGCCTGTGTATTCTGAATTAGTAAAAGCTTTTTATTGTAACCTTGAAATTCAAGAAAGTACCTTGATTTCTGAGGTCTATGGGATAAAGATGGTCATTGACCAATCCCTCTTCTATGATTTGACACAATTGTCTAGCGAAGGTGTATTATTTGAAGGTACACAGGATGATGATTGGAAATTTAATTTTTCTGTGCATGATACCCGCCGGTTGGTTTGCACCAACCAAGCGGATATGACCGAAAGGCTGCTTGCCGGTTCATTGGCTCTTGAAAGCCGCATCCTTCATTATCTAATTGTTCATATCCTACTCCCTAGATCTTCAAACCTTGCACAAGTTTCTGAAGAAGATATAATAGTCATGTGGGCCTTTCATACCGGCCGACAAATTGATTGGGCACATCTAGTTCGGTATCGCATGCATAAGGCATTTCGATTAAATGATCCTTTGCCCTATCCACACTTAGTTACTTTGTTCCTTCAACATTTTAACATCCCTTTTGATTCTGAACCTTATGTTCCAATCAAGAGATCTTTCTTGATCGGTACTGCTGTGGTTGCCTCCTTTGGTTACCACAAAGAGCGTGATGGCTCTTGGGTAAAAAAGGGTGCTCAACCAAATGATGATGAAGGACACTTACCGGTTGAAGGAGACTCTTCTCTCCTTCAGAGTATTTTGGATAGGTTTGATGGACTTCAAACCTATGTTGGTGAGAGGTTTGACTCCTTGGAACGTCAAGTAGACACACGATTCGAGTAAATGAACTCAAGGATTGCAAAGGTTGAAGAAGATGTCACCATCATTCGCGACTGCCTTGATTTACCTCCACCACCACCATCAGTTTAGACATTACTATTATTATTAGTATTTTAATTTCTAGCCGTGTATTTGGCTATGTTTTGAAACACTTATTAGTATGGTACTTTCTAATTTAGTTGTTTTAATTTGGTTATCTTGGATGACTCTCTAAAGTATCTGACATTATATTATAGTTTATGAATGAATTATTATCATCCTTGCTTAGTTTATGTATGCATTATTGTCGTCCTTGCTTGAAAGATTATGAGTGAATGTATGATTTTATGTCTCTATACGCACTTTGGCTTTTTGTTGATGCCAAAGGGGGAGAGAAGTTGGGATTAAATCAAGAACTCATATAATTAAATAACATAATTTCAAGTAAAGCTTAAACTCAAAAACAAAGGGGGAAAATTATGTGAGTGATCGATTAGAAGATAGAGCTTGTATGTGTTTCTTGATTTCAGGTTTGTCATCATAAAAAAGGGGGAGATTGTAGAAGCAAGCTTCATGATGATGAACCAAGCAATTTTGATGATGCCAAAAGCCCAAGTAATTGATTCAAGATTGATTCAAGACTTCAAGATCAAGCATCAAGAATCCAATCCAAGATTCAAGATTCAAGAGAAAAAATCAAGAAGCAACAAGTCAAGACTTCATATAGGAAAAGTATTAAAAGATTTTTTTCAAAAACCAAATAGCACAATTTTGTTTTACAAAAGAATTTTCTCAAATTTTCTAAGTTACCAAAGTGATTACTCTCTGGTAATCGATTACCAGTTATCAGTAATTGATTACCAGTGACCAGTTTAGTTTTCAAAATGTTTTTAAATAGTTTACAACACTCCAAAGTGATTTTCAAATAGTGTAATCGATTACACTATATTAGTAATCGATTACAAGTGAATCTGAACGTTGTAATTCAAATCAAATTGTGAAGAGTCACAACTTTTCATAAAATGAATTGTGTAATCGATTACACCTTTGTGGTAATTGATTACCAGTGAACAGTTTTGAAGAAAAAGTTAAGAGCTATAACTCTTAACATGGTTTTCTCAAAAGTCATTACTTTTCCAATGGTTTCTTTGACTAGACATGAAGAGTCAAGTCTATAAAAACATGACTTTGGCACACATTCAATATATATATGATATTCTTCCAAACAATTCTTTTTCACAATCTTTCTCTAACCATTGCCCATTGCTTTTTCTTTGCCAAAAAGCTTTCTAAACTTTGTTCTTCTGCAAGTGGAAATTCTGCAGAAAACAAAAGTGTGCTATCTTTTCATCCCTTCTCCCTCTTGCCAAAAGATTCAAATGACTAACCGCCTGAGAATTCTTTTGATTCTCCCTTCCCTCTCTTGACAAAAGATTCAAAGGACTAACCGCCTGAGAATTCTTTTGATTCTCCCTTCCCTCTCTTGACAAAAGATTCAAAGGACTAACCGCCTGAGAATTCTTTTGATTCTTCCCTTTCCCTTAAACAAAAGATTTCAAAGGACTAACCGCCTGAGATATCTTTTATTTTCCCTTACAAAGATTCAAGGGACTAACCGCCTAAGAATTCTTTGTCTTAACACATTGGAGCGTACATCCTTTGTGGTACAAGTAGAGTGTACATCTACTTCGGTTATAATACTGAGAGTAAGAGAGGGTACATCTCTTGTGGATCAGTTCAAGTGGAGCGTACATCCACTTGGTTGTTCAAAGAGAACAAGGGAGGGTACATCCCTTGTGGATCTTTTCTTGTAAAGGATTTTACAAGGTTATTGGAAATCTCAAGAACCGGTGGTTGCTTGGGGACTGGATGTAGGCACGAGTTGTCGTCAAACCAGTATAAATTTTGTGTTTGTCTTCTTCTTCCCTACACTCTTTACTTTTCTGCTGTGTACTTTTATTTCCGCTTTACTTTTGTCTAAGTTAATTTTTTTGTTCTTTACTTCCTCATAACTTAGTAGTAAAGCCTAATTGAATCTAGTAATATTAAGAAGGATCATTTTTAATTAGTCAAGACATATTAATAATTAATTCAACCCCCCCTTCTTAATTATTCTGAGACCACTTGATCCAACAGGGTGAAGTTTGTTGTTAGTGTTGGCATGTTGGATTGGAACTAGTTAGTTCATTCATATACTTATTTGTACAAACTCATCATATTTATTTTCCTACTTATGATCATGTATGGGATCCTCTATTTTAATGCATGCATAAATTTATATCTCTCCTCCCGCCATCTCATATACATTATTTTATTAGGTATTATTAACTGCGGCTTCAACCTCAAGTTTTACTTAAGTTTCATTTAATTATAGCAATATTTGTATTTGCTTATATTTCCAAGATATTTTATGAAAACATTGGTATATATTAGTTGTTCATCAAGTATCTGTGGACAAGGTTGCTATCAGTCATTAATATTTTGTATTTTTTATTTATTTATTGTGAACATATATGCATGTACACTTTTTCCCCATGTTTCCTAGTTTATAAATTTTATAAATTGAAATAGAAGTTTTCAAACATTATGAAAATTTTACTCAAAATTTTATCAACTTTTGTTAGACAAAGATCACTTTGCTATTTCCAAACTTAACTATCTAAGTTCCAATCCCAACAACTTAAGTCTTTACTTAAACATTCTTAGTTATTTTACAATAAATATTATGTATTAAAAAGATAAATAGATTATCTCTCTTATAATATGATTACATAAAAAGATTAACATATGTTAATTAATTGGTGAAAAAACAATTAAGTAGAAAGAGATGAATTATGAGTCCCAATAATTTTGACAAATTAATATAAATTGTTAATATATTTAATATTATTAACTATATTAACCAACTTTCTTAAATAATATATATTAATTAAAAAATTATATTTAAGAACAAAGAAGTACTTTAATAAATTTTACATTATCACGTAACAGTTAAAAAAGTTGGAGAATACTAATCGATCATAAAAAATTCAAGGATAAAAATCATAAATATGAAAGCGATACTTTTTATTTTATTTTTATAAAGTTACAATTTTAAAATAATTTCTAAATTAAAAAAATTCAACAAAAGATAACGAAAGGCATTAGCGTCTGATCATAGCTGAGAGTGACATGTGTGCTAGACCCTCTTTCAAAACACCAAAGGCATGCCATCATCTTTCATCGCGCCCTTTACGGTCCACGTTAATTAACAATAATTAATTCTATGAAAGTCCGAATGATCCATTAGTTTTCACTAGTATTCAACGGATCAAGGCAGAACTAAATAAAGAAAAAAATATGTAAGAACAATTTCACGTGTCAATAATCATGCCAACAAATAAACCAAAAATTAGTGCAACGGTTTTTTTCTCATCATGATTACCATTTACCAGAACGCAAGAAGATCATACGCAACAAAGTACAAACACCCCAAAATCTCTCTCTCTCTATACACGCCAAAAATTAAACTATATATATTGCTCAACATGTTTGTCTATTAGCCCTTGCCACTCGAGGACAGGGAGCATCGATTTAAAGATAAAATAATTAAAATTTTAGTTTTAAGTTTATTAATATTTATTTTTAATTTTCAAAGTAAGAAAAATTAAATTTATTAACAAAAGATTTCACATATCACTTTTTTTAAAACTTTTTTTGTAATTTTTACTAAAGATATTCGACCGACCGAAGATAAGATAGGATCAGAGTACTAAAGTTAAGTTGGTCAAGTTCTTCAACTTGGGTAGAAGCCTCTTTTGCCTTTTGGGAAGATTGATTCAAAAGTCAAAGATATGGGGCAGATGTTGACAACTGAAATCAAGTAAAATGTCGCCAGCTTAGACTTTGATTTCATCATGTCAATCTAAACTCTAATTCTCATATTTAATATAATTTTCTTTTCTTCTTCTTCTCTCTGTCCTTTTTCTCTCCGCTCCTTCCGTCTCTCCCCACACCAGAAATCCCAAATGAACCCAAAACAGCTCCTCCTCCTCTTCTTTTCTCTCTTTCTCACAATCACTTTCTCGTTGAACGAAAGATTTGAAGCCTGCGATGCCAAGACATGTGGGAACGGGCAGAACATAAGCTACCCATTCTACATCCAAGGCAAGCAAAAACCCTTTTGCGGGCAGCCAGGCTTCGAGCTAACGTGCAGCCACAACGGTTTCCCAATTCTGACTCTCATGTACACCCCATACACAATCCACCAAATTTTCTACGACAACCAATCTCTCCGAGTGTCCAATCCCGTCTTTTCACAACCAAACCTTTCTTCTTGTATTGCCCCGACTCAGAACCTCACGGTCGGAAGGTACAGATTCCGAGTCGCTCCGAACCAGAGGGAACTGTTCGTGCTGTACGGCTGCGACTCAGCGGCGCTTCAGAAAACGGTGCCGGAGCGGAGGATCTGGTGTTCTGCGGCGGGAAACGAAACGACGTCGGTTGTGGGGTTGGATAAGGGGGATCGGGATTTGGTTTCGGCGCGGGAGAGTTGTAAGGGTGGTGCTGTGAATGCGACGGTGGATGATTTGAAAGGAGGGGTTAGAGAGGCGCTGCAGAGAGGGTTTTTGTTGCTTTGGAATGCGACTAGCTGCAGCGAGTGCAAGAGTAGTGGAGGGAGGTGCGGCTTCGACATCGACCCTCGTGTCTATGCTTTTAGGTGTTACTGTCCTGATAGGCCTCATGCTGTCAAATGTACCAATACAGGTTAGTCCCTCCCAATCGGTCATTCTCTCTCAGTACATTTTTTTTTCCAGAATTTTATAACACTCGAACCTGTTCAACACTTAGAGGGAGGTAGACTCACTTGATTCTCTCAACACAATTTACCTCTTCTACTTTTTTAACATTTTTATTTTGTAATGAAAATAATGATCAACCTTCATTTTATAAAATAAATAAATATCTAGAATTATTCATATTTAATGTTCAACCCTATTAAAAGATGGAACTGCATTAGTGTCGAACATGATTGCTATTGAGAAAAAAAAATACTCGTAGGAACTAAAAAATAATAAGAACTGATTTTTATTTCGGTCAAACTTGATTTTGTAAAAGTATAGATGTTTAATAAAATTAATTTTGTTTTATAATTTTAATTTATCTAGAAACGATAAAAGATTTCTTGTTTTTTGATTAAAAAATTTATACTAAAATACTTTTAAAATAAAAAACATCCAAAATTTAATTACATCTCTACTATATTAATTTTACAAATCAATTCAATTTACAATCAATTTTGTAAATATTGATCCAAATACACCATTACTTATTGATAAAACAAAAACACCGTTACTTACTGAGATAAAGGTTAGCGAGATAAGAATAAAACATACACACCCTTACGAACATGTCAGTTTGTATATTTTATATTTTAAAAAACTATCACAAAATTATAATATATATAAAAAATTTCAAAAAAGTTCATAATATATTTACTTGAATATTTGTAAGGTTACTAGTTAGATCGACTGGCCTGGTTATCAACTCAGTCCAAAAACCAGCTGTTATAGTGAGTCACGCTGATTTCATAACATTTTCGTTCTAACAACCGTTTTAGACCATGATATCACCCATTTCCTATAACTACTATCAGACTTACCTTTTCTGAAAAATAATTAAAACGAAACATGCATTGGATAGTTGGGCGTATGGTAGGACAATTTATGTGGTCCAAGTTTAAGAATTGAACTTTTCTTGTAAGTGGTAAATAAAATTCTCCTTCGCGAATTACTTCGTGCATCCAGTATATTTTTTTGCATCTAACAAATTTTTGTAAATTTTAGAAAAATCCCTCTACAAATAAACATATGAATTCATAATTTCATATGATTTATATAGATTCACAATTCAAATGAATGATTAGGATTCATAATCCATATAAATCATATGGATTATAAATTCGATAATGACTTTAGGGATTGATAATCTGTTAATACACATGTAAAGTTGGAGGGAACGGGATGGCCCTGGCAGTTTCCAAAGTTGGATCGAGAATGTCTTAATTTAATATCCAACAAAAGGAAAACAAAAACTGGTATAAAGTAAGGCTATAAGTAACTTGGACAAGTATATTATAGTTTTTTCAGTAAAAAAAAGTATATTATATATTTTAGGTTTATTTCTATTTTTTATATTTTAATTTATATGTGATTTTGATTGTTTTTTTGTTTTATGTGTTTGCATTATTTAAATATTCTCATAGTTGCTTAATTATTAAAATTAAGTCTTTTACTTTAAATTTGATGAATAATTAATTTTCAACAAAGGTGTAATGATATTGATTATTTTATGGGGAAAATCTTTCTTTACCCATGAAAATTTTGTAGGTAGACATTGTTTAGATCTATATAGATTTTTTTTTCCACTTACATGAGAAGGGAATAAGACAAAATAAATTAAAATTCTCAACTATCCAATTTCTTTTATATAAATTTCACGTTGATGAAAATAATCTCTCAAGTCGAAATTAACATATGCACTTTTATTTTTCGAGTTAGATGAAAAAGCTTTTATTAAACTTGATGCATAAATTTATTTTAGCTTACGTGAGGGTTTTAATTTATTTTATTTTCTTATTTTGTATGATACAGCTTATCCAAACGGATGACATCATGTTTTCAACATTATATTAAGTAGTTAACATATCTTTTTTTCAGAGAAAAATACATATTTCTTATCATGAATAAAAATGACCTCACGCCCTCATTTAAGTCATATTTCCAATAATATTTTATTTTGAAAACAGAATTTAAGAAATAGAGGCACAATCGTGGTGGCATCTTGATTTCTCTTTCAAGGGTAGTCTTATGTTTGATTTTTCAAAACATCAAAATCTTACTTCTAATATATGCACGAGTCATATAGGTCATAACTGTTAATTTGAAAGCAGCGCATGCTGAATTTATACGTGTGCTTGTTGTGAAATAAAATTGTTCAAATATTCTTTAGACTCTTTCAACCATTTCCTTTTCCGTAAATAAAAGAATACAATATAAATATTTTTCTATTGAAAAAAGTACAGTTAATTTATATATACGGTCAATATAAAACATTTTTATATAGATATTTAATAAAATCTGATTATTTTATTATGTCTTTTTACTTAATTATTAGTATGATGTGATGATTCCTATAAAAAAAGTATTATATGAGGATAAGATACTTTTTTAATGAATGTATATGTAAAAAATTATATTCAAATAATGAATATGAATATAAATTAAATCCAAAATAGAAATAGCAGCCTTTTTTTTATAATAGTAATAGTTAATGAAAAATAGTTTGCTGAACTGTATAATTAGCATATGCTCCACATTTATAAAAATGAGTCTTTTGCATTTTTTGTTTGTTTTAGTTATTAGTTTTTTTAGTGAAGAGATTGAGAACAATTTTTTCTCTATTTCTTCTTTCTTACTAATAAGTTAACCTTATAACTCTTAATCTCTGTTTAGTCAAAATAATAAATAAAAATGTCAAATAGATTGAGAAATGACATTTATGGCATGGTATTAAAGTAGCTTTCTAAAGCATTATATTATATGTTGCATGAGAAATAATTTTTTTCTTAAGCACGTGGTCTGGTTTACGTGTGTGGAAAAAATATTAAGTTTGTGTGCATGGAAAAAATCTATTGAAAGATTATTTTACTAATTAATCTCCTATCACTAGGCCATCGACCCCAACAGTTTAGATTATAAATGAAGTGAATGATTTAAAATAAATAATTCTATTAAGAGCATGGGAGTTGTTTAATGAATTGGTTAACAAAAAAAATATTATTTTGATGTGTAATATTATTTTGAATTGTTTAAAATTGAAGAAAGTTGGTTATATAAGTAAGAATTCTTCATGAGTTATTCAACTTTGTATTAAACATAAAAGAGAGAAATAAAATATTTGTGAGTTAAATAATTTATTAATAAAAATATTCATTAATTTAAAAGATTGACATAGTGGTACAAGACCTGTTACATGAGTGAGAACAATTTATTTAATAAAAAAATCTGTGTTTAATTTTCATGTAACGGATGGAATTAATATCTAATCGAGTGGATGGAGAGACATTATGATCAGATGGTCTCTTACCTAGGACAAAAAATTAAAAATATTTATTGCAGAAAAAATTAATTGAATTATTTAATATTAGTGTGACATAAATTAGGTTGATTATATCAACATCATTATAGATGCTAATTTAACTGAATTGAATCTAATTTAACTGATAAACATTACTGATTGAAGTGCAAAATTAACTGATAAACATTACTGATTGAAGTGCAAAATTTTAATAAACTCCTCCCATCGTAACTTGTAAAACTATCTCCACTAACACACACAGTTCATATGCTAAGAGTAGAATGAAGAAACATAGATTCTATATTTCTATCTAGACATTTCCAACTGAATCGGACTTTGAAGAACCACACAGGCCTACAAGAAACTTTAGTACGTAAGTACTGGAAAAGAGTAAAGTTGGGAAAAAGAAATTCTCAACTGATATCGAGTAAGCATGTAAAAGTTTGGTGAATCCAGGTACCTTATTAATTTGGAGGATATATACATGTTGATGTTAGACATAACCTAATACTTGGTTGGTGACCTTAACTCTCATGTAAGGTACTAAGGTGTATCTATACACCAACCTTTTATATATAGCCCTCCATAAGTCATTATTTTCATTAGTTGATTTAATTTTTAGACAAATATTAATTAGTGTCTTTAGGATATAAGTTAAAAAACTTAAAATATAAAGTTTTTTTTTTATTGTAATGCATAAAATTACCCTACCCATCAAAACTTATTTTGTGTTCTATAATTTTCAGAATAAATATTTTTTTTTTATAATTTCTTTAACCAGGACCCCAAGGTACCAATTAACAAGACCCTAATCTTTAACATAATCAATGCTTGTAAAAAGCGGAGGGTGCATGTAAGACATTACTAACTGCTACTCCTAACATTAATTGTTGGGAGAAAACACGTACCTCTTACAAGCATTGAATTCTTTCCCAACATTACTTGGGTGGTGTCTAACAAGCTTTTTTTCCAGTTAAGGTGCATCCACGCACGCGTCAACCTCTTACAGTGTTTTTATAATTCACGAATTTTAGTCATTGATCTATCTTTTAAGGCCTAATTAATGGTTGTTAAAGGTTGGCGCATCCATGCGGGTACATGTCTGACACTACTTGAGTTTTTACTTTCTAGCCAATAGTCGAAGAAAATTATTGATTTTCAGTTTTCACTCTTGTCAACTCCCACTGTTTTTTTTTTTTGTTTTTTTTTTATCGAGTACACTTTTTCAATTAGAAGTTGATCAATCACAAGTAAGCAGTAGCACAAGTTTCTCTCTTGGAGTTGCTGGTTCTTGAAATTTTTGTATGGACGGGTTTTCAGCTCTCAAACCCGTTGATTAGTCCACCTAAACTGAAACTAATCAATCAGTGTGTGAACTAACAGCCTAAAACTACGACCTTGTCCTACTCCTTAACCTCTTTTCATTCCTTAACTCTATTATCTTCAAACTAGTGCTGATTTTGTCTATTAATTTCACTATTTTCAACACAGCTGCACCGTATCCACTAGGAATTGGATTCTCTGCAGTTGAAATTTCAACTGCACAAATCCCCACCTTCTAATAGACTTTGCATACTAAATAATGAAAGAAATGCTAATTTGAACTTTTTGAATGGTCAGAGATAAAACTGCACGACTCTGCAATTCTGTTAGTTCATGAATCTTGACCTTTCATCGGTATATTCTTTTGGTTTCTTTCTCTTTTTTAATTAAAGAGGGTTGTGCATACACCAGAGTCACCTCTTCAGTTGCATTAAACACAGAAACAGTTTTTTAGAATAGAGTCCAAAAAGTCAAGTTCTTTCAGATTGGTAGAAAATGGATTTAGATCCTCTTATGTTAGTAACTAACATGACAAATTCATGTTAGAGACAGAAAGACAAATGAAATTAATGGACCCTACACAAAATAATGGTGGCTCCTACTATAACTGTTTTATGTTTTTTTTCTCTTAGAACATGAGATTGTCATGTTTGTTACTAATACGAGAGGATCTTGGTATCTTAATCTTTTCAATATGCAAAAATTAAGCTACAAATTATTTCATGTTCATTTCAACAAATCTTCCTTAGTCATATGAAGCAGTTTGAAGTTGGTGTTCTCCAACTGCAATTAACATAAGCAACATATCTCATATAAGCTTCCTAAATCCATGGGTATCAGTACTCTGAGAAGTGATGCAGATACATTTGCTTGACATTGTCTCATGTCATAGAGTTCAAAATAGAACGAAGAAGTTCCAAAGATATACAAAACCATTGCATTGGATATTGAATAAGATGGATTGATACCATAGGGATGGCATGGAAACTACTAGAATGAGATCTATAAGAGCCTAACTGAATGATACATACACAGATCTTACAGTTGTAGAGAATAGAAAAGCTTAACTACCTGTCTAACTGAATACTACCAACTGTGATAAAACTATTTCTGCGTTAATAAGTTGTGTAGCATTCTATTATATTAGACAACCACCCAGTTTTGGCGTTGCTTTTCTACATCTCAAATTCAATTCAACCATGTTTAAGTGCAATTGCGCCTTCCATGTCAAGCGCCCAAAAGATTTTTATGGCACTTATACTGCTTACCATGATTTTGGTTTTTACTATGGTTGGACCCTTTTGGAGATATAAGGTTGGTTGGGTGGTTTGGGAAGAAGGGAAGGAGGGAAAGGTCACGAGTTTGATTCCTCGTACTAACAAAAACTAACAAATTAACAACTCACATTTGTTAATAAAAATGGTTGGACCCTTCCATCACTGATACTATGACTGCATGCACAATGATCCACCTTTCAATAAAAGACACTCCTGATTCTATTGATCTATTTATATTTGTAACTGCAGATATTTTCACTAAAATAAAAATTGTTAGATGAATGTGAAAGTTGTCACCATAAGATAGAAGGCCATTGTCAACTTTCTGGGAAAAAAAAATGCTACCAATATTTCCTTCTAAATTTATTGGAGAGTGGCTGCTTTTTGTAGAATGCTACAAATCTAGTTCTTGTGTATATACAAATCCAGTTTTTGAAGAATTAGACTTATCTTTGAATGACTGTGCCTAATTTAAGTTACTAATCTGCTATTTTAGCGTTTACTTGCTCCTTGGGTGACTTTCTTATCATCTCGAATAAAGCTATGGCTTGTTTATTAACTATTCGACACTCAGAACTAGAACACCACTTTTTTTTTTTCCTGTATAACTTCGTCATCATACTTATATTTCTCTATTGCTCAATCTGATTTTATTGTTTCTTCAAACTCCTGCTGCAGGTACAAAGGGGTTGAGTAAGGCAGGAAAACTAGTCATAGGTAATAATATGCCTTGTACGCAATGTTTATATTTAGTGTGTGCCTTGAAATTTATTTGTCTTGTACAACATATTTCATTAGCATGAAAAACCGGGCATTTTTCTGAATTTTTCTTCTAAACCCCCCATATAGGGATTCTTTATCTTAAAAGTATGAAAACTGAAAATGCCTTAAAAAATATTCAATTGATTCTATCAATGCCATATCCCATATATTATTTTCCCGAGTCTGCGCTTTAATAGGAAAGAATATATGCTTTAAAAGTATAGCATCTTCAAATCCATGATTGCATGTGTGAATGTTTCCATATAATATTAATATTTCCTTTCGGCCTCCTCCCTTAGGTTTAAGTGTTGTAATCCTATGCATGTTGATGATTGGGTTGCTCTTACATTGCAAAAGAAAACACAGTTCCTCAAGTGGTCAATTCCAAACAAGAAATACTTTTTCTATTCCCTCCTCACCAAATGCAGAAGTCGAAAGTGGCAGTGTGTACTTTGGAGTTCCTCTCTTCTCCTACAAGGAGCTTGCAGAAGCAACAAACCGTTTTGACCTTAATAAACAAATTGGAGATGGAGGCTTTGGGACTGTCTACAATGGTAAGCACTCAAACTCCACCCAGTTAACTTTTTAATTGATGCATTAAAATAGTCCTCCATCCTATTGTATAATTTATGCTTATTAGATATTTGAAACCTAGGGAAACTCAAAGATGGAAGGGAAGTTGCAGTGAAGCACTTGTATAATCATAACTACAGGCGAGTAGAACAGTTCATGAATGAAATTCAGATCCTCACACGTTTGCGCCACAGAAATCTTGTGTCACTCTATGGCTGCACTTCACGTCAGAGCCGTGAACTGCTGCTTGTGTATGAATACATTCCAAATGGCACAGTAGCCAGCCATCTCCATGGGGAATTGGCAAAGCCTGGCTTACTAACGTGGTCCTTACGAATCAAAATCGCACTAGAGACTGCTAGTGCATTGTCTTATCTTCATGCTTCTAAAATCATTCACCGCGATGTCAAAACTAACAACATTCTTCTTGACAACAGTTTCTGTGTTAAAGTTGCAGATTTTGGCCTTTCAAGACTATTCCCCAATGACATGACTCATGTCTCCACAGCACCACAAGGGACCCCGGGTTACGTTGACCCGGAATATCACCAATGCTACCAGCTAACTAGCAAGAGTGATGTGTATAGCTTTGGAGTTGTGCTCATTGAGCTAATATCATCTATGCCAGCTGTTGACATGAACAGGCATAAGGATGAAATTAACTTGTCAAATCTAGCCATAAAGAAGATCCAAGAAAGGGCATTGAGTGAACTGGTCGACCCTTATTTGGGTTTTGATTCAGACAAAGAGGTGAAGAGGATGATAGTTGAGGTGGCAGAGTTGGCCTTTCAATGTTTGCAACAGGACAGGGAATTGAGACCTCCCATGGATGAAGTCCTTGAGGTATTGAAGAGAATTGAAAGTGGGAAGGATGAGCTAAAGCATCTAGAAGAAGCAGTTCATGGTTCTGGTTCTGGGGTTTCACATAATGTAACAACCTCATCATTGGATGAAGCTGGATTGTTGAAGAATAGGAAGCCACCTTCTTCACCAATATCCGTTACTGATAGTTGGGAAAGTAAATCCACTACGCCTAATGCCAGTTCTTAATCACTTGGCCTATTATCTGATAGTGATACTTAATCCATTCTAGCATTAGAAGCTTTCAGCATTCATTGTTAGTTGAAAATGAGTGAATCTGAGCATCATTTATCATGTGATCCACTTGTATAGTTATAGGATGATTATATTAAGCGGAATATCATAGTCAAGCCAGAAGTTGAGGGAATATAAATTTGAATATTCAGAATAAAAGAAAATATAGTTGTTGATTCTAGAAACTGTGTTGTCCCTTTTAAGCTGTAAAGCATGCACAGTATTTGGGTGTTAGATTGTCACACACTCCACTCCAACATTGACACTTCCTTAAAATTCAATTAAAAATTAATTTTTTATCGTCATTGATATACCTATATTGAGTGGACACCTTCTTGATTAAATATTTAATGAGACTAGTTTATAAAAAAAATATCAATTTTGTCAAACATTTAATTATGCTTTAAAAACGATAAAAAATGTTTCAGATCACGACTCTGGTTTTTGTTTTCCCTATACGAATGGTTCAAGCCCTGACAAACATTCACCTGACGGTGGAGGAACAACATCACGGCCACTATCCTTCAAGGATATGTGTCTCAAGAAAAAAAGGAATAGAAGTATGTCCAAAATTCGATATGCAGAAACAAAAACTGATGTAGTTCCATGTGGAGCTTGTAGGCCTTGGATCTTCTTCATCAATGAATTCCTTTGCTTCTTGAGGTCCGATTGTAGCAGAATGGAGAAGGAGAAAGATGAATGGAGACGCTACTTCAAGTAAAAGATGAGTCTAGAAGAAGTTCACCACCATAAGAAGCCATAAATAAGAGCTTAAAGGTAGAAGAAGATGAATGGAGGGAGAGAAAGAGAAGAGCACAAAATTTAGTGCCTCTAAAGAAGTTTGAACTTTGAAGTTTAATTCTCAAATGATCAAAGTTGGAAAAATGCACACACATAGCCTCTATTTATAGCCTAAGTGTCACATAAAATTGGAGAGAAATTTGAATTTCAATTCAAATTTCACTTGAATTTGAAATTGAATTTGTGGAGTCAAATTTTGGAGCCAAAATTTCACTATGATTAGTGAATTTCATATATGGTTCTGCCCACTAACCCAAGATGAAGTCTAAGATTTTCCACTAAGTGTGCTTAGGTGTCATGAAGCATGTAAAGCATGAAGAACATGCACAAAGTGTGATTATATGATGTGGCAATAGGGTGTAGTAAGCAAATATTCACCTCCCCCTCTAAAATTTAATTGGATTGCACTTCTTCCAATTCAATTAAATTTATTTCTCAACACACATCAAATATTCACTTAATGCATGTGAAATTATAAAATTACCCCTAATACAAAAACTAGTCTAGGTGCCCTAAAATACAAAGACTGAAAAATCCTATATTTCTAGGGTACCCTATCTACATTATGGAGCCCTAAATACAAGGACAAAAAATAATGAAATCCTAATATGTACAAAGATAAGTGAACTCATACTTAGCCCATGGGCCCAAAATCTACCCTAAGACTCTTGAGAACCCTAGGCCTTCTCTTGCATCTCTGGCTCAATCTACTTGCAGTCTTCTACCCAATGCCCTTGCGAGGTAGGATTGCATAAAAAACTTACAACGATGGAGTACGAAGACGGCAACCCTTTGAAGCCAAAGGTCCATATCGAATAATTGGTATTGGAAGGCCTATGTGCACCATGAAAGGACGCACTGGTGGTGAAGTTGCTTGGTAAGAGTATTGGGTTTCGGATCATGAAAGAAAGACTAACTAGAATTTGGAAACTTTTTGTAGGCTTCAACATCATGGACATTGGCAATGGGTATTTTATGATCAATTTTGACATGGGCGTTGATCGCGTGAAAGTCATCGAGGAGGACCTAATTTTGACATGGACATCTCTAGGTTTACTCACCTATGTTCATTCAAGAAGCTATGGGCCACTCTTGAGGAATTTGGTTCCTATCTAACATGAATGACATTACTTTCACACTCTTTGATTTCATGCATCAATGTATCTCATTTTCCATTAAGAAGCTTAATTCGTAGTGAAGTTGCTAGACCATCTATGCCTCTCCAACCTCAACTTTGCATACTTTTCTTTGGGATCACCTCAGGAGTTTATCAAATTCTATTCCTAACCCCCGGCTTCTCTTAGAAGAATTCAATGAGATTATCCACTCATCAGGGTCTAGGGAGGTAACTTTCACATTGCTCGTGCTCAAAGTCTCTCTTTCGTATTTATTGATTGTGGTCTTCTGGACCTGGATACAAAAGGGGTCACCTTCATGTGGAGGAGGAATACTCAATGTGGTGGTCATGTTAGAAAAAAGCTAGATAGAGTTATGTCAAATTCCACTTGGAGATTGACCTTTCCTAATGCCCTAGTAGAATTTTTGCCTATGCACAACTCGGACCTCAACCCTATGTATCTTCATAGTTGCAAATTTGTTACAAGAAAAATTTTGTATTTTCATTTTCAAGTAGATTGGCTAGGTCATCTAGATTATGGAGATATTGTCAAGAAGGCCTGGTAGATTGCTTAAGAGGGTGTCTTTTCTAAGCTTCAAGGGGTGGAAGAGCTGTATATTATCTTCAACAATGAATGTGTTTGGAACCATTTTCAAGAGAAAAAGGAAGCTTGATGACAAAATCAAAAGGTGCCCATTAGTAGCTAGATCTTTTCCTTACTCTAATCTTATTCAATTAGAGAAAAATCTTTGGTTGTAGTACAGTCTGGTGTTGGACCAGGAGGAGATTCTTTGCTTCCAGAAGTCCAAAGAAAATTGCATCAAATTTGGCAATAGAAACACTAAGAATTTTCATACTCACGTTATGATTAAAAGAGGGAAGAACAAGGCGAATGGTCTCTTTATTGATAATACTTGGATTACTGATGAAACTATCTTTGAGAGGGAAGCCATAGATTTTTTTAAAAATTGTTTCAATCAACTGATCATTGTGCCCATAGAGTTTGATTCTGCACTCCATTTCCACCATTGGTCAACAAGTTACTAATGCTCTTTAGAGAGAGGTTTTGGTTGGAGAAGTGAAGGATGCAATGTTTGCTATGGATTCTTACAAGGCTCTAGGACCAAATGGCTACTAACCTATCTTCTATAAAAAATTATGGAATATTCTTGAAGTGGATGTTTGGAGCATGGTAAACCAAGCTTTCTGCATATGAAATTTTAGGGAAGGGTTTGTTGAAACACTGATAGTTCCCATAAAATGACAAATATACCATTGGCCCTCAAGGACTTTAGACCCATCAGCCTCTACAATGTGTTCTTTAAAGTTATTTCTATAGTTCTAGTTAATAGATTGTGACCTCATTTGAATATAATCATTGGGCCTATGCAAAGAAATTTTATTCCCAAGAGAGGTACATCTAACAATGCCATCATTGCACAAGAAATTGTTCACCACATGCACAACAAGAAAGGAAAATTTGGCATCCTTTTGTTTAAAATTGACTTGATAAGGCCTATGACTGTGTCAATTTGGACTTCCTCAAATATACTCTAAATGAATTTGGTTTGCCAGGAAGGATTATTGAGTTGATCATGAACCGTGCCTCTATGACTAGCCTCTCTCTAAAGTGGAATAATGAAAAGATCCACAACTTCACTCCTAGGAGAGGCCTAAGACAAGAAGATCCTCTTTTTCCTTACCTTTTCCTATTGTGTATGGAAAAGTTAGCTATTCTCATTAATGAACTCGTAAAAGATAAAGAGTGGTAGCCAATTTCCATTTAGAGGAATGGTCCTTAAGTGAGTCATCTTTTCTTCGCAGATGATTCCCTTTTGTTCACCAAAGCCTGTGTATCCCAAGATGGATTGGGCAAGGAGGTGCTTGAGGTATTTTGTATGACCTTGAGTTTAAAGGTACATATTGACAAATCAAGATTTTCTGCATCCAAGAATGTGTCCAATACCAAGAGGGGTCAAATAGACAACATCATTAATTTCCCCTACACCTCTAATAAGGGAGAGTACCTAAAGTTTCCTATATTCACTGGTCGTGTCACTAAGAGGGAATTCAACTTCATTATGGATCACATTCGTGGAAAATTGGCGGGCAGAAGTTCAAGCTCTTGAGTAGGATTGGTAGGGTGACTTTAGCTCAATCAGTGTTGGCCTTTATCCCCCCATATGTCATGCAAAACCATCTTCTTCCAAAGGGTACTTGCGAAGCTATTGATACTTCGATAAGGAAGTTCATTTGGGACAACGACTCTTCTCACTGATTGATCATTTTTAGTTTAGTATTTTCCTATTACTCTAAAATTATTTGACCTCTCTTTTATTCTTATTTTCTCACCTTAATTCAATTTATGTCTTGGGCAAATAATTGGGCTTAATTGATAATTGTTGCTTATTTTTGGATTTTTTTTTGTTTATTTGACCTATCTGCCTTGTGCTGGACCTATAGAACAACAAAACTCCAAATGAAGCATATGCGTAGTCCCTGGAAAGCTAAGGAAAGAAGCTACAATTTTTTTAGAAATGAGTTTGGGCCAATTTTTCCATTTTGAGGGTTCTTTCAGGCTAGGTAGTCATAACCTCTGCACTTGAATTTTGAGCTGCGAATTTTAGGCCTTTGCATTGTGTAATTAGCTTAACTAGATAGATTAGTTGGGCCTAATATGTTCCGATCCATTATTTCTAATTAATTAGAGTATATATTAGTTTACTTAGTGTATTTTCAAAGTTAGTTAGAATCATTTGGTAAAACATATTTTTAGAAACTTCTAGTGCAAGTTTTAAATCATACTCTTCTCTCTCTTTTTCTCTCAACTATTCTTCACATTTCTTAATCTCTTCAACTCTGTTATTCTCTTGTTCAATTTTCGTTGTTCTTCCATTGGTGATGACTATGGAAGGCTAAACAATTAATTGTTGGATTAAGTGGCCTCAGAATAATTAAGAAGGGGGGGGGGGGTTGAATTAATTATTAATGTGTCTTGACTAAATAAAAAATTATCCTTCTTAATGTTACTAGATTCAACTAGGCTTTTACTACAAAGTTAAGAAAGTAAAGAACAGAAACAAAAACTTAACCAAAAGTAAAAGCGGCAATTAAAAGTACACAGCAGAAATTAAAGAGTGTAGGGAAGAAGAAGACAAATACAAGATTTATACTGGTTCGGCCACAACCCGTGCCTACATCCAGTCCCCAAGCAACCAACGATTCTTGAGATTTCTTTCAACCTTGTAAAATCCTTTACAAGCCAAAGATCCACAAGGGATGTACCCTCCTTTGTTCTCTTTGAACAACCAAGTGGATGTACCCTCCACTTGAACTGATTCACAAGGGATGTACCTTTTCTTGTTCTCAGTACAATAACCCAAGTAGATGTACCCTCTACTTGTACCAGAAAGGATGTACTCTCCAATGTGTAAAAAACTTGTTATGAAATTCATGCCATGGTCACATATTTATAATCATTTGATGACTCAAGTTAAAGTTTGTGACTCTTGGCAATTTCTTTTAAACTAGTCACCTTTTAAAAATTGTGACTCTTTTGAAAACTAGTCATTTAAAAAGTTGTGACTTTTGAAAAAATCTTTAGAAATAAGTCACTTTAAGAATTTTGACTTTTGGAAATTTATTTTTAGACATCAGTCACTGGTAATCGATTACCATCAAGGTGTAATCAATTACACATCAACAGATGTGACTCTTTGATTTTAAATTTTGAAAATCAAAACGTTTAGAAACTCTGTGATCGAGGCCGTACCCGAATCAAATCATTATTAAAATGCAATAACTAGGAAGTGATCCTAGGTCGTCTCCA